>NC_072738.1:6378884-6736284 GCF_026930045.1 Uloborus diversus | reverse complement strand
ACTAAGGGATGAATTAATTTCTGTAGCTGAAAGCAAACTAAGACACATCGATTGCGTTAATAAATACTCAGAACAAACTGCCTGTGTTTACGTCAACAGACACACATGGAACTAAAACGTGGCAATGTTTTAGTTCCATCGGCAGTTTTGTAAATCACCGCAAGGTAGCGTATTCGACCGCTGGAGTTCCGAATAAGCCTAGTAAATTTTGTTCATATGCATGATTTTTTCGCTTTATTCTTTTTAAATTAATTTTCAAGGTCTTGTTGATATTCTGGCCCACGTAGAAAGAAATGTGAATTCAAGAAGCATTAATAAACGTTAGAAATTAATGCAAACTTCGTAGTTCAAAGCAGACAGTTTCACGATGTTGAATTCGATATTTATCAATTCTTGACAAAACTAAATAATAATTGTGGCCTGACAAGAATAACAATTAATGCTAGAAAATTTAATATGACATTACGAATTCTTATTAAAAGAAGATGATACTTCTTTGCCTTGCTTGGCTAGTGCTTATTGTTTTGCATTTGTAGCTGAGTTATTTCTCTCAAATTCCCGAATCGGTTAATTTAAAAGTTTTCTGTTTCGATGTTTCTAATTTCTGAGTTATGATTTAATTATGTCATGCTTTGCAAATCATCAACAAAATTCTCACGGATATATGGTGGTAGTTTTCTTTTCAGTTGATCTGCCATTATTTCTTTTTACTTATCGAATTCTGTAATCTTTCTACCATTTTATTCCACACATGAAAAAAATTAAAAATGGTGGAATGGTAAACATGCGGAATCTCGCCAAGGGTACTTTGCTCGCACAATACTAAAACTATAACCCTAAATAAATTTGCAAAACCTTTCAGCTGAGAATATAAGCAATAAAGTAAATTCTTTCTCGGTTAAACATTTTTCATTTTGTTCTACGCGATAATATATTCAAGAAAATATTTTGCATACTGTCCATTCCAACTAAATGCTGCTGTAAAATATGGTTAGTTAAATTAATTTAAGATTAAAAAAAAAACCCATATTCTTAGAAATTCACACAAAACAATAAAATTTTTTACTTGGTATAACGTTATCCAAGTTTGTTAATCCAGAGTTTTCTAGTGTCAACGCTTTCACCATTTCTCAATCAACTCACGTTTTAGAAGGAAATAAGGAAAACTAACATTATTTTGAGAAGCTCGAGAATACTACAAAGGGACGAAACAATTTCTGTAGCTGAAAGCAATCTAAGACACATCTTTTCTCATTTTATGTTTTAATTTGTGTTTTTCATGTGACACTGGAGGGGGTAGAGGGAATAATTTTGAAAAGAGAAAACTACTGCACGAAGCACAAATTGCTATTCGCAACTCCAACAAACTATAGGGGGGGCACTAGTGATGGGCATAATCGAGATCTTTGATAATCGAGATATCGGGAATCGAGTACTTCTGATAATCGAGTGATTGATAATCGAGATCTTTTCAAGTCGATCACTCGAGTGATTGATAATCGAGATCTTTTGAATTCGAGAACTCGAGCGATTGATAATCGAGATCTTCCGAATCGAGTACTCGAGCGATTGACTTCTCGAGATCTTTGGAATCGAGTACTCGAGCGATTGACTTCTCGAGATCTTTAGAATCGAGTACTCGAGCGATTGACTTCTCGAGTTCTTTTGAATCGAGTACTCGAGCAATTGACTTCTCGAGATGTTTTAAATCGCGATCTCGAGACGTTTGAATCGAGTACTCAAGTAGTTCATTTTCTGAGCTTTTCCAGAATTGAGAAGACTGCTTCAAGGGTGCCCACTATAAGGGAGGAAGGGGCATGGCGCAGCCTGTGTGCCATTAAAATTTTTAGGGCTGGTTTTTTGAGAGGGTTCTTTAAATCTCATTTTCAGGACGGGGCGGGGGGTCCATGGCGCAGCCTGCGAAACCGAAATTTCTATAAAAGTGGTTTTTGAGAGGGTTTTTAAAATCGCATTTCGGGAGGGGGGGGGGAGCTCATTCTATACGGATGCTCCGTAAAATTTGAGAGGGTGCACCATCGCCCTGCGAAAGGGGGAGGGTGGATACCCTTGACTTTTGGAACAGTTGAATTCCCGAGTTGTTTTGGCAGGGGTGCGCTCGAAATAGGAATGTGCCAACAAGTCTATCATTTATGGGTATAATAAGGGGCGAACCCTCCTGGCTTTTAGAAGTTATTGTACTCATATAAATGAAGTTCTTACTGTTATTCGGCATAATATGCAACTCGTAGGATACTCTTTAATCCCTCCTCCTATCTTGTAAAGTTCGAAATAACGGGCCTGCCCCCCCCCCCCCAATTCCTTGAAAAAATATAGTTTTTAAGTTTAAGTGGTCTAGTTTTTTTTCCGATAAAACTAGCAAATACACCCTTTGCCCCCCTACCCTCCGGAAAAGTTCGAAACGCAAGCCTGTTTTAGGGGGTCAATTTGATAGATTTTAGTCTTCATTTAGGGGTCGCAATCCTTGGGGAATACTGGTCCGACGAGATTCCCTGTTAGCTTGTCAGAAACTAGGAGCTCGGCATTTGGGCGACCCGGCTCGGAGAAGTATAAACTTTTATAGGTTTATTGGTAGCGGCTAGAAAACTGGCAATAGGCCCTTGACCCTTGGTGGCTCTCATGGGATGCCCCGTAGCGATTGAAATGGTGCGCTATCACCTCCCTCCCCCTTTCATTTCAATTTGTGTAACGGATTGATTTCTCGATTTTTATTTTCTTTACATTCATTTTGAGTGATTTATTCGAACGGTTATGTATTTAAACTAATGATTCTCAGATATCACGTGGTTATTTCGAATGGTTTCGGGTACTCAAACAGGAAGTTAATAATGTAAACAAGTAGGGGAATCGCTGCTCTCTCTGCGCAAAAGGACTCATTTATTCTTGTTTATTGCTTTTTTTTTATGTTCTTGTTAGTGGAATTATATTTATCTGACTGATGCATCAGGAAGGAGGGTAAAATATTTCTGGCTGCGTTTTCCATAAGACTGGGATTCCCGGCGCATTGAAAGTTATAAGTGTGGCTTGAATTACATTGAAGTTCATGATTATTTTTTTGTTTCTTGATTCGCTCTTTTTTATTTTTCTTTTTCATTCGCTGACTTGGGAAGTATGTAATAACAGTAAAAGTGTAGGGAGTGAAGTTGAAATATTTCTGAGTGCTTTAAAAAGAAATATGGTAGTTTGTCGTGTGGGATTAATATTAGATTCCACTCTTTGGCTTTCTATTTTCAATGTCATACTCCTTATATTTTCATAAATGTTAATTATTATATTATTCACTCAACTTAAAAATTTGGAGTCAATTGATGTGCTGATTTTATGAGATTTATTTATTTTTTGTAAAGTTGAGGCAAAACTGCTGAAAATGCTTTGACTCGCGACGGTTCATTTCGGAACTTAAGGTTCCGTAGCTGTGCTTCATTTTCCGTGTGTTGGTTCTCAAAAAGGATTAAAGTGATTACCAAGTTTCTCTGAAAAGCAGGTTACGTATCCGGTTTTCAAATCATCGGAGACGCTCGATAACCGAACGTTCGACAACAAACAATTTTTTAAACAAGGGTCCCCCATGAGAGAGAGGGCAAGGGGGGGGGGGGCATGGCGCAGACCACGCCATTGAAATTTTGAAGAGTAGAGGGTAACTTATAAAAGGACTTTTAGTCTTATTTTAAGGGGATCTCGTTCTGGTGGTTCTCCGTCGCATTTGAGGGATGAGTGTTATAACCAGGGGAGGGGGGGGGGGAGGATGGGCACACTGCATTATAAACACATTGCGTTTAAACGTTTCACAAACGTTTCAACATGGTTGTCACAGCGTTAACAATCGTTTTAAAACCTTTATCTCATTGAAGTGTGCTCACTGAGTAACCCCATTCGAAAAAATGCACTTGAGAAACTATTATTTGATTCTGAAACTTTATAGAAAGACAGGGGTGTCCGTCCGTCCCTGTGAGCAATGGCGTGCCTCTTATGACAATTTCTCCTCCCCCTCCTCCTAAGAAACAATAATCCGAAAAAGAGCAAAGACCACCTTAAATTTTCAATTACACGGTTCGTACCATACTGGTTCAATATATTTTTAAGTTTAACAACTCTCAAGTTTAAATCTGCTAGTGTCGCCCAAAGACCCGCCCATATTATCATTATCCCTCACTTTTTAATTAAAATTGTACATATTTAATCTTAATAACTATCAAGTTCAAAACAGTATGGAAAGCGATTCTCTACCCTTTGTTTCAAGATTTCACCGCCGGACCACACCAGGGCCGGATACAGAAAACCATTTTGGGGGAGGGGGCGCTCATGTTGAAGAAAGCCCCCACCCCCATGAACGAAATTCCCGTTTTTGGTACGAAAAATGTCTGAATCTGTTTGGGAGTCAATAAAAAGCACATAATCGGTCAGGAATAAGGCACCTGATTGGGGATAAACGTTGCAAATTAATTTCATGAGCAATGAAACGAAGTAGTAGTTCAAATATTTACTTTGAAAAATAATGAATGAGATGAAAAGATACTGTCATCGTTGACATTTTATGCATGAAGTGTTTGAATACAATGTGTACGGATACTGTTGTCGACGGATTAGGTTGGTTGGAGGGACATGACCCCCATGATTTTCCCGTTGTATCCGCCACTCATACAACACTTGCCCTTCCATAAATCCGCTCATATGATAATTAACAATTTTCGTTCGAAAAATATCGTTCGATTATTAAGGAATCTCTCAGTTATTGAAAATTCAACGCCAAACATTCAACTATTACCTCATTCGAATAAAGCAAGCGAAAAGCATTCATTCTATTTTAAAATCATTCCAAATCTATCCATCCTAAGAGCGAAGGCGCACCACCTATGAAGCTCTTCCCCGAGAGCAATACCCTTAAAAGAGACAAAATCCCCTAAAAATTACCCCGCAGTTAGTGTCAAAACTCCCCTCTTATTTGTACCCATAGGAAGTAATTACACGAGAAGCAAACCACTTGTTTCATGAAGGAATAAGTAAATACCTTAGTGCCGAGAAGTAACATGAAATAACAAACGTTTTGTATCCCAAATATACAGAGTACTGCTGAAACATGTTTTGGAGTTTTAAGGTACCCTTTTTTGAACAAAATAGTAAGCTTTTGCATGTAATGGGTCATTCATTAGATACGTAAGGATAATTTTGGCAATTTTTTGACTCCCCTCCCCCTACGTAAGGGTACGCAAGATTTTTCAAACTCCTCCCCCTATTCTTAGGTAAGATTGATTCCATTTCGTTTTTCAAAATAATAAAATAACGAATCTAACATCACTGGAATCGAAATTAAATTCACTATTATTAAATTAATCCTTTTTGTGAAATGAAATATTTACTAAAAAGTTGGAATCTAGACTGAATGTTTTTTCAACATTTTTTTTTTTTTTTTGGTATATGATGCGATACTTATTAAAAATAAAACATGCATAGTGCGATTCTTTTATTATGTTTTACCCTATTCATTCTTCGTAAAACAAATAAAAAACAGCTTATCCTAATATAGGTTTTTTATTTTCCAAACGCAAATAAAATATGTAATCCCCGTCAAACCACTTGACCGCGCAATTTCAAATGTAAAACATCAACTTGGAAAATATTGCGTGAAAATGGGTTCGAACCCCCCCCCCCCCCCGTATGTAGACATTTTTCCACCCCCACCTCCCTCTCGGGACCCTTACGTAATTAATGAATGGTCCCTAAAGACATCCAGTAATGTCCTTACATCCACAATCTCACAATTTTGCGTTGAAAAAAAGGTTCCTTGAAACCCCGAAACACGTGTCTGCAGTAATCTGTATAGTTGAGCTCTAAAACTTTTGTTATTGCCTGTTACACATGTATCATTACCCAATGGTATAGTCGAAGGTGGACGTAAGGGGGCAGACTTCCCCTCAGGCTTTCAACTTAAATATTCCCCCTTTTTACCTGAAATATAATTTTAAATTTAATGCCTCTCAAGTTAGAACCTTATTAGCGCCCCCACTTTCACCAAACATATCATTAGACTACCAAAGCATACCAAATAATCATTTGATAATGAAGCATTCGACAGCATACATTCAATTATAACACTATTCGAATGAAACATCGTTAAATTTTCAAAGCTAGCCCTCTGATCCCCCCCCCAAATGACGGATCCACACCTGCAACTGAAACACTTCAAAAGCAGTGTTGCCCACTCGCCCTGAGGACAAGGGCACCCCCTCAACATCGCATAGACCTCCCCACCAAAAAAAAAGCGAAAAATATCCCTCAAAACACCCCCCCCCCCTCCTCAAGAAGGATATTCCCTAAAAATGATTAACGTCCATTGAACATTTCAATGGCGCAGTCTGCGCTATGACCCACCTCCCCTGTAGGCACCTCAGCGCGCCCATCACTCCACATTTTTCTGGGGGAAGGGTTAAAGGGTCTCAATGCATATCTTTTCTGAAGGCAACAAAAACCATGCCCGTTCATAAGTAAAATCATTAACTTTTCAAAGCCAGCCCTCTGACCCCCTAAATGACGGATCCGCCCCTGCAACTGAATCACTTCAGAAGCAGGGGTGCCCCCGAGGTCAAAAGGGCGCACCCCCTCAATATCGCAGAGCCCACCAAAAAGTAAGAAAAATACCCCCTTAAATCCCCCCCCTAAAAATATCAATGGCGCAGTCTGCGACATGACCCCCCACCTTCCTAGGTGGGGACTCTTGTCAGAAGTCAACTATATTGAGAGGTTCATTCGATTCTCAAATCGATCGAAAATTACACTGCTCGAGTGATTGACATCTCGAGAACTCAATATCTCGAAAGCTCAACATCTCGAGAACTCAACACCTCGAGAAGTTCAAAGCGAGAACTCGAGCAGTTGACCGCTCGAGCACTCGGAAAGGACAAACGAGAACTCGAGCAGTTGATCACTCGAGAACTCGAAAAGTGATAATCGAGAACTCGAGAAGTTCATCGCTCGAGAACTCGAAAAGTGATAATCGAGAACTCGAGAAGTTCATCGCTCGAGAACTCGAAAAGTGATAATCGAGAACTCGAGATACTATAATCGAGAACTCATGATAATCGAGTTCTCGAATGATCTTGAATAATCGAGTGATTCGATTATGAGTACTCGATTATGCCCATCACTAGGGGGCACTGTATCCGCCGTCTAATGGCGGATGAAAAAGGTAAAACAAACGCACACCGTAGCGTAGAAAATGCTAATAAACCTAGTAATTTTTGTTTGTATGCATGACTTTTTTGTTTTATCTTTTTTAAATTTGTTTTTTCAAGTCTTGTGGATATTCTGGCCTACGTAGAAAGAAATGAGAATTCAAGAAACATTACTAAATGTCATAGATTAATGCAAATTACGTAGTTCGTAGTTCTAAGCAGCCATTTCCACGATGTTGAATTCGATATTTATCAATTCTTGATGGAACTATATTTTCAGTGTGGCCATAAGACTGACAAGAATAACAATTAATGCTAGATGATTTAATTATATGACATTAAGAATTATTATCAAAATAAGATGATACTTTTTTGCCTAGCTTGGCTAGCGCTAATTGTTTTGCATTTGTAGCTGAGTTACTTTTTTCAGATTGCCAAATCGGATAATTAAAAATTTTTCTGTTTCGTATGTTTCTAATTTCTGGATTATGATTTAATTCTGTCAGGCTATGCGAATCATCAACAAAATTCTCACGGATATATGGGGGTAGTTTTCTTTTTAATTGATCTACGTACCATTATTTCTTTCAACTTATCGAATTCTGCAATCTTTCTACCATATTATTCCAGTCATGAAAAAAAAAAATAAAAATGGTTTAACTGACATGCGAAATCTCGCCAAAGGTTCTTTGCTTGCACAATACTAAAACTATAACCCTAAACAAATTTTGGTGAAACTCTTCACCTGAGAATAAAAGCAATAAAGTTGCCACACTATTTTGGCAATGAAAATTGTCGGCTTTTGTTTTTGCTTCCAACTTCTTTCTCGGTTAAACAATTTTCATTTCGTTCTGCGATAATTTATTCATGAAAATATTTTGCATACTGTCCATTCCAACTAAATGCTGCAGTAAAATAAGATTAGTTAATTCAATTATTTTTAAACTGGGCGGAGATGAAAGCCCGAATTCTTCTGCTAATGTTATTAATTCCTTATTTCTAGCTTAAGGGGGAAAAAAAAAAAACCTTTGTTGCATAACGCTTAAGACGCCAAAACATAGCGTTTCCGTATTGGAGCGAGATATTAATTCACTTTTTTAGGAACAAAATTCTTTCTGTTCTTTGAGGCCCAACAATTGAGCAATTTAGGGGCTCAATTGACATACACTCCCTCTCTTGATATAAGAAACATAATGTTATAATATATTTTGCATGTTTTTTTAAGCTTTTTCCTAACGAAATTCCTTGAATTCATACCTTTCGCCCCTTCCTCCCTCCCCTCCACCCCGGAAAACTTTGTAAACGATAGGCTTGGATTTTCGGTTTGCTGGATCTTGTAGCTGCGGAACTAAATAGTTATTCTTGCGTTGAAACGTTACCTAGTTTTATGGGAAAGCAAATAATATTGCCGAAAAATAAGAAAATATACGTAAAAAATAAATCAAAAATATTTTAAAACATTCAGATCCAAAATGTTTAGTTGCACATAAAAACCATTGGATATTTTTCTCTAGAAAAAATTAACAATAAAAATATCAGAAAATGAACCGGGGAACCGGGTATTATTTAATTTCAAAAATAGGTCTCACCTAAATACAAGGAGCTTCAAAATTATCCCATAGTATCCATGAGATAACACCAAAAATGAAACGCAGCAAGTATTAAAATAAGGAAACACAAATAAAGTAATAGCCCATTTCAAAATTCTCAAGATACTGATGGTAAAATGGAGACTTCTCAGGATTCGCTAGCTGGATAAGTAGACAGCCAGTAACTAATGTAATGAATCCCACTTGATTATGTGTACAGTTACGACTTAATGCACGTTATGTACAAAACCTAAGAAATAACTTTCGCATATACAGGGTGTTCCGTTTTAACCTGCAAGACCCTTATTTTTGCAAGCTTTAGTCCTAGATGTATACTTCTAATTGCAAAAATTTAAAAAAACAGATGTAGAGTTAACCCATTGAAAGTTTAAGGTAAAAAGAAAAGGAAGTCAAAAAATACAAAATTTAACTTTTTATACGGGCCCTAACTTATGCTTAGGGAAATAATCTCCATTGAAAAATAATTCCAGCACAAAAAGTTTGAAATTTGTTCTACCAATATTCACCGAGATATGAAATGCAGCGTTTTGTGACTTACACCATTTTTCGCTCGCCGTCAATAACACCTTTGGCAGGAAAATATAGCGGTTAACAAGTGTTTAAAATTATATGTGTGCATAGAGTAAGGTTTTTCAAGTTGTTCGAGATTTTGTAGTGCGTTTTTGCATATCACAGCACAACATTTGCATTTGTTTTTGAATAGCAATGAAAAACATAAATACTTTTGTTTTTTTACTTCGACAACGTGTCATTCTTCTGAAAGGGCGAAAAGTTCCAATCTCATCTTCTGTATGGTCCCTTAAAACTTCAAACTGGAATAACTCCTTGAGTTTTGGTAGCACAAATGTCAGTGTTTTTTGTGTCAGTAATAGTTTTCAATGGAGATTATTTCTCTAAATATTAGTTAGGGGACCTAGGGCCCGTATAAAAAATCAAATTTCGTATTTTTTGATTCATTTTTATTTTTACTTCAAACTTTCAATATCTTAACTCTGCAGCTGATTTTGAACATTTTTACAATTCGAAGTATACATCTAGGACTAACGGTTGCGAAAATAAAGGTCTTACAGGTTAAAACGGAACAACCAATATATTTACTTAAATAGTAAAAACGAAGTAGTGACTGCCAACCAGTGCCTCTCAACCTTTTTTACTTTACGACACACTTGATGGTTGGCTCGATTCTTGCGGCACACTGAACCAAATTTCATATGTCAATATGGGCAATGTTTTCATCATTCATTAATCAAAGCAAGCAAGGGGAAAAAAACAGCGTTTCCATATGGATTTAACATTTAATCTTTTAACTATTTCAGTTTCTTTAAAATTTGAGTTGAAGTTCATTATGAATTTCAGTGATTATTATGACCAGCATGTCACAAGCTTGAAGTTTTACGCAGTTGTTTGTGTTAGGAAGTAATATATTCCTGCACTGAAGCTAAACTTTCTGCGGAATTATAAAATATTTTGCAAAAATTCTCTTTATTTGATTTCTTTTTCTAAAATCCTCGAAAATTCAAGTCTCTTGCGAGCGTAAAAGACGTTAAGGGGTTACAGTACCTCAAAAATGATGAAACGATCAAAACAATTTTTATTGCCTATTTCAAAACTAGAAACCATTCTAAACACAGGGGAAAAGTTTCATTGCTTTAGTTCAAATATTTAAAAAGTGATGAGTAGTTGTAGGCCATTCTCGTTCTGTGTTCTTATGCAAAAGAAAAACTTGAAACTGCCTTTTCTCGATGATGGTATTTTTGTGTTTTCATGTCATTAGAATCCCTAAGGATTTTTTTCTATTAAAGATACAGCTTTAAAGTAATACTTCTTGCAATTGGGATAACATATTTGACAAAACTGTGCATTGGATAAGCATTTTATAAATTACTCAAATGTTTAGAACATGTTAAACCTTTAAAAACGAATTTTTTTTTTGTTTAAACTTTGATTTTTTACATATATAAACACAGAAAATTTTCTAATAAACTCATAAGCAAATGAATGCACAGATTTTTAGAGATGATTATAGTGATTGTTTAGCAAAAAGAAATTTTTTTAATTAGTGCAAAAATAAAAAAGCCTTAAGGATTTCAAAAAATTGAAATTGTTTTCAATTTTTTGAATTTTTAAAAAAGTAGGCAATATTTTTAAATTTTGAAAATAAATTATTGATTAAGAAATAAGTATGCATGTTATGGTTTCAAATAAATATAAAATTTACTTAAATTTTAAAAAAATGTTTGAAAGGTATGTGACCTCTTAACTCAGCGTCACGAAATTTTGCATAGTAATTACTGGAAGGGAATCACAAATTTTACGCACTAAGGCTAAGTGCTCTGCAAGACTTCGATTTTTTCGGCAAATCAGAGTACGCACATCAAACCCCAGCGGGGGGAGGGGGGAGTATTCTAGTGTCCCGGTTGAACATTTCAGAAGTCTGGCAAGCCAAATGAATCTTTATGTTAAATACAGCTGCGATAAGTACACCACTCAACTCTGTATAGTTTAAACTTTAAAATATCGTTGGAACTGGTAGTTTAAAGCTATTAAAAGAAATTTTAAGATAATTTTTTGGAATTACTCCTTGAAGATTGTGAAAATTGTCTGATATATATATATATATATATATATAGTAAAGTGTGTAGTTTCACATACACGGGTAGCACAGAAATAAGTGTATGTAACAACGAAGATAAACAACAATAACAACAACAAAAATGAACACGGAACGTTAAAAAATAAACTAGGAACATTGAAAACAAGAATTGATGAAATCATGGGTATTAAACTGCTGCTACGTTTACGAAGAGCTGGAGCAGCTGGCATATTAAATATTCTGCAAGGTTTTCAATACATTTAACTACTTTAGCTGCAACATTGCGCTGTTTAAATGTAGAATATTTTACATCAATTTTGATCATTATATATATATATATATATATATATATATATATATATATATATATATATATATATATATATATATATATATATATATATATATATATATATATATATATATATATATATATATATATACTGTTATCGAATTACTTTTAGAATGATACATTCCAACTGGACTGCTGAAGATGATCAGGGGTTCCAAGAAAAAAGTGGACACTTAAAAGATTTCTGCTTGTCAAAGTTTTTAAGAAACGTTGTCGTGATGAAATTTATTCTGATGTTGAAATTTAATGACAATACCCCATTCTTTTCCTTATTAAAGTATGACTGCACATTAGCTTTTGCAGTCAGCGATACAAAAAAGAATTTTGCTCTCAAACAATGTTCTCAATGCTAGCATGTTATTGGAGTTGACACGAAAAGATTCATGGAAAAAACTCTCCCCGTGGCGTAAGAAAATTATATTTCAAACCATGAAAAAACGAGCTGATGTGTGAATCATATGACTTCCTTTTTCTCCAATTTTAGTGTCATTTTCCCATTATTGGCAATTTTAATGTGATTCAATAGTTAACTCTCTAAATATCACCAGCAGTGGCCAAATTAAAACCAGATCAAAAAAAAAAAAAAAAACCCCGCCAAATTTGTCGCCAACTTGGCGACAAAACTTGGTGACCAAAAGACTGGCGATGTATCGCCAAATTATAATACCACTTGAGTATACTTCGAAATGAACAATGATTTCCCCCCAAAAAGAGGCAAAAGACCCCTTCAGAAACACCGGAATGCAACCAAAAGGGGAGGTGCACTACTAGACCCCACTAGGAGTCTACGTACCAAATTTCAACTTACTAGACATGCCGTTCTTGAGTTATGCGACATACATACGCACATACATACATACGTACATACGGACGTCACGAGAAAAGTCGTTGTAATTAACTCGGGGAATGTCAAAATGGATACTTAGGGTTTTTATACGTTCTTAGGCGCTTATCCGCGTGTGGTCGGATTGAAAAAAAACTCAACATTCATTCGGTTATGCGCAAAATGGAAATTAAGGCCGAATTTTTAGGGAAAATTTTTTCGCGAATACAATGCTTCCTTTTTTTGTAAAAGGAAGTAAAAAAGCCTTTGACTACCAGTTAAAGAGTAAGATTTTATATTTATAAAACGAAATAGAACATCGTACGAACGTGTTGTTAATTATGCAACAAGTCATGTACGTACGCCCTAGAGGTTCTACAAGAACGGAGGAGCGTACAGATCAATTCAAATTCGTTTTAACAAATATGTAGTACAGTGCCCGCCACTAATAAAATCACTGGATTATAAAATCAGCCGCTTTATAGAATCAAATCTGGAAGAACAGAATCATTTCTATATCAAAACATGTTAGGTTTATCCTTTAATAAAATCATCCTCGCCGTTTTATAAAATCAAACTTTTGGAGAGCATATGTTAATTCTTCTCTGAATAGAACCAGGATTTTATTTTTTCTTCCAAGAATTTAAAACATTGCAGTACTATAAAGTAACGAAGTCCACATAAACAAAAACAAAACAAAAAAAAAGTGAAGGTTGTACGTTTTTTTTTTTTTGGGGGGGGGGAGTTGAATTAAAAAAAAAAAAAAAAGAAGAAGAATGAAGCAGTCTCAAGAGAATCGTTTCAGAGCCATATATTTAGTTGGTGCTGCTTGTTTCCACTTCGCAGAACTGTTTCGACGTTCAGCCCTGCTCACTCACCACTGAGTCAATCAGTTCGTGCTCATTCAGCTATCTACAGGGGTTAACAGTTCATTTTTACAATTGATTTAAAACTGTTAGCTAGCAAGTCATGACGACTTGAGTGTGAAAGATTAATTCGAAATTTTGAATTAGTATGACAAGCTTCCTAAATGTAGTTAGTGTGATGCTACAATTAAATTAGGGATTTATCAATCTTTACTTTCAAATTCTCTTATTCAAACAACAAGAAGTCAATATTTTAAGACCCTTCAGAAATTTTAAAAATGTACCTTATGTAAGTTAAAGTGTCAACTGTATTTTGCAACTGAACTAAAATAATACAATACAACTAGACTAAAAATAAAATACAATTTATCGTAATTTATTTCTTTTTTAGAGTATTTATACTTAAAAACCTTTTATTTTTTTCAGTGCATGAGTGCCGGTTTATAAAATCAGCCGCTTTATAAAATCAAATGTCCTCAGAACGAATGTGATTTTAATAAGCGGCGGGCACTGTATTCTGTGACGCAGCCCTGGTTTCAAACCTCATGCTCATGAACTGATCCCCTAGAACTTGCTCAGGAATATCATAAATGAGCAGCCTAGATACTCTCCGCCTACTTTAAACCGCATTTTGTGAAAGTGCCGATCCTCATCTCTCGTTATAAGCTTGACGTGTCTGTGTATCTGTCTGTGGCACTGCATCCGCTAAACGGATGGGGAGATTTTGAAAATAACAGTTCGAAAGGAGAGTTGATCGAGAGTGTTCTAAGCTAAGTTGCGTCTTCGGATGGAGAGTGTTCTTAGCTAAGTTGCGTCTTCGGATGACGTCAATTAATGAAGATATTAACCCTTTATCTACCGACGGTACTTATATGTACCAATCACTTTAAAAAGTTATAGCACAACAACCATTACTTATATTCTAATAGTATGCTTTAGAACAAATCTTTTAACTCTACTTTCTCAAGATAGATGACAGCAGTTGTTCTAGGCTGATGAATTTTGCGAGAAAGAAAGCTATTTTTCGAACAGGCATTGTGTTCTTTTGCAGCTATTTTGTACGGATTGCCGCTCTTGAATTTCTTTGCTGTAAATATATAATATCGAACCCAAGATAAGTGTTGTATTTTTTTTTAATTCATTCTGTATTGTCTTAGAATGTTATTTGTCCAATCATTATAAAGTAACAGATTATGTAATGTGATTTAGGGTCAAATTATTCGGTGGTACTTATAAGTATCGCCAGTACACATAGTGTTGGAGAAAAACTTGTTCTCATTTTGTGCCTGTTTTTCTCTATAGTATTTCCGTTTGTAAAAAGGCAATTATGAAAGTGTAGTGTAGCAGTATGCTTTAGAAGTTTCTGATATATATATATATATATATATATATATATATATATATATATATATATATATATATATATATATATATATATATATATATATATATATATATATATATATATATATATAATGCCCCGAAAGAAAGATCTCACCATTCAGGAGGCTTTGGATGTGCTGAAAGAGTTGCCATCAGAAAGTGACATCACTGATGATTAATCTGATGAAGACTTTTCAGATAATATATTGCAAAAGTTATCATCTGATTCTGATGATGTTGACGCGGTAACGGAAGAAGACCCTGAATGCAGTGATAAGAAAAATCAGGAGTCAAGCTCTGGAAAAAAAGCAGTCCCTACCTCGAAAGGTAAAGAAAAATTGATAGCGTTGGAAGAAAAGAGATTTTCAGACTCAGGTTCCCATTTTTTTTCTTTGAAATCTGGATTTGTAAGTAATATTTTTGATTCTTTGCTCATTCCATCGGATTTTTTTCTAAAATTTTTTGATGAGCCTATTGTTGAAAACATAGTTTTTCAGACAAATCTGTATATAAATCAAAATAACAAACAAATTACTCCTACAACCGCTGAAGAGATCTATGGGTTTATAGAGTTGCAATTTTTATTCGGATACCACAGATTACCTAGAACTCACATTTACTGGTCATCTGATACAGATATTTCATTAACTGTGGTCCATCAAACAATGACACGTGATTGATATTTTCAAATATTATCAAATATCCATCTAAATGACAATTTATCAATGCCGGATAAGAACTCTGATAAAATGTACAAACTGAGATCCTTTATTTCAAGTTTTAATAAGAATTTTCAGAACTTTAGGATAGGCACTCAGATTCAATCTATCTTAGTATCAATATAATAAGTATTTTTTTCTGCGTCTGATAAAATGTGTTTGGAACTTTCATGTTATATAGAATTCAAATTATAATGTTTTTTTACAGCAGATTTTAAGTACGGCTAAGTCTTTATTCACGTGATTGGTAACTGAATTCATTGTTGGCCGACAAAGAAAGGAAACACAGTGATCAAAAACTTTCGTCTGTTGCCAATTTCTATTTAGTAACAAATAAAATACTTGAAATTGATTTTTAATATTTTAAGGCGTTTAAAAGGATTTTCAATTTTCCCTCTTGATTAGATGTCGTCAGCTAGTTAAGTAGTAAGCCAGTAGCCCGTGAATCGTATCACACTTGATTATTTGGAGACGTGGTAGCAATTAGTCACACCTACGGCTTTGATTACATCGAAGACCAAACATTAGGATAGCGGAGAGACAATGAACTTTAATATATATATTGTATTTACTTGAATAGAATAAATGAAATGGTGGCTGTAACTACACTAATTCTAAAGAGGTAAAAATGTAAACAAAAAAAAATGGTTAGATTTTAATTGGATATGGGATCTAATTTGAAGAGGCTTTTTCATTAGTGAAATTTCAGTGATTAAATTGTCCAAATGGAGTAAAATTAAGTTATTAGATTCATACATTTTTGAGAATTTATTTTAACTGTGGCGCATCCACAGTAATTACTCGCACTTCGATTTACTCGAAATGGCTATCACGAAAAATTTTCACCAGTAACGAAATTTTAGAGCGAGTGCGAATTCCCCGCCACAATGAAAGTCTTCGAAAGGGAATCGCGGTTCGTAAGTTTAAGCTTAATTATTGAGTGCTAAAAATATTGTTTTCATGAATGGATTTTGGTCTTTTTAGCAACGCTGACAGCAGAAGTTCTCACACGGTATACCGGTCTAGATACCGCTTTGTTAATGTCCACAAAAAACTAATCCACATCACTCCCCCGCAGCCTCCTCCCCCCCCCCTTTTACGTGAAATTTATTCATTTTACTTTTTAATTTAGAAACCAAAACTAGAAATTATTTTAAAAAATGCAGAAAAGTCAAAATTTTCAGGTCATAATTATTTGTTTTACTTTGTATATCTGTTTACTAAAGCTTGACTACGAAAAGCAGGCGCATGACATTGAAGCGAAACGTCATTTGTATCATTTGTAATATGTAGAATCTGCCAGAAAGCACCGAACACTAAGAGGCATGGTCTCGCTAATCCTATCTATTCCAAAATAATAACAAACAACCTATTGCAAATGAAACAAATGATGTTTTTTCTTCAAGGTCATCCGCCTTCTTTTCGTGGTCAAGCTATACACATTATTTATTAACACATTGTTAAAGTTTGTTACACTGTTAAAAAAGTTGTAAATCAATTGTTTTACTTAAACAAGCCATACTTGCTTAATGAAATCATTACCAAGTCTTTGTGACCTCTCAAAATATTTTGGGGTAAGTAAATAATGTATAAGCCTAATTCATATCAAAATGTTTCTTCGGGGAAAGTTATTGTGTTCATAATTCATCAAAAGAGAAACGCGCTCAAATCTTAAGAGAAACGCGAGTTAATCACTTAATTTACATTAATCACCACTCATATGCTTTCGAAACAGCCTTAGCAAAATTTCGTAGTCCCCGCCCCCTTTTTTTTTCTTGTTGCCGCTAAAAATTCAATGGCTTCTAGTTGCCTATCTTTTCTTCCCCCCACCCCACTTTTCAGTCCCAACCGCTGCCGCTGATGGAATACAATGGCACCTAAGTTCTGCTTTATTTAAGGTTTCTGACGATGGAAAGAAAAAGAGAAATACGCTATTAAATAAAGAAAAGCCAAATATTTTCGATGTTCTTGTACAACTTTAAAAATGCATCGAAGAGAACACGACAGTTAAATATGATTGAATCTTTCATATGTACCATGGGCGCCCATATGCAAAGTTGTAAGGGGGGGGGGGCTCAAATATTTTCCCCGTGGAAACCGATTTCAGGACAGATTAGAGTCATTAAAATTTGACATTTTTAATAATTTATTTATTTACGGGTGGAGAAGAAAAGTTTTTACATTTTTGCAAACAAAAAAAGTACTAAAAGCAAGAAAGTTCTAATTTCAAAGGGAGGACTCGAGCCCCCCTATATGGGCGCCCTTGATATAAACCATTCAAGAAAAGTAAAATCCGTAAAAGTTCGCGGAGTAGTGTCTGAGCAAAACACAAACATTTTGAAAATGAAAGCTATTCTTGTATTGTATATTTAAGAGACCAGGAAGAGGGATGTTACCACCAAAAACATCTTTATTTTTTCAGTTACAAATACTGTTACTGCATCTACTGTGCAGTACTATAACTGCGCAGCATTTTATTATTACTGCATACTGCACGTACTGTAGGTGTTTTATTTTATTTCGCTCTCTCTCATTCATCACTGATTTTGTGCATCGTAACAGTATTTTATGTTGACCAAAACAACGATTTTTTTTTGAGTACAGCTGAAATTCATTTCTTTATGTAAGTAAAGGTAATGAAAGGAACTGACTAAAACAGTTTGCGGTGGTGTTCACCAGTGGTGGTATAACTGCATATACGCCGTATACTCTCAAACATTTTTTAGACATATAGCATATACCCTTAATATTCAAAAATTTTCATTTTATGTATATGATCGCATACATATATCGTGCATAACTGATTACTGGGAGTATACCATTAGAAAATTTGATGGGAACATCACTGGTGTTTACTATAGTCCCTATATAGAAGCTACGTAGCTTCTATGTAAGGACTCTAGCGTTTACAACCCCAAATTTCGTTATGATATTATGAAATGAAATCTGCAGATCACAAATATCTGTTCGTTTTCTATCTTTAGGAACAAATTTTTGAGGGAAAAAAAAATGTCTTTTTAAGCTCTTTGACAATACGAAACGATTGGCGCCGGGTTGCCAGACTTGGCGCTCACTCCCTTGAATGAAAATACGAGGAGAAACAAAAAATAGTTTGTTCTTTAAAGATGTCATGTATATATTCCGTGGGAAGGCTAGAAATTCACACAACGCAGCATTTCGGGCCGACAACACTTGGACTGAACTGACCGATAAGCAGTTTAGAGAAACGCGCCGTTGTCCAATCTCTCCGTATATAGGATCTCTATGGGATATCGAAGTGTAGCGCCATCTAGTGCAAGAAAATATTACCATTCAATAGCGTCTTTTTTATTACACAAAACTATTGTTTTTTCCATCATTTTAAAACGTTGGATCTTTTTTATCGCAGTGTCATTGTTTGAACTTTAGCTTACGAACAACCTAAAATGTAATTGTTTCCATTATCAAAATATATTTCTATAATTGAACTTGTTAACGTATCGCCAGATGGCAGCTCTTGCGACGCGGAAAGAGACTGAAATGAACAGTTCGTTTAAATCATAGCACATTGGACACGTGTCCACATGAACCTATCTACCCCGGAAAAAGCCTGCTTTGACCCACATTCCGGTTATGTCGTGGGTGCACCTGCTTTCGACGAGAGTACTGCGGCAGAGATTCATCATTTAGAGCATGTCAAAGAACTATGAATACACCGATTAATCGGCAGTACCGATTATCGGCCACTTTGGCGATTGTTTGTAATCGGCCAAATTTTGCCTATTAATTGGCGGAAATTTTTTTTTCTAAATATATTTTTTTAGAATGCCTTCAACAAGAAACTACCCGAATAAATTTATAAACTATAAATAAATGTAATTTTATGCAAATTTAAATAAAGTAAAGCATGCAGTATGAATGTACTGAGTAAAAAAAAAGCAAATGATTGAAAACTGGGTACAACTGAATGACAAATAATACAAAAACGGAATGTGATATTAAATAAATATTCTCATAACTGACATTTACCTATCAGCATCAGGAATAATTAAATCTCAGTCCTTTTAAGTTGCAATGCATAAAATATAAGCATTTCAGCATTGTCAGGACATAAAAACCCATTTCTTTCCGGTTCACATACATGTACACTCATGTAAAAAAATGAAGGCCACAAACGTAAAATCAGCGGAAACCAAAAACTATTCACTGTGTTGCCACAAAATTTGGCACATAGGTATCTTACGATGGAGAAAGAACACAGAAGCATAAAAACAATGAAAAGATTTTAATTGGGGATTCAGAAAGAGAGCTTATTAAAAAGTGTCAAATTATAAATCAGAGATGAAACGTTTATCTCACGAAAAACCAGTGCAATTCCAATATGAAGTTTGACCACCATGCACTGCTATACAAGCTTCACAAGGAGCTTTCATACTGTTTATGACGTTGTCAATAAATGCTTGGGCCAAAAATTCAGTCCATACTTCCAAAAGCGCACTTTAAACTCTTGAGGGCATAGGGAGGGGTGTTACGCTGTGCAATGGCCCTTCCTAGACCATCCCATATATGTTTAAGAGGATCGAGATCCGGAGACCTCGAGGGCCAGTCTACACGTCGAATATTCTCTTCCTCGACATGTTTGTAACCTTAATTTTGGACATGAGTGTATTTAGTTGAACGCAAAACAATCTTTCACTATCCACAAATGATGCAGGAGCGCAACAATTTTCAAATGTCGATGCGTTCTCTTCGGAACTCAATCCTAAAAGTGTAATGTCAAATTCGTATTATAATAGTCGTAAGTTTCGAACCGCGTAATATCGAAACTGTGTTGTAGAAATGTCGCGTTATTCGAGAGAGGCCTGTATTGCACGTACATCAGCTGGGATTTGATCGCATATGAGGCAGTGAGAAGCAAAGGGATGCAAGTGACAAAATTAAAAATTTGGAGATAACCAGTACACATGGAGGTGAACCTCTCCTCTGTCTTGGGGCAAGAGACGGTACTAGTATCGCTGATAGTTGCTGCTCTACAGCATGATTTAGAAAAAAATTTCAATGAAAGCCTAACTTGGAGCTAATCTTCAAACTCTTTTTACTCGAAACTTCAAAGTGACCACTTGCATCCCTCTGCTTATCACTGCCTCATATAGAGTATTGGTTTCCACATTAGGGTGGTTCAAAAATACGTGTAAAAAAAGAAAAGGTTTCTCCTAGATAACAGGACACCCCTCAATATTTTTAGACTTGTGAATGTCAATATACTGGAAGAATTTTAGCTTCCTTCTTCAACTGAAAGAGGGTGCTCAAACCCCTCCCCTAAACTTTATAAGTATGTGGAGGGGGATTAAAAAAATACATCGAGCAGAAAAAACAATGCTACATATTATAATATAAACGAGTAATATGCATATACATTGCAATAAAATAATTATTTACAAAATAACAGCTGGGGAAATTAAATGTTTCTAAATTTGTGATATTTTCTATGCTACAGCTAATGTTAAATTGAGGGGTCATTGAGCACCCTCTTAAAGTTTAAGTAAGAAGCGAAAACTCTTACAGCATAATACTCGTAGTAAGTCTAAAAGAAATAATGGGTGTCCTGGTCTCTAGCTGGAATAAAGTTTTTTTGATCCACCCTATTCCTCATTCCTCTTCGACGTCAGGTCCCGGTCCGGATAAACGAGATGGTACAGCATTTTTTTTATAAATCTTCCAGTAAAAAGAACTTTCTAAATGCTATCAGTTTCCAAACTAATTGCTCTCGTTGCTAAATGTTTGTGCCCAGAAAAAAATTCATGCGCTTGTGCTGGAAAGTTGTGATGTAACATCTTTCTGCACAAAGGAGAGAATGAGGGCCACCGCCAAGGAAGATCGTTGGTAATGCAGCGTCAGAGATGGCTACCTGCGAGAGGAACGAGGTTTGTTTCAGAGATGGAGGGCATTAGTAGTCCATGGAGTTTGTGACAAAAATAGCCAAAATATTTCACTTCCGAATACCAGTGTGGAATTTTGCACAGTGCTTAAGTACATGTATAAAAACAAAACACCAACGGGAAGCACTTGATCGGGGGCCATGACCCCCCCCCCCCAAACGGCGTCATCGAAATGGCCGCCGTAAAAGGTTAAGGGTGCTCTTCACTGAGAGTCTGAAAGCTTCGGATCCAATGCTAACCTACGGGGAAAGTTGAATGTTATTTTACAAAATTCCTTTGAAGTTTTCGGGTCAATTTTTTTTCTGAGTATTTTTCAAGCCTATGTCTGTGTATTTTAGTTTTTACTTTTTTGATACGTCCATTCTTCGATTTTTTAAAATTCGAGAAAAAATGAATTTCTTCGAAAACGAGGTACTGTTGGACCTTTCGCTCTGTAAAAAAGCTGCAAATCGTGCTATCGAAATTTTAAGAACGCCCCAACACGCAAAATATTTCCAGCTCTCTTTTGAGACTAAGTTTGAAATGATGCGACCATTTCTAAAAAAATATCGGAGTTCCAACCATCTGAAATATTTTCGAAAAAACTCAATTTCTCTACTAAGCCACGCCTACCACCGATCCCTCCTTTCTTGAGGGGAAAAACCGGATGAGGTGTATAAGATTTACAATCATTAGCGCAAACGACCGTTTCCATTTACTACTCCCCTCTTTTCCGGAGGCATTTTTCAATGAAGGAATGAATGAGTGCTTTTGAAAGTGAATCCACATGCTTGGAAACATCTTCACGATTTCATTTGTGTTTAGAAAGGATATAGTTTTTAAAGAGTGCTTCTGGGAGATAATTCTAGTGAACTCTTGTGCTAAATGACCTCCTGAATCCAAATATGACCACCTTTTTCCATTCACACGTCCCGCTTTTTCGGAAATGTCGCCCGCAATTTTTTTTCAGTTTTTGACAGTTTCATAGCCTTTATTTTTATTTGGAGGGGAAGGGATCGTTATATTATACATTAATACTTTTCTGAAGGGCTAGAGAGGTGCTAAGTTTGTACGCAAGAACATATGGAGGAAATTGGTTAACTCATGGGGGGTATTACCACTTATTATATTTTTAAAATCATCAAAACCCATCCTTTTTTCTAGGGGTTTGTTTTACAATTTTTCCCTTATTTTTTGGCATGAAACCAGAGTATAGGACTCACACCTATAAACCCTATATCCGAACAAAAAAGAAAAAAAAATTCACGTTGTAAATTTAAAAAAAAAAAGGAAGTATCGCATTTTGCGTAAAGTTGCATCGCAGACCTTCAGTGAAGAACCTTTCCGAGTTATTCAAATTAATTCACGGATATAATTAAGATTAAAATGATCTTAAGTATGCTTATAATATAGCATTAATGAATATTTCTATTTCTGGGGATGCACTACCCCCATTACTTTTCACTACATCAAGAAGGCATAAACAATGGAGCTGGTGCATCCAAAGAAAGATAAATATGTTTATTAATGCTACTTTATAAGCAAATTTAAGGATGCTTTTCACTGAGAGTCTGAAAGCCGACGGATCCAATGTTAACCTGCGGGGAAAGTTGGATGAAGGTTTTACAAATTCCTTTGAAGTTTTCATGTAAATTTTTTTCCGAGTATTTTTCAAGTCTCTATCTGTGTCGTGTACTTTTTGCTTTTTTGAAATATCCATTCTTTGATTGTTTAAAATTCGAGAAAAAATGAATTTCGTTGAAAAAGGTGGTAGATACTGTTTGACATTTTGCTCCATAAAAAATCTGGCAAAATATTTCCAGCACTCTTTTGAGACTTTGTTCGAAATAATGCGACCATTTCTAAAAAAAAAAAAAAAAATAAATAAACCGGGGTCTAAAACCGTATTCCTCTATTTTTGTCTATATTATACTATGTTATTACAAATGTAAACGCATAAAATGCTTTCCACAGCTCAACAAACATTTTTGAAAATAATTTCTCGAGCCAAACTCGTAAAAAATTCTTTCCAAGGTATGTACACATTGATCATGTAATTCATAATACAGTGAAATTCAGTAACAATGAACTTCAAAATCGGGACTGAAAACTTATTTGGTTGAAGCGGGTATTTGGTTATACTGATATACGTTGTAACAGGATTTCACTGAATTTTTCTTTTGAAAACTTTCTAAGGAGAAAAATGATACATACCTGCATTTCTTTAAAGCATGAATGAGTATAAAAAAATTGTTTTAAAGCAGGGGTGGGTTCCCAGGGTCGTGACCCCAAATGGGGTCGTGTAGCGTTTCTTATTCGGTCGAAACATTATTCCTACCACAGCATAGTTGGGAGTGGATCGAATCTAACATAGCAGTTTTGTAATGTAGGATCTAACGTAGCTTTCACAATGTTGCCAGGTTAGGTCCACACCTAGCGATACTTTACTGACATGTAGGCTACGGGATCACAGGTCCTTTACTTGGTCAAAAAAGGGTCGCAACGTGCAAAAGATTGGGAACCACTGGTTTAAATTTACAGATAATTAGAGAACTGATGGGGGAAGGGGGAGAACACTGACCATTTTGTTTTTAACTGGATGAATACACAATGTTCGAAGAATCTTTCGGTAGTCGTGTTACACTGAAATTTTCATAAGCTCAGACAAATAATTTGTCTGACGTCTAAAACATTTCCCTGAAACCTAAGGTTTTTCAATTTTAGCCGGTCTTTATCAATATATATTTGTGTGTATGCACTGTGCAGTCGCGCCTGTTCATAGTGAAGTCTAAGGAACCGAATAACAATTTCGTTTACAGCTTCAATTTCGCTATAAAAAGGTAAACAACAAGAAGGGAACTGAACCATAAATACAATATATTGGGCTTGAATATTAGTACGAAAAACCAAAATTTCTAGTTGAATTTTAATTCAAAGTGTCAAATGTCCAAGTTTTTTAATATCCTGGATTCAAAAACAAATACATAGCCACAAGTTTTCAATCAAGCAATGCATTTTCTACACTTATAATTTACATCTTTTACTTGTGCTTTTAAGACGTTGTTTTTGACTTTTATCTATTCCTTGCACAAAGCTCATGCTTTTTAAAGTGCATATTTTATTTACAATTTACACATTTAAAAATTGAAGATATTTTGGAACACCTGATTTAAAATGGTGTTAAAGCTTCATTGAAACATTATCATTACTTAATATTATTCATAAATTGGGGGAAAAAATTCAAAAAAAAAAAAAAAAATTAATACCAAACAGAAAAGAAAGAAACATTTAGCATCTAGCCCATAAGCTTTCATTTGAATTTTGACGTCTTGAATTTACATTATGTTTTCCACAATCACGAATTGTGGTAGAACCCTACTCGTTGGATTTCTTATTTCTACAAATGGTTCCTATCCGAATTATATTTGTAAAAGTCATGATTTGAATACAAGACGTCTACATTCAAATGAATTCCAGGGGCTGGATGCTGGACGTTGTTGACTGAATGCTGTTTTTGTCTGAAAAGTATTGTGTAAAATCGAGAGGGTCGGGAATAAGTAAAGTCGATAGCGGGGGAAATGAACTTCACCACCCAGGAGGAGGGACATGCTCGCGAAGACACGTGGAACAGACGAGTTTGCATTAAAAGCATAGAAAAATAAAGTCGAAAGAACATCAAGAACATCTTTATCAATAGAGATAGATACATGTGTTTCTGTCTTTTACATCATTCAAAAAGTTTTTATTGGGCCTGACAGATTTCTCTTCCACGTTCTAGAGTTATTTGAGTTACCCTAATTTTGCTAACAGTTTAAAATTTCCCCGGGAAGTCGAGAAGATATCAAAAAAAGAAAAATTAGAAAAATTAAAGCAATAAATGTTAGTACAATCAACAATTTATAAATTCTGCTTCATGAATACTTTTATACAAAAAAAGAAAAATTGAAATATTTTTTAAATTTAAAGGATAGTATACTAATGTGTGTGATTTGCAAATGTCGGATTATATTTTCAATTCTGTTTTTTTTTTCTGAATATAAATTACGTATGTAAGACATTGTTCACTTTCTTACGAGCAAACAATTGACGTAAGTAGGGAATATTCTACGTAATTGTTACGATTGTTTGATTGATTGCAATAATTTGCATCAATGAAAGCTTGATTGAGTGCAGCTATCAAGTTTAGGACTTCGTTTGCACGAAGCTGTCAACATTGTGTGGTAATAAAGAGGTTTCATTTAATTTCGAAATGCGAGCATGAATGAATTTTCTGAAAATTATGCTTTTAGCCGTTGCTTTTCTCACCATAGTATCCGCAGAAAGAAAAGCATTTCTGATTATTGTTATTGTTATTATCACTATTTTGAATCGCAGAAAGCTGTGGGAAAAAATGTGCAATTCTATGTAGATCCGGTGGTTCAGTGATAGGTTCAAATTGTCACGATTCGAAGAAAACTTAACATCTTTATTGAAGACTATGTACATTATTTACATTGATGATTAAACCAAATCATTTATTCTAAACAGCGAATTACTCGCTTCCACGGAGCTTGCGCTTCGTGTTTCGAATTCTATCCATCTCTTCCACCGTCAGAGTTGCCACTAAATTTTTCCATAATCAACTTACTTAATTCAATAAGCGCTTGCAGCGCCCTCTATTGGAATAATGGGCGGGAAAGAGCATAGAGCTTAGGTTTCTCTACAAAAGCAATGCATAACTAATGTAACCAAAAATTGAAAACCATTAGAAAAAAAAAGACCTGAGAAGAGAAAAAAAAAGTTTTAAAAAGTTATTCTATTCCTCCTAACATTTTGCATTTGAATAAGTCGAAGTACATTGTTCCAAGTGTACTGCAAGTAAACTGCAGCTTGTATTTTTAATTTAAGTACATTATTGCAAGTAATTCCCTGTTGCTCGTGTAATTCCACCCCGAAATGTATTTTCAAATGTTCTCAAACAGGGGCGGCATTTCAGCATTTCATTTGGGGGGTCGAGTTTCTTAAATATGTATTATCACAGTGCGGTAACAAACACACATTAGCTAACAAGAAGTGGTCATAAAATCGGTTTAATATGAATAAAAATTAGTGCTTAGACGCAATTAAAATTCTGATTCATTTTCTAATAAGTTATCATACAAAACATCTCGATACTGAAGTTTTTATACCTTTTGGAAAAGTTTTAATGCATGTTTTTTGGAATTCGGAAGAGCAGGGAATCGTCTTACTATCAGTACCCAGTGTCGTGCTGTTTTGCCAGTACAGCTAAATAGAAAAGGTTTTTTCTTTCTTTTTTTTTCTTTTGCTCATTGTGCTTCGAAAATATTTCGCTAACCTAACAAAAAATTTTCTCTACCAGCTGAGCTGATTGGAATAGTTAAAAAATAATTGAAGTAACAAAGTTATGTATGAAAACACTTTTTATGTCTTGCTCTTCAAAATCACACAGGCAACTTAAAAAATTGCAAGGAGCTTAATTTTCATCATTGAATAATCTAGTCTCGTGGGCACTCTCAGCTTCAATGAGATGTCATCTACCACCAGTTCTGTTATTCACTATTCCAGGCTGAAGAGTCCACAACAAGGACGGAACTGCAGTCTCTGGATGTGATAACTGGTATGTCGGTATATTGCCTGTAATTTTTCTTGCCTAGTGCTAAAAATTTTACTCATAATTGAAACATTTTATTTTTCGTTTTCAAAAAATCCAATCCAGATAATATAGAGCCAACCATGCAGAAAAATAATTATCATCAAATCTTGTGTTAATTTTATTCGAAAAACAATCTATTACTTCATACAAAATATTAAAAAATCAGTGTTTGACTTCACATCATCATGTGGATTTTTCTTTTTTTAGCGCCTTTTTCAAATTGGCTCGGAGGAAGAATTTTTTTGAAAACGTTTCACCATTGATTGAAATATGCATCTATGTAAAATCTATTTTCAATTTCAATTGCAGATTGAACTATGGTAGTATGAACGCACAGATCAATTGTAGATTGAACTGTGGCTTGAATATTCCGAAAATTAAGTGTGGCGGATTGAAGATGTTTTGATAGAGTAAAGAATTTTTAAAACACAGCCTTAAAAGGTTCGTTTAACGGCGTGCAACGCCTTTAGAAATCATACTTTTATGAAATGTAAGTATACCACATGCAAGATCTTCAGAAACCCTATGAAGAGATTAGGCACGTCATTTAGGCGGTTTCCCCACTCACATCCCGGAGTTATGAAATTATTGTATTTACATAGCAATTAATAATACTATGACTATTAAAAATTAATTTTAAATTATGAGTCCCGTATAAATGATAACACGCTTTCAGGGGTGACCATTTGAAAAAATTATCTGAAATTATTTTTATTTTTATCGCAAACAACTTACTTTCAGAATGTTGCATTCTATTCCGGCTGTACTGCTGAAGAAAAGATGACACGCTTTCAGGGGTGACCATTTGAAAAAATTATCTGAAATTATTTTTGTTTTTATCGCAAACAACTTACTTTCAGAATGTAGCATTCCGACTGTACTGCTGAAGAAAAATCAAGGTTCCTACTAAAAAAGTGGACAGCCAGAAGGGTTTTCTTTTATCAAAGAAACTAAGAAATGTTGGCAACGCTCCATTCTTTTCCTAAACAAAGTGTGATTGCATATTCGCAACTCCAGCGCTCGAATACGCTACCTTGCGGTGATTTACAAAACTGCCGAAAAAACTAAAACATTGCCATATTGCGTTCCACGTCTGTCTGTTGACGTAAACACAGGCAGTTTGTTCTGAGTATTTATTAATGCAATTGATGTGTCTTAGATTGCTTTCAGCTACAGAAATATTGTTTCGTCCCTTAGTAGTATTCTTGAGCTTCTCAAAATAATGTTGGTTTTCCTTAACACAAGAAAACTCTGGATTAACAAACTTGGATAACGTTATACCAGGTAAAAATTTTTATTGTTTTGTGTGAACTTGTAAGAATATGGGGTTTTTTTTTTTTAATCTTAAATTAATTTCAGTAACCATATTTTACAGCAGCATTTAGTTGGAATGGACAGTATGCAAAATATTTTCTTGAATATATTATCGTAGAACAAAATGAAAAATGTTTAACCGAGAAAGAATTTACTTTATTGCTTTTATTCTCAGCTGAAAGGTTTCGCCAAATTTGTTTAGGGTTATAGTTTTAGTATTGTGCGAGCAAAGTAGCTTTGGCGAGATTCCGCATGTTTACCATTCCACCATTTTTAATTTTTATCATGAGTGGAATAAAATGGTAGAAAGATTACAGAATTCGATAAGTAAAAAGAAATAATGGTAGATCAAACTGAAAAGAAAGCTGCCACCATATATCCATGAGAATTATGTTGATGATTTGCATAGCATGACATAATTAAATCATAACTCAGAAATTATAAACATCGAAACAGAAAAATTTTAAATTTACCGATTCGGGAATTTGAGAGAAATAACTCAGCTACAAATGCAAAACAATAAGCGCTAGCCTTGCAAGGCAAAGAAGTATTATCTTCTTTTGATAATAATTCGTAATGTTATATTAAATTTTCTAGCATTAGTTGTTATTCTTGTCAGGCTACAATTATTATTTAGTTTTATCAAGAACTGATAAATATCGAATTCAACATCGCGGAAATGGCTGCTTAGAACTACGAACTACGTAGTTTGCTTTAATATTTGACGTTTAGTAATGCTTCTTGAATTCTCGTTTCTTTCTTTGTAGGCCAGAATATCAACAAGACTTTGAAAATTAATTTAAAAAGAATAGAGCGAAAAAATTATGCATACGAACAAAATTTAGTAGGCTTATTAGCATTTTCTTCGTTACAGCGTGCGTTTGTTTTAGTTTTTTCGTCCGCCATTAGAGAGTGGCTGCAGCGTCCCCTATAGTTCGTTGGAGTTGCGAATTAGAATTTCGCAATCTACACGAAAGTAGATGTAGCTGGTAAACAATGCTCCTACTATTAGTGTGTTATAATCGGCTATAAGACTCAGAAAAATGTCCTCAATCCCGAAGAAAATTCTTTTTCAAATGGTAAAAAAAATTGTCACTACCAGTTGGAAATGAAATTTAACGTTTATAACTTAGTAAAGATAAATGGGCCGTTCGAAGACATAATAAGGTGCGGAATAACAACGAAGTCACGTGCGTACGCTCCTATTCCAAAAGAAGGGGGCGTACTGGTCTCACTAAGCAGTCATAAAAATACATAATAAGGCTCAGTTGCAAGCCTCATGCCCATATATATCTTAGTATTAACTAAATAAATATTGCACCGCATATCAGAAGGTCTCAATTAAAGTTGGAAATTTCAATAGCAAAAACTTTATAATTTTATAATATCAAAAGTAATTTTTGACTGCCATCAAACATTACAATAAGAGTATCAATTTTTGAAAATTGCCTGTATTATCATATGCTTTAATCTTATCGGCATTTCCTTCCTCAGAATACACTACATGTGTAACTATATTGTGAAAATATTACCAGAGAGGTGGCGCTAAACGCAGAGATAATACTTCACCATTTCATTTTGCTTCGCTATTGCACTTTGCCCCACGTTCCCCTATTAGTTGATAACAACATGACGGCACAACACACCGTCTTCCATATTGGAGCTGAGATGGGAAGGATCAGTCACTTTTCGGAACAAGCTCCTTTCTGTTACAGTCAACTCGCACTTCGACTTACTCGAAAAGGCTATCACGCGAGTTTTTAACCAGTAACGAAGTTTTAGTGCGAGTGCGAATTCCCCGCCACATTGAAAGTATTCGAAAGGGAGTCGCGGTTCGTAAATTTATGCTTCATTATTGCTACTAAAAATATTATTTTCGTAAATGGACTTTCGTCTTTTAGCATCCGACACAGAAGTTGTCACACGGTATACTAGTCTAGATACCGCTTTGTTAATGTACACAAAAAAACTAATCCAAATCATTCCCCCGCACCCCTCCCTCCCCTCACTTTTTACGTGAAATTTATTTCATTTTACTTTCGAATTTAGAAACCAAAACTAGAAATTATTTTTAAAAAAAGCAGAAGAGTCAAAAAATTTCAGACCATTATTATTTGTTTTACTTTGTATATCTGTTTACTAAAGCTTGACCACGAAAAGCAGGCGGATGACTTTGAACCGAAACATCATTTGTATCATATGTAATAGGTAAAGTCTTCCAGAAAGCACCGAATAGTAAGAGCCATGGTCTCGCTTATCCAATCTATTCCAAAATAATAACAAACAACCTATTGCAAATGATACAAATGATGTTTTTGCTTCAAGGTCATCCGCCTTCGTTTCGTGGTCAAGATATACACATTTTTTAACACTGTTAAAAAAGTTGTAAATGAATTTTTTTACTTAAACAAGCCATACTTGCTTAATGAAATTATTACCAAGTCTTTGTGACCTCTCAAAATATTTTCGGGTAAGTAATGTATAAGCCTAATTCATATCAAAATGCTTCTTCGGGGAAAGTTATTGTGTTCATAATTCATCAAAATATTAAGAGAACGCGAGTCAAGCCCTTAATTTATATTAACCACCACTCATATGCTTTCAAAACCATCCTTAGCAAAATTTCGTACTTTCCTCCCCTTTTTTCTTTTTTTTTTCTTTCTGCCGCTAAAAATACAATGGCTTCTAGTTGCCTATTTTTTCTTTGCCCCCCTCCTTTCCCCACTTTTCAATTCCAACCGTCGCTGCTGATGGAATACAGGGGCACCTAATTTCTGCTTTATTTAAGGTTTCTGACACTGAACTCAATAGAACTGGAAGGCTTACACCCCGCCGCCGCTCCGTGGAGGAAATGAAGGCCAGCAACCCCTAGAGGAAACGCCCCTACCCCACCCGAGCGGACACTCTTGACCATGGAGTCTTACGGAATTTTGCTCGACTTTAAATGCGGGCAGAACGTTCATTTTAATCTTTTCGAAAGTTACAAACGCAATAAGTGATTAAAAATTCTTCATTTTCTGAGCTACCAGGATTGATTTTTTTCTGTGGCCAACGAATTCTTTTAAGTACTTTACAAAACGTAGCTCAATCTTGAAGATATTTTTGTCGCCAAGTTTTGTTTCTTCGTTTGCCGCGTCGCGAAGAACGAAACTACTGCATAACGTATCGACTAAATATTTTTTAATGACATAACGGATATACTTTTTTTTAATGACATAGGTATAACATTCTTTTCATATACGAATACCTTGAAAGTTGATTTTTTTAATAAAATTGGTATTATCACGCATTTCGATTTATATATATTTTGATATATTTTTATCACGCATTTTGCAAATGATTTTCTAATTATTTTAACTATATTTTCTTGCATTAATTTTTGGGATAAATTAATAGTTTGATTATTAAAATTAATTTATGATTTTAAACTAATAAAAAAACAATTAATAATAAAAACAATAAAAACATATTTTTAATAATATCAATTATTTTTTTTGGGATTTTAAGAATTATTTGAAGCAGAATGTAAAGGGATTCATTTCATTTCTTAAAAGCAATATGATCTTCAGTTTAAGATTCAAAAAAAGAAACCTATAATTTTCATAGAAAACATATTAAAAATTAAAATTTAAATCAAATTTTAAAAAATTTGAATTAAATATACAATTTAAATCTGCGCACATTTGTATATTTTCATTTTTAGCTTACTTTCCCACTAAAAGTCAGAGAAAGAAGAAAATATCATCAAAGGCTTTCTGCAACTTAAAAAATACATTGCGAAAAACAAACAAAAAAAAAAAAGTCAAAAATAAATAAAATAGATAGATTAATATCGAAAAATTAAAAATTTCAAAGTAGGGTATTGAGATGGGGGAAAATGTCTGTCTGTTCTGTCCCCCCCCCCTATTACTTTTCAGTGAACGGTCCAATTTGAACAATTTTTTTTTTTTTTTTTTGATCGAAAGAGGACACTTCATTCCCACATTTTATTTTTTATTTGAACAATTTTTCGTTCAGTTTTGAACAGTTCAAAAAAAAACTTCAAGGCAAATATAAATTTTGAACTTAGAGGCGAATTAGCTTCAATAAAACTTTGTAAGAAAGAGCTTTTGATGAGAAATAGATAATGTGTTTTGATTTGAACAATTTTCCGTTCTATTTTCAAACAGCTGTAAAACAAATTTTTCTTGAAAAAATAAAAACCTAAAAAAAGAAAAAAAGTTTGTGAGTGTTTCAGGGGGAATTAACTTTGCATAATTTTGGGAATTATCTTTGCATATATATTTTCTTGTCATACGTGAAATGCTTCATGTTCTATTGTTAATATGATAACTATGATAACTACATAAAACACACACATGAGTTATGAATTTTGATTTGAATCCACCTCAAGATGAAATCACCCAATTAAAAGTCCAAACTATAAAAGTGGTTACCGCTTACCTTTACCGGAAAAAAAACGTAAATCAATTATCCATTAAACAGCATTCATTATCTTTTTTTTAATACATGGGTATGAAATAAAATTTATTTTAAACTATTTATTAACAAAAGCTTCAAACAATTCAACGTGTTTCTTCCGAAAACTTAGCAGGAAAAAATATCTACAAACCAAAATGATTCTCATACTTACAGATCAGTAGCGGATTATGAAAGAGTAAGGCGGGCCAAAAAAAAAAAGAATAAATTAATTCATTAATTATTTTTAATTGACTTCTGTATAACATAATTTTTTTTTTGCTTAAAAAGACCACCAAACATACACAGCATATTTTGAATAAAAGCATTTTTACTCGCTTCGAATTCAAGGGAACGTAATACCACGATTCGTCCATTAATTCTTCTTTGATGGAATCAATAATTTTTTTAAAAAATATGTAGACGTTCTTAAAACAGTTGTTTCTATCAAGAAGCTATTTTCAAAATAATAGATTTCTTTTTCAGCTCATAAAAATGCAAAATGAAAGAACTCACATGGTAGTTTTCTTTGTAAAACAATTATATTAATAGAAACAGCAGGTAGTTTCAAAATGTCGGCTCAACTGCATCATGGCTTTAAAAACAAATCTGTAACTGCTTGGAAATTCGCAAAGAAATAGTTTTTGCCGACCCGGATCTGAAAATTTTGGGCCCTCCTGCAAAAAAAATCAGCAATGCCCATAATAGCCTACGGGATTGCTCACCTCCCCCTCCTCCCCCCCTGCTTTAATATTTCTACCTCCTAGATAGTTATGTGGGCTTTTTAAACCCGATTTTATGAATTATGTTAGCAAAGAAACAAGTCTCCCATAAATTAACATTGCTCCCCTCTCCCGAAATTCAAAAATTCTTGTAATTTCAATGTCGGCTCCTATTAGTTAAGATTCGCTTTTGTTCTTGATGCGTTTAATTTTCCTGAATTTTTTACTAAAACATTACAAAAATATTTAAATCCTTTAAAATTTGTGTGAAGATTTCTTTTATTTTTTGATTTTTTCTTGGTTTCTTGGGCCGTCGGCCTTTTAATGTTGTGGGGCCTGCGGTATGGACCTTATCCAGAATTTTTTTTCGAGAGGGGCTCGTTATCGCTCTTTTCGAACATTGCCCCTAGCACACACACACACACACACACACATTTTTTAATGCTCCCCGCTGTTTTTATTTTAATTTCTTATTATCTTTAATTCACCTGGTAACAGGAGAGCGGCCCTTTAAATGGGATGTAGAACATGCATAATTTCAGGGTTTTCTTGGGGTTTCTCCCCGGGAAAATTTTCGAAAAAGAGATATAAAAATCTGTATTTTGAGGCCTTATGTGGTTGGGAATTGAGGCTACAAATACGAAGAAAAATAGGCAAACAAAACCTTTTAAAAGTTGTTGACACAACAATAATTAAGTTCACAAAAACGCGAGAATCGTCTTTTTGCATTTTTTAGGCAGGATGGAGCTGAATTAGGCGCATCTTGGTAATCAGACACTTATTGCCTAATCGGAAACTAGGGGCTCGACCCTTGAGGAGTCCCGAAATTGGCGTACTGTAAGTTTTAAAAGGAGTTTTTTGGGGGAGGAGGGGAAGTCTACCAAACTGACCGAGCACCTGCCTTGGTCCTGGACGGCTCTGAATTGAATTGGGAAAGAGAGCAGGAAGCCCTAATAAGTGTCGAAATTTTAAGTATGCTTTGCAGCTAATGAGAACTAATTGCTATTCTGCATTTCTTCAAATTTTCACTCGTTTAATAGTTTCCCAGTTAAGACTTTAAAAAATCCTTTCTTCCGTTTTACGTTGCAAAACGATTCGGGGGAGTGGTCCGCCCCCCCCCCCCTGTGGATACGTCCCTAGTCTGCGGGTACGTAGATCCAGGTCAAAGTTTCTGAATTCTTTAATAAAACTTATGTGTTATGATGTTATGATTTTCCTAATTACATGACATTTTACAGTTAAAATAAAAATTAATTTATAAAAACTCAAATGAGGTATGGGTTTATTTAATAGCCTTGCACTCGTGTTATAATCAGTATGACAATGTTCCTAATTAAAACCGTTCATTTTATAATATCTCAGTGATGTTATATTGGGTTTAGTATTTAATTCGTTTCAGGGGTGCCCATCCCCCCCCCCCCAAAGTTCAATGGCACAAATCCCCCCCCCCTTATTTTTCTCAATCCTCTTTCCATTCTTTTCATTTGTTTTTGCTCTTTTTTTATTTGTATTTATTTTTTTAATTTATTTAATTTTAATTGCTATTTTGATTATTTTATCAGAAAAGTTCTGTGCTACGCCAATGACATACATACACACACGCACACTAAATAAATAAATAAAATAAATTATAAACAGAATGAAATGAAATAAACAATTTAAATTAAAAATTAATCAATAAATTTAAATAAAAAAATAATCATTAAAAATTAATCAAATTCAAAAAAATAAATTAAAACATTAAAACAATCCCCCCCCCCTCAAAAATAAACTTTTGATTACGCAACTTGTGCCATTATCCTCTCCTGTGGGCACCCCTGATTCGCTTGAAATGTTAAAGATGTTTTACGTCCCACATTCAAAGCATATTAGTGTATAATATTTATGTACCTAAAAGTAGACGAAAAGGCCCTAAGTGATCCTTAAAGAAACATTTAAAAATAAAGTCATGAAAACTTTGTTATGAAACATTGTATGCCGGGGGGGGGGGGGGTGCGCTATTTAATTTCCAGACCCCTCCAAAAGTTATTTCTGTATCCGCCCTTGGTCACAGATGAACCGTTTTCTCTCTGAGGTTTTAACATTTTGATGCTTGTATAAGAGCAATTATATGCACTACAAGTTGGCATTGATTGTTATAAAAAAAAAAAACTATACCGCATCCGATTTAAAATCCAACACTGGAACCACATTGAACAATGCAACAATGAACAACAAAAGAGCCCTCCCCAAAAGGCATCTTCGCCAAATATTTGCCAAACTAGCGATAAAGTAGCCACGCTAGCAGCTGGAACCACACCCGAAACCCTCTCCATGAAGGCGGCGAACGGCTTCCCCCTGGAAGGCTTACACCCCGCCGCCGCTCGTGGAGGAAATGAAGGCCAGCAAACCTAGAGGTAACGCCCCTACCCCACCCGAGCGGACACTCTTGACCATGGAGTCCTACGGAATTTTGCTCGACTTTAAATGCGGGCAGAACGTTCATTTTAATCTTTTCGAAAGTTACAAACGCAATAAGTGATTAAAAATTCTTCATTTTCTGAGCTACCAGGATTGATTTTTTTCTGTGGCCAACGAATTATTTTAAATACTTTACAAAACGTAGCTCAATCTTGAAGATATTTTTGTCGCCAAGTTTTGTTTCTTCGTTTGCCGCTTCGCGAAGAGCGAAATTAAGTTTCGTTTTTCTTTTTTTGTTGAAAATAGACTATGAAAAACAATATTTTGTAACCTGTTACGACATAACGTATCGACTAAATATTTTTTAATGACATAACGCATGTACATTTTTTTAATGACATAGGTATAACATTCTTTTCATATACGAATACCTTGAAAGTTGATTTTTTTAATAAAATTGGTATTATCACGCATTTCGATTTATATATATTTCGATATATTTTTATCACGCATTTTGCAAGTGATTTTCTAATTATTTTAATTATATTTTCTTACATTAATTTTTGGGATAAATTAATAGTTTAGTTATTAAAATTAATTTATGATTTTAAACTAATAAAAAATAATTAATAATAAAACAATAAAAACATATTTTTAATAATATCAATTAATTTTTTTTTAATTTTAAGAATTATTTGAAGCAGAATTTAAAGGGATTGATTTCATTTCTTAAAAGCAATATGATCTTCAGTTTAAGATTCAAAAAAAAAAAAAAAAAAAAAACCTATAATTTTCATAGAAAACATATTAAAAAATTAAAATTTAAATCAAATTTTAGAAAATTTGAATTAAATATACAATTTAAATCTGCGCACATTTGTATATTTTCATTTTTGCTTACTTTCCCAATAAAGGTCAGAGAAGGAAGAAAATATCATCAAAGGCTTTCTGCAACTTAAAAAATACATTGCGAAAAACAAAAAAAAAAGTCAAAAATAAATAAAATGGCTAAATTAATATCGAAAAATTAAAAGTTTCAAAGCAGGGTATTGAGATGGGGGAAAATGTCTGTCTGTTCTGTCCCCCCCCCCATATTACTTTTGAGTAAACGGTTCAATTTGAAATTTTTTTTTTTTTTTTTGATCGAAAGAGACCACCTCATTCCCACATTTTATTTTTTATTTGAACAATTTCCCGTTCAGTTTTGAACAGTTCAAAAAAAAAAAAAACTTCAAGGCAAATATAAATTTTGAACTTAGAGGCGACTAAGCTTCAATAAAACTTTGTAAGAAAGAGCTTTTGATGAGAAATAGATAATGTGTTTTGATTTGAACAATTTTCCGTTCTATTTTCAAACAGCTGTAAAACAAATTTTTCTTGAAAAAATAAAAACCTAAAAAAAAAAAAAAGTTGGTGAGTGTTTCATGGGGAAATAACTTTGCATAATTTTGGGAATTAACTTTGCATATATTTTCTCGTCATGCGTGAAATGCTTCATGTTCTATTTTTAATATGATAACTACTTAAAACACACACATGAGTTATGAATTTTGATTTAAATCCACCTCAAGATGAACTCACCCAATTAAAAGTCCAAACTATCAAAGTGGTTATGGGTATGAAATAAAATTTAGTTTAAACTATTTATTAACAAAAGCTTCAAACAATTCAACGTGTTTCTTCCGAAAACTTAGCAGGAAAAAATATCTACAAATCAAAATGATTCTCATACTTACAGATCAGTAGCGGATTATGGAAGAGTAGGGAGGGGGGCAGACCCCCCCAAAAAAGGATAAATTAATTCATTTATTATTTTTAATTGACTTCTGTATACATAATTTTTTTTTGCTTAAAAAGCTCTTCTTTGATGGAATTAATAATTTTTTTAAAAAATATGTAGACGTTCTTAAAACAGTCGTTTCTATCAAGAAGCTATTTTCAAAATAATAGCTTTCTTTTTCAGCTCGTAAAAATGCAAAATAAAAGAGCTCACATGGTAGATTCTTTGTAAAACAATTATATTAATAGAAACAGCAGGTAGTTTCAAAATGTCACCTCAACTGCATCATGGCTTTAAAAACAAATCTATAACTGCTTTGAAATTCGCAAAGAAATAGTTTTTGCAGACCCGGATCTGAAAATTTTGGGCCCTCCCGCAAAAAAATCAGCAATGCCCATAATAGCCTACGGGATTGCTCACCCGCCCCCCTCCTCCCCCCCCCCTTAATAATGAAAAGAGTGATTGTTGTATATTTTTAACTGCTTTAATATTTCTACCTCCTAGATAGTTATGTGGGCTTTTTAAACCCGATTTTATGACTTATGTCAGCAAAGAAACAAGTGTCCCATAAATTAACATTGCTCCCCTCTCCCGAAATTCAGAAATTCTTGTAATTTCAATGTCGGCTCCTATTAGTTAAGATTCGCTTTTGTTCTTGATGCGTTTAATTTTCCTGAATTTTTTACTAAAACATTACAAAAATATTTAAATCCTTTAAAATTTGTGTGAAGGTTTCTTTTATTTTTTTGATTTTTTCTTGGTTTTCTGGGCCGTCGGCCTTTTAGTGTTGTGGGGCTGCGGTATGACCGTATCCAGAATTTTTTTTCGGGAGGGGCTCGTTATCGCTCTTTTCGAACATTGCCCTAGCACACACCCACACACACACATTTTTTAATGCTCCCCGCTGTTTTTATTTTCATTTATTATTATCTTTAATGCACCTTGTAACAGGAGAATGGCTTTTTAAATAGGATGTAGAACATGCATAATTTCAGGGATTCCGGGGGTTTCTCCCCCGGGAAAATTTTTGAAAAAGAGATATAAAAATCTATATTATGAGGCCTTATATGGTGGTAATTGAGACTACAAATATGAAGAAAAATAGGCAAACAAAACCTTTTAAAAGTTATGCACACAACAATAATTAAGTTCACAAAAACGCGAGAATCGTCTTTTTGCATTTTTTAGGCAGGAAGGAGCTGAATTACACCCCGTTTGCACTGGCGGAATTAAGCCGCTTAGTTTTCAGCTAACCTACTGCGCATTCACTTAGCGCATCTCAAAGCCGCTTCAGTTGAGCGACACTGGGAAGCCGCTCAACAAGACATTCGTCGCTTAAAGATGGCTGCCTCCTTGAGCTTAAAGCGGAAGGACAATTGGGCAGACGATGAAACGTTTGCCCTCGTAAATATATGGCATGAGAATCTTGCAAATTTAAGAAAAAGTAAACGCAACCGTGTGGTTTATGAAGGAATGAGCTGTTCTTTCAAAACATACGGATTTACACGGAGTTCTGCAGAGATCTCGAAAAAAATACAAAACTTAAACCGGCGTTACAGGTGAGTGATTTTTTTCTATTTATTTATGTATGCATTTGTACAATATTTTTTCTTGCAATAAATTGTGTAATTGTAAATAAGAATTTTCAAAATTTTTTCGTAAACATAAAGGTTTTTTTTTATTGTTTACAATTAGAGACGTACCGAGTAGCACTTTGGCCGAGTACCAAGTACTCGGCCGAGTACCGAGTTACCGAGCACTCGGCCGAGTCACGGAGTACCAATTATGTTTTAAGAAGAACCACTGAAACACATGTGATGAATTTTGAACTTATTGGAATAGTAGTATAGACCTCCTGGTCCATATAATAGTTTTAAAAACTAAATTCCTGCTGAAATTTAATTGCTCATTATTTAGAAAATTTTGTTGTCAAAAATTACAAAAAAAAAAAAATAAATAAATAAATAAAATTAAATAAAGAAAAGGTATGATTAATCAAGTTAGAATTAAAACAAACTATATCAATCTATTATAGTTCTAGTCCGCTCAACATAAATAATTTTTGAAAGCAAAGAAAACAAATGCACTACAGACACTTGTTTCTGCATTACAAGGAACAAGGCCGGCAGGGCAGCTGCCCCGGGGCCTCCACAACAAAGGGGCCCCCACAATAAAATTTTTACAAAATATCCTAACTTGTGCTGATTGAAAATTTATGTGATATAATACATGTGTATCAAAATAGTCGGATATATCAAAGTATGGGATAATTTTGAACCCTGATTAGGGGCCTCCACACTTCCAAATCCGGCCCTGAAAAGGAACGTCTTTTTCAGGGCGTAAAATGTGAGTTAAAGAATGCAAAGACATTCCACAAAAAAATCTGCCTTTTGTCGGATGCCTTTAAATCTGTGAGTCACATTTTGCGCATTGAAAAAGGAATTCCTTGTAAACCCAAAGCACATGTCCATAATTCCATTGAAGGATGACAAACTTCATTAATCTCAAAATTTAAATTTCACTTGTAAATTTGAATTGTAAACAAGGGCACCCATATAAGGGGGTAAGGGGGCTCAAGCCCTGCCCCACCCCCCTTAGAAATGAGAACTTCCTTTCTTTTAATGCTTTTTTCTTTGCAAAAATGTATTTAAAAATTTTTTTCCAGCCATTAATGAATAAGTTATTAAAGGTCAAATTTTAAAATCTTTTTACTGTACTGAAATCCGTTTCCATGTAGAAAATACTCTAAACCATGGAGAAAAATTTTGCATTGGGCACCCTTGATTGTAAATGATTGCAGAATATTATATATATGATTGCGCTTTTTATAAATATTAATATCTGTCATGGAAATATTGCTCTTTTTGCAACTACTCGGTATGGGCCGAGTACCTATTCAAAGTTTGGCCGAGTACCAAGTAGTTCGCGAGTACTCGGTACGTCTCTATTCACAATCCCAGATGTTATAGAAGTGGTTCCGCCTAAAAACACGCCATTTTCCCATAGTCAATTAATTTTGTACAAAAACCTATCTAGCTGCACAAATAATAAAGGACAACAAACCGGGCCTTTTTCTCCATTCCTTTCATGAATGATATTTTACTATTTCTACTTGTCTGATTTGGAACTGTATTTTTATACTTTGAATTTGAGGGATTAAAATAGAAATTTGACATTTAGCGTATTGCTAAAGCATTTTCTCCAGTTTTAGCATTTTTGCTAAAGAACTTATAAACTCGGCTGAAACATTGCATTGCAATGATAAGTTTGTAATGATCATTTTGATATTAGTTTATAATAATTTTTGAGCAGATTTTAACCCCCACTCCCACAGTATGTACAGTTCATACACTTGAATACAGTGCCGTACTTAGGGAAAAGTAGTATTTGGGGTAACTCACCTTTGTGGGGTTTACAGGAAGTCCCCAAAAAAAGCGGTAGTTTTTAAACACATTTATGTTACAGTGACATTCCTTTTTAACATGAAAAATTAAATGTATTGGGGGACAAAGCTCCCTTCTCCTCTGCCCAGGGTTACAAGACTGATTATGTGCATATATTAATCTGGTTAATTACTGAACTAAATATCTAGTGATGCATTTGAATGCTTAAGATTTGAAGCTGCATATCATTTACAAAAAAACCTTTGGTCGCCTCTGAAAATGCTTTTGTACTTCTAGGGAAGAAAAAACTAAGATTGGCACAACTGGAGGAGAACCGTCCAAATGGAGATTTTTTCAAGCGGTGCATGAAGTGATTGGGGTGCTACCGTGCCAAGATGCATCGTCAATGGTGGAAAGCATGGATAACAGCTTTCTGGCCGATGAAAATAGTGAGCAATAAGGATATTAAAAAACACTTAAAATTTATTTGCATAAAATCTAAACCATGCTCATAATTTTTTTTTTTTTTTTTTTTTTTTTTTTTGCAGCATCTTTAGTGACAGACATGTCTCTTGAAGAGGACTGCCAGGAAGGTGGAGCATTACCAAATCAAGTGCGTAGCATAAATCCTCATTATTAGCATTCGTATTACTTGGACCAGTTATATAAAAAATGTATCGAGTGGAAAAACTTAAAATGGGGGGGGGGGGGGGGGGTAATCTTATTACATTGTTTAAAAATTGATATTTATCAAATAAATCATAGAGGGAATGTGATTTTATTTCAGATACAATTTCATTCATAACACCTTTTGTATTAACAAATTTTGCCCATTTGCTTCTTGGTTGGCATTTGCAAAAAAAAAAAAAAGAAAAGTTTTAGAGTTTTTATGCTTTGAATTGCTTGATCAGCTGTGGATGTCATGTTAATACCAAGAGTAAAATGCTGCTTATTCTTCTCAGTAAAAATTTGCATGCGCTAAGTTGTTGATAGTCTTAGTTGATACGCTATGAACTATGTTGACTTGTACAAAATGGCATCACCTTGCAAGGTTTATTTCTAATTTCCTCTTTTCTGCCTCTCAGAGTGGAGTGCTACCCTACGTTTCTGTATAATTATTAGTTCTCTGGATGCGTACAGTCATTTGTCGTTTTTTGTAAAAGCAATTTAGAGTGTATGTAGTTTTCTTCAGTATTTATTTTATTTTTTGAATTGTCAGCTACCTGCTGCAGATCCAGTAGAAGATGTTGGTGTCGGTAGTCCCCGGCCTGAACTTCCCGAGCTGGAACCAGTAGCTGGTCCATCAAATCAAGAAGATTCTGTTGCACCCCAGGTTAGCAATTTTTTAATTAAATGTTGTACACGGCAACTGAAATTCTTAATTTTGAAAAAAATCACTTCATTATTTTGTTCATATTGCCGAGTATTTGTCTCCTAATATCCAGTATTCAATTTTTTGACTGTTCAATAGATGTTAATATATATTGCTAGCTCCTTTTGAAAAAGCAGACATCCCAATGTGTTATTTTTAGCAATTTGTTTCATTATAGTTATTCTCAAAAACTTTTTAGTTTTTACTGTCGTGGGCACCGCAGAGGAAGACACTGAGATAGGACTTCAACACCCTCTTGTAGCGTCACTTAGGTTATTTTGCCCTAACCCCTCTTATTCATTTTATTTTTTATTTTTTTTCAGAGACCAAAGAGAAGAAGAGTTGAAGGAGGGAAAAAGACCCGATTTTTGGGCGAATTGTTACAAAAATTCAATAACATACAGCAGAATTATAACGATAATTCGAAAGAAATGCTGAATATAATGAAGCAATCTGTAGAAAATGACGCCAGTATTATTGAAGTTTTAAAAGAACAAACAAATGTGCTGAGGGATTTGTTAAATAAATGATTTTAATTTTGTAGTTTTGTGTTATTAATAATTGTGTTATTAATAAGTTTTGCATGTGTAATTAATAGTTTGTGTTTATAATAATTATTATATAATAATAATTTTTAATTTGTAGAATGAAACCAACTGTGTTTTAATAGTGGATTATCTGTAGTATTAGGCTTCAGTACTTGAGAATGAAAAAAAAAACATGTAAGTCATGACTTTAAAACTCGTTTGCTACGTAAAATGTTTTTTCCCCATATTTTGCAGAATAGAAAGTTTTACTTGATTTGTAAATTTTTGTTCGGAGGACATAAATCTTTCTAATTAAAATAAAAGTGCCAAAAATTACCTGATAAAAATCTCGCCAAATATCCAGTACTCGGCAAATTTTTATTTTGCTTTAAAGTTTTCAATTTTAATCGAGACATGGGGACCTAGAAAAATAGTCATAAGTTTATTTTATTGAATTTTTATTTGTTCCATAGTTTTTTGAATGTTTCTTTGACAATATGATTGTACCCCGTTAAATCCATTAAAATATGCATCAAGGTGGGTAATTTTCCGGTGCTGTAATGCTGTTAACAAATGACTCAGTCCTGTATCATGTATAATTTTATGTGGAAGGAGAATTTATTTTTGAAGAACAATTACTACGTAAGCTGTATTTGAGCACCAAATCAACCCTGCTCTGATAAAACCAAGTAGTTCAATTAAATTATCTCGTTTCACATGTACTGACATTATTAAAGCATGGGGTAAAATTGGTACGAAGAAGTTCACTATACAGAAAGTGAAAAATACTGAAGCAAATTGAACTATGCCTATAACATATCTACTCCTTACGTATAGGTATTTTTTATGTATGCATGATCATATTTCATTTTTTGTTAACAATGAAGTTCATTTCTCCGTGTAAGAAAAGGGTAGGTATATCAAAAAGAAGTTGCTGCATCCTCCCAAAAATACGATTCGGCACATTTTATCTGACGATTTAATAAATTTCTTTTATATACCTATACTGCTATTCTAAGCACATAAGTGGTATCTGAATGTTTTATCAAAATCAAGTTATTGTTAGGAGGTGATTCCTTGTAACATATTTTACCAATATGCAATTTTTTGGACATGGAAAATGCAAGATATAAAAAATTTGTGAAAAAGTGAAATCTGGATTAGATATATGGAGGAAAACTTGAAAAAAGCTTCTCATTTTTGAGGTGAACTGTAGATATAACTTTCAAACCTTAGCGCAACAACATAATAAATTGCATATATGTAGGTACGTGCTAAGTCTACCCATTATTTATTTCATTCGAAACATTGTGAAGTTTATCCTCACAACAATTCAAGTTTGAGGGGCTCCTGGACATAGGTTTCACTGTTGCATTATTTTAAACAAATGAAATAAACAATCTGAATTTTAAAAAAGGGTCTTTTTATTTTAAACATTTAAAATAATTTTATATCTTATCAAGGCAGCGTTACATACTTGTTTAAAAAATGTGCAAACTTTAAATTACAAATGTTAGCAATGGTTGAGAAGCAGGACAAAGTTCTTGAAAAATTTATGATGTTGAATACAGCAAAAACTGACAGTTTGAAATGTGAAGATCAATGGTCAATGACAAAACTGAAGGTTACTTGAGAAATTTAAAAAATAAACTATTATCAAAATACAATTAAAATCACTTTGTAAACTAATTTAACATATATGTGAAAAACAACATCAAAATTTTGTACAAAAAGGTCTATCTACATATATACATTTTAAGAGGCAAGAAAATTAGCAATAGCTTCTCTAATGCGCACTGATTGTTCATCAGTGTCTCCTTCCTCGGTATCTTGATTTGGAAGAGCTTGGGGAACACTCCATGTTGGGTCAACATCATCACTGTTTAGTTCACAGAGGTTGTTTAGAATGCAGCAGGCTTGTATAATCTTCGTTGTGTTTTTGATGGAAAAATCCATTTGTTGAAGACAACGAAAACGAGCTTTCAGCCTTCCAAAAGCATTTTCTACAACAACTCTAGCTCTAGAGAGTGTAGAGTTGAAGTGTTTTTGATACTCTGGCATTTGGTGCCTCTGTATGTACGGCTTCTGCAGAAAAGGCAGCAACGGAAATGCGGAATCTGCAACCAAACATGCAGGGACACTAACATTGTTTAGTATTCTGTTTAGAGGTGGGAGAATGGTGCTTTGGCGGAAAAAACGATATAAATTTGAATTTTTAAATACAAAAGAATCATTATTTCTTCCCGTAGCCCCCACGTTTATGTATAAGAACTTGTATTTTGCATCCACCACTGCTAGAAGTATTACACTGTAAAAACTTCTATAATTGTGATAACAAGTTGCGTTTTTTTGGGGGGGTTTTATTTGAATGTGGGAACCATCAATGGCTCCACAACATTGAGGAAAGCCCCAAATATCTTCAAATTCTCCTATTAAACGAGAAACTTCTGCTGTGCTAGATGGAAATGTTATCACTTCTTTAAGAAGATTGTCCACAAGTAATGAGCAGAATTCCAAGACACATTCACATACTGTGGATTTGTGAACTCCAAATAGGCTGGCAATCGTCCTATATTCTGCTGACGAGCCTAGTTTGTAGAGAGCAATTGCAACTCTCTTGCCAAGAGGAATGGAATTCCTGAAATTGCTCGCTTTCCTCTCAAGTTCCGATGATCGATCACAGAGTTCAAAGTACATACTTTTGGTTATTCGGAAATTGCTTTTCCACTGCTCGTCCGTGAAAACAGTGGCAATTCTTTCGTACCACTGTGATTCTTTTGCCAGAGACCATGAATCTGGACATCTTGTACTGTCCGCCAGTACCAAACTCAACATCAGTAACTCTTGAAGAATTTTGTCCTGTTTTTCAATCATTAATAATATTTGTCGTTTGAAATTTGCACGTTTCTTAAACAAGTATGTAAGATTAGCTTGATAAGATATATGAGCTATTGCAACTTCGTTGTTCATAACGAAGCTGCGAATAGTAAATAGAAGTGCCGATAATTACAGTCACAGTCACGGCTGATTCAGAAAACAATATTTTTTTTCCTTCGACGCCACGGCGCAGTGCTCAGATGGAGAGGAATAGAATCTAAGTTCCTTCTCTTCCACAGCATAAACACAGTTACAGTTAATTTACCATTCCATTTGAAGTCGCGGTTTGCAGTTAAACTTTAAGAGCGTTCTCTAGTGCAAACGACTTTTAAGCGCTTATCACACGATGCAACTTTTCACCCTATTCCATCCAATACCGGACTAGTCCAATATACCTCAGGTGCTTCGGCCAAGATCGACGTCATCATTTCTATTGTTCCCCCGTACGCGAGTTTAGTCCAAGATTATAGCTTCCGAGCAATAAAGTTGGGTAGAGTTGGTCTTTCGACCAATAGGAAAGCATCTGAGTGCACGGGCAAATCCAACATGGCTGACTGCTTGAATCCGAAGTAGAAGACTAAGAAATTTATTAAATAATGGACTTTATTAGCGAGAAAAAATGTCTATGAGATGTTAAAAGTCCCTTGTACTGCATGAAAATTTATAGGATATGGTTAATGAGGGAGTATTTTCAAGGAATTGATTAATCAGCGATTGCCGAAAGCATGCATACTCCTTACATACGGTAAAGATATCCTTTTCGATGTTTATTTATTTGCTTGATATAGTGCGTGAAAGAAAAATCTTAAATGCTGTGATACCTTTAGTTTTATTGTTGTTCGTGCTGAAATTTCGCCTGTAAATTTGGCTAATTCTTATATTAATTCGTAGTTTTGGTTAAAGGTACATTGGCGACAGTACCGGTACATATCGACGCCAAATGATTGTTTACATTTTACTGAATCCTTGTCAAATTACTGGAAAAAATAACAATCTTAATTTGATTATTTGCCGTATTATTTCTCATAGTGCGTGTGTGCGAAATGTAAAACTGTTTACATAAAACAGTATCATATAAAAAGTAGGCTGATGCTTGATACATAATTTTTATATTAAATGTTTGTAAAATAGTTTTTGAGGTGTTCTAGAATAGTGAGAAATTCTTAATTTCATAAGATTCAAAAACAACTTTTCATTTTGCAGTGCTAATAAATCAGTATTAATCCTGCTTGCAAATAATTATCATTTTGTCTTGCTTTTAGTGTTAAAAAAAAATTAAAATTAATCTATGTTATTGCTTTATCATGATTTAAAAGTGAGTTTCTGAATCATTTTGTAAGAGAGCTGTACATAATTTTTGCTTCTCAGTTACAAGGATCCCTTTCAGCCATTCATCTGTGCAAATGAATGAAGAAGGATATGAGAAAGACCTTTTAGTGAAATCTTACCATTAAACGCTAGCTGGTTTGTCGATATTGACAGGTTGAATAAATTAAATTATCTGTCATATTGGTTAACTTGCTGGTTAATCTTTTCATCCTTTGAGTTCCGGTGCCAAAGTAATTGAAGAAAAACCACAAGTCACTGAGGCATTTACAATTGTAATAGTTCAGTTGGTGATGGCTATGTTTTAATTCAAGAAAAAAAAACCAAGTTTTTCCCATTTGAAGAGAATTCATTGCATTTAACCAAGAAGAAATGAAGATTTGAACCCAAGCATCATTACTTTGAAAAACCTAGAAATGTATTCCCTCTACCAATTTTTTATTACGATTTCATAGTATTTTTTTTATTCTGTTCTTTTATTATAGTTTATGCTTATTTTTTTAACGAATAGTTCTTTACCTGAGTAAAGCATGATTGGAACATTTGCTATAGTTTTTATATTTAAAATAAACATTGTTATTCAATTTGGTGTACTTGCTGTTCATGTCATTACTTTGCGAATATGTTAACAATGTTGCACCAATTATTTGGGAACTATTCGGTTTCCGGCTATTTTTTTAAAACAATACGGTATCTGATCCAGCCAGCCCACACCGTACGGGATATCTGACAGATTTTTGCAGGATATCCAGTAGTTAATCTGATATTGATATGGGGGTTATCCGGTATATATGTGGGGATTATCCGGTATGAAGTGGGATTTGATGGAAATTTTTCAATTAAATGGGATGATGTAATAACTTTTCATGTTTCCTTCATCAAGTTTTGCCTTTTGTAGTTAAGATAATAATTTGCATTTTTTAAAACTCTACCTGAATTTTTTGAACACAGTAAGATTTCTTAAAGTTGATTTTTTAATTATGAGTTTATTAATTTCTTTTTTAAAAAATAAACATTTTTAGCACAACTCTTAATGATGTATTTGAGATGTTAATTTGCATTTTTTAAGACTATGTAGGAGAAAAAGGGGCACATTTGAACATGGGTCACATGTGTACATGGCATGTTTTACTAAGATAACCTCAAGCAAAAAATATTTAAAATTCTCAAAATATGACAGTACCAGTCTACCTCTTGGTGACATAATCTTTGTTTTAGCGGGTGTTGTGTATAATTTTACCAATATGTCCTTTCCTTGTAAAAACATATTTTAAACTAATTATGGAGCTAAACTTAGCTGTTGCAAACCATTATATGAACATGCAAGTGAATTTATGACATAACTTTTTAAATTGAATCAACTTCTTTTGAAAGTCTGCTGTAAGGTAGATAAGATGGGGTTACTTGTGAATATAACATCTTCCTGCATATGTGAACACTTTCCATACCTCTTCCATAATACCTGTACCTCAGAGCCAGACTGATGTAAGTCAAAAAATTGTGATTTTCAATTCGTTCATTATTATATTGTACGTAGAATCCTATTCATTCCGCATCGAGCCATGTGAATGCAATTCTAAAAAAAAATTATATTAATTTGAATTTTTGGTATCTTGAATTCAAATTATGTTTTTCGCAATCACGAGCGTGTGTGTGTATGAATGCGCGTGTGTGTTTGTGTAGGCGCATGTATGTGGGTGCGTGTATATGTGTATGTATGCATGTGTGTGCGTGTTGTGTATGCAGTGCTGTGTGTGTAGGAGTTCGTGTGTGTGTATGTAGGCATTTGTGTCTGTGTTGAGCGCATGTTCAATCTTTTGCATGCAGCAGACAAAAGTTTTTCCTCTCGCCTCTAAAGTTACAATTATATGACTTACGTTGTTCTGACCTGAGGTACAGATATTAATATTAGGGTTGTATTAGGGTTGAAAACACTACGTACTGGTGTCGGAGTACAATTAGTTTTGGGATACAGGAGTCAGAGGACCAAAAATGTTTTCAAAAAATTATGTGTACAAGCATGGAGAAAGAAAATCATTGAATTAGTAATTTAAACTTTTTCATTTTGTAAAATTTTTGACCTGAATAGGGAAAAAATAATTTTTTACTAATAATAAAGATGAAAGTCTGTGTCTGTCTCTGGATCTCTGTACGTCTGTTACGCGCATAGCGTCTAGACCGCTCGGCTGATTTTTATGAAATTTGGCGCAGAATTAGTTTGTAGCATAGGGGTGAGCACCTCGAAGAAATTTTTCGAAAATTCCATTTTGTTCTTTTACTATTCCAATGATAAGAATATTTTACCAAGGAAATTATCATAACCTGGACAAATAAATTTCCAATTTATCATAACATGGAACCGTAACATTTAAGAGCAAATGAACACAGCAAATTGGCAAGAAATTCATCATCCATTATTTGTAAATATACAGGCAAACCAAACCACCTTTTATTTTTCTACTACTGGCAAAGCTGTGCCAGTACCGGTACTCAATAAAGTAAGACAAAAGGGATGAAAATAAGGAATTCCTGCCGAAGCTGCAGAGTGGGAGTACGACTAATTTTGGGGGCGCAGGAGTCGGAGTTGGAGGCACTAAAATTTTCTCTAGCATTTCTTTGTACATGCATAGGGAAAGAAAATCATAGAACTAAATTATTCAAACAATTTTTCATAATGTACATTTTTAATCTGAATAGGGAAAATATAATAAATTAACTTATGAAGTAAAACAAAAAAAAAAAAAAAAAAAGATGGAAGTAATGAATTTCTGCCACAGCTGGGGAGTCGGATTACGACTAATTGTATGGTACAGGAGTCAGAATTGGTAGCTAGGCATTTCCCTTCAATTCCGCAGCATTAGTAAAACCATTTGCATTTCATATTCCTTTCATTTTGGTTCAGTCATGTTTATCTCTTGTGTCAATATTCAGGTCTACGAGATATGGCATTTCAATTTTAGTGATAGCTTTTTTATCTATTCCTTGATACCAAAAATTGAGAATGTATTCAAAATCTGCACCCCCCCCCCCCTAATTTTTTTTTGGTGATAAAAAATAATGTTTTCTGTCATTCTGAATGTTAAAAAATTTTCAGTTGTTCAAAAAATACTTTTAAAATAGTTAAATTGACAAATACCTTTTCTATATACATGTTCATCACCAAGAACTTTTTCCAACTGTTTGTTTGAAGCAAATTCACCTTTAAGTTAGGGATTTATCTTTGCCTTAAATTTTGCCTTAGAGGCTAATGTTACATTCCTTTGATGTGTAAAAAATGGAACAAAATATATTTCAAATCAAAAGGTAAAATCTGGAAATGAGGTGTGCTCGCTGAAATTTTTCAAACAGAAAGTTTGTTCAAATCTGACTATTCACTCAAAAGTTATGTGGGGGGGGGGGGGGGCGAGGGGGGCAGCAGATTTCTAAATGTATTCTGTGGGAAAAAAAGCCTTTTTGTTATTATAAAATTGATATAAAATTAATTTACTTCAGCTGTTAGTCTTTAGTTAATTAAACCTACATTAATAGCACTTTTTTAGGAAAATTTTAAATTCAATAAATTTCTTCTGCATTTCTGCGCACAAACGAGGTGAAAAAAAAATCATGGAACTAAATTATAAAAGCCATTTTTCATAAGGCATTATTTTGATTCTGCATAGGGAAAAATTAATAACCAAACAAATGAAGACAAAAAAGACAATTTTTATGCAGTTAAAATTTGGCAACTTTTTTTACTTGAAAGTGAACAATGACAAGATTTTTATTGAAAAAAGGAAAGTAAAAAAATAGCATACGGAACAAAAAAAAATGTATCAAAATAAAGTCCTTTTTTTCAAACATTATTTACTAAAAACTATCGGCGATGAAACAAGTAAAAAAAAAAGCCCGCATGAAGAGATAAAAACTTATTTTAGCAAACCAAGTATTTGTTTTGAGAGCAGACGATACGAACTTTTACGGCAACCCACAATAGTAACGATGACGTCATGGTTTAGAAACAAGTCTGAGCTCTGCCAGTGTTGGCTGGTATAGAGGATAGCTCGAACTTCAGCGTTGCTTGGACTTGTCTCATGTTGGATCGTGTGATAAGCGCTTTAAAGTAAGTGCGCTTAACTCGTAAGTGCATTGATGGGTTGAGCGCGCTTAGCTCGCAGTGCAAACGGGGTGTTAGTGCTAAGCGCACTTACTTTAAAAGTCGTTTGCACTAGAGAACGCACTTAAAGTTTAACTGCAAACCCAGGGAGGCTAAAAGAAGGAGCCTCATCTCCTTTGGCAGCGGGGCGAAAAAGTGACCGGATTATTCCATCGCCAATGGTGGCGCTAGTGGTCCATCTCTCGCAGTTCGCTCGCCTGATTTAACCGACCCCGAGTATTCGACTGGGTGGATGCCGGCAGTTAGCTAGTTTGGGGCCATTGATACGAAAAATTTGTTGGAACTCAATAATATCGCGCGGTCAGCACGATGGACCTAAAATTACTTTCTTTCTTATATTTGTTCTAGAATTTAGACATTAATTCTGTGTGTCCTCGATCTTCTTTCTCCTTAGTTCTTTTACTCCAATTAATTTATGCAGTAACTTCGATCAACCCTCTCCCCCCCCTCCCCCATAAATTTTGCATGATATAAGCTCATTTAAAATTAAATATTTCACAGTAATATGTGCAATAATATTTAGTTTCTTTTTTTGTTTACTTCTGCTGAAAAAGCCGTTTTTCCCCCCTTTTTTTCTGGTGGATTAATCTTTAAAAACGATAAGAAAAAAAATAATTAATACTTTGAACATTGAAAAAAAACTGCTTTTTCGTTAGTTAATTGTGAACAATTAAAAAAGAATCTTACAAGAAAGTGCTATTTAATTCAAGCGTTAATCTAGTTTATTGCTTATATTTATCAAGCTAAGTTTCGTTTTCACTTACCATAATTACTTGGTTCTTTTATTCCAATATTTGGTTCTGTTACACCGAGTTTCTTTATCCTGCACCACCCCCCACACACACAAATTTCGTGCGATATTAGCTCATATAACTTAATATAGTTCACTGTATTATGTGCACCAATATTTAGTTTCGTTTTTGTTTAATTAATTACTTTTGCTGAAATAACCTTTTTTTTCTTTTTATTTCGTTGGATTTATCTTTAAAAACGATTAGAAAAAATATTAACACTCTGTATATTGAGAAAAAAAAATTGTTTATCGTTAGTTATTAGTGAACAATTACAAATAATGTTACAAGAAAGTGCTATTTATTACAAGCGTTGATCTAGTTTATAGCTTATATTTATCACATTGTGTTTCGTTTTCACTTACCATAGTTACTTTCTTTCTCCTCCTCCCATACGTAAATTTCGTGTGATATAAGCTTACATAAAACTTTATGTATTACGTTTAGTTTGAAATTGTTGCTCTGCTCTGGATTTAAGTGAAATTTGAAGAAAAAAAAAAGCAAAACATAAATATTTTGATGAAAATTATAAGTTAAACAGTTCAATCTTAATTTCAATTGAATTCTCTACATGAGTGCGTTATTGAGTTTTTCTACTACAGTGGAGTTTCTATTATTCAAGTTAAGCATATGTGAAATTTAATAAATAAGAAGAAAAAGGACATGGAAATATAACTAGAAGGAAACAAAATTAGTGATTTAAATTCCAAAACTTTAGTTGTTCATTGCTACTCTCTTTCTATTTTTTTAAATGAATAACTTTAAAATCAAGTCTTCTCGCTTACTCTTAAAATTGAATGCATAGTACTCAGAAAAATTATGAAAACCGGATCGTAATTTACGGGTTTTATTGGGAGAAAATGTTTTCAAAAGCCAGATAAAATCATTTTTAGTTTCATGGCAAATGAGCAGAACAGCCATATCAAAAACAATATACAAAATAGAACACAAAATTGCACAACACATAACAAGAATGAATGCTCGCTAAAGTCGTAGCAGAAATACAAATTAAACACATCGAATGCAAAATATGCCAAAAACCTAGGGTGGAGTAAAGTATTCTATGCTTCTTTGAACAGCTTTCATGGCGAAAGTAGTTTAATACTTCCAAATATACAGGTAATAGTTTTTAAAACACACTTGTTTACAATGCTTCGCTACGAGCGAAAAGATATAAGTAGTGCGAGAGATGATACTCTAGCGGCCTCTGGCGGAAGTGGAATTTTGTTGCCAAACTGCTAACATGGAGATTCGTCTCCTTCCTTTTACTCCCTGGTCTTGTTGAGCGGCTTCCCAGTGTCGCTCAACTGAAGCGGCTTTGAGATGCGCTAAGTGAATGCGCAGTAGGTTAGCTGAAAACTAAGTGGCTTAATTCCGCCAGTGCAAACGGGGTATTAGGCGCATCTTGGTAATCAGACACTTGCCTAATGGGAAACTAGGGGCTCGACTCTTGAGGAGTCCCGAAATTGGCGTACTGTAAGTTTTATAAGAGTTTTTGGGGGAGGAGGGAAGTCTACCAAACTGACCGAGCACCTGCCTTGGTCCTGGACGGCTCTGAATTGAATTGGGAAAGAGAGCAGGAAACCCTAATAAGTGTCGAAATTTATGTATGCTTTGCAGCTAATGAGAACTAATTGCTTATTCTGCATTCCTCTTTTTTCACTCGTTTAATAGTTACCCAGTTAAGACTTTAAAAAAACCTTTCTTCTGTTTTACGTTGCAAAACGATTCGGGGGAGGGGTCCGCCCTCCCCCCCCCTGTGGATACGTCCCTAGTCTGCGGGTACGTATATCCAGGTCAGAGTTTCTGGATTCTTCAATAAAACTTATGTGTTATGATGTTATGATTTTCCTAATTACATGACATTTTACAGCTAAAATATAAATTAATTTATAAAATCTCAAATGAGGTATGGGTTTATTTAATAGCCTTGTCCTCGTGTTATAATCAGTATGACAATGTTCCTAATTAAAACCATTCATTTTATAATATCTCAGTGATGTTATATTGGGTTTAGTATTTAATTCGTTTCAGGGGTGCCCCCCCCCCAAGTTCAATTGCACAATTCCCCCCCCCCCCCCATTTTTCTCAATCCTCTTTCCATTTTTTAAAATTTTTCATTTGTTTTTGCTCTTTTTTTATTGAATTTATTTTTTTAAATTTATTTAATTTTAATTGCTATTGTGATTATTTTATCAGAAAAGTTCTGTGCTACGCCAATAACATACATACACACACACAATAAATAAATAAATAAAATAAATTATAAACAAAATGAAATGAAATAAAAAATTTAAATTAAAAATTAATCAATAAATTTAAATTTAAAAAATTTAATCATTAAAAATTAATCAAATTAAAAATAAATAAATAAAAGCATTAAAACAATCCCCCCCCCCAAAAAAAAAACTTTTGATTGCGCAACTTGAGCCATTATCCCCTCCTGTGGGCACCCCTGATTCGCTTGAAATGTTAAAGATGTTTTACGTCCACATTCAAAGCATATTAGTGTATAATATTTATGTACCTAAAAGTAGACGAAAAGGCCCTAAGTGATCCTAAAAGAAACATTTAAAAATAAAGTCATGAAAACTTTGTTATGAAACATTGTATGCCGGGGGGGGGGGGGGTGCGCTATTTAATTTCCAGACCCCTCCAAAAGTTTTTTCTGTATCCGCCCATGTCACAGATGAACCGTTTTCTCTGAGGTTTTAACATTTTGATGCTTGTATAAGAGCAGTTATATGCACTACAAGTTGGCATTGATTGTTATAAAAAAAAAGCCTAATTCATATCAAAATGCTTCTTCGGGGAAAGTTACTGTGTTCATAATTCATCAAAATATTAAGAGAAACGCGAGTTAAGCCCTTAATTTATATTAACCACCACTCATATGCTTTCAAAACCATCCTTAGCAAAATTTCGTACTTTCCTGCCCTTTTTTCTTTTTTTTTTTCTTTCTGCCGCTAAAAATACAATGGCTTCTAGTTGCCAATTTTTTCTTTGCCCCCCTCCTTTCCCCACTTTTCAGTTCCAACCGTCGCCGCTGATGGAATACAAGGGCACCTAATTTCTGCTTTATTTAAGGTTTCTGACGATGAAAAGAAAAAGAGAAAGTTGCCAATAAATAAAGAAATGCGAAATATTTCCAATGTTCATGAACAACTGAAAACTGCATCGAAGACAGCACGACAGTTAGGTATGAGTGAATCTTTCACATGTACCAGTCAAGAAAAGTAAGATCCGTAAAAATTCGCGGAGTAGTGTCTGAGCAAAACACAAACATTTTGAAAATGAAAGCTATTCTTGTATTGTGGACTTAAGAGACCAGGAAGAGGGATGTTACCACCAAAAACATCTTTATTTTTTCAGTTACAAATACTGTTACTGCATCTACTGTCAGTACTATTACTGCGCAGCATTTTATTATTACTGCATACTGCACGTACCGTAGATGTTTTATTTTATCTCGCTCTCTCCCATTCATCATTGATTTTGTGCATCGTAACAGTATTTTATGTTGACCAAAACAGCGATTTTTTTTTTCTTTTTTGAGCAATGCAAGATAGCAAGCAGAGGAATTTAATCCGAGCACCTTTATCAGGGTGCCCCCCCCCCCCAAAAAAAAAACCGAAAATCGATTTTTAAAGTTGTACACCCTCTTTTATTTCTTTTTTAGGTCAAAACAATTGTAAAAAAAGTTTCATATAATTTGAACGGTTTTTTTTTTTTTTTGAACGACAACCCGTGCCGACATACGCCTAGAATAAGATAAATAAATACATTTGTGCTGAACAGTAAAGTAAGAAAAACAACGTTAAAAAAAAGCACTAATTTGCCCTTTTCGTCGGATGTCTTTTCATCCACAAGCTCATTACTTCTTGCATTGAAAAAGGCGTTCCCTGTAACGCCGAAACACGTGTCTGCTTTAATTGACAAATTTTTGCCTTTTTTAACATTGTTTTTCTTACTTTAATGCGCCTGAAAGTCTGATCCAGCCGCCCTGTACACTATACATTTAAATATAATATCAACTTGAAAAATGTTTAGCGAACACATTTTCAAATCAACATTTATGTATGAAAATGAAAAAATGATATATTTAAAATGAAAAATTTAACTAAAAATTGAAAAAATCCATGTTTAGAGTACTATTTGGAAGACTTAAATATTACAAGAGAGCAAAGAATTCGATTCAACTCTAATTATCGATTTAACTGTTCAGCTTACTAACTTCTTAAAATTTACCTTACATTTCTAAAAAATATACAATATAGAATAAAAAATCAAATAGTTGAAGAAAATTACAAATTTTATGCCTCCTGCTGGACTCCTAAATATTTTTAAATTTTGACACTTATTTTTGTGACTCATGAATGGCTATAGGAGCAAAGTTTTATCAACATTAAATTTCGAAATACCAAAAAAAATTCTTTTTTTCGATTCGGCTATTCTTTTTTCTTATTGTTTTTCTTTTTAAATTGCTCGGAGAAAAACTCTACGAATTAATACTTTTTCATACTTTTTAGAAACTGTAAAAAACTGATTTAAATGTTATTGCACTGCCATTTCTAAATTTTATTTAATTACAAGTATTTAAGTCATCTTTCGAGCAAGCACTTTCATAAAGGAGAAAAATACAACACAGGGTATGAAATGTTTTTGCAGCTTTCACGAAGAACGGAAAAACCGTAAAAAATACTAAATCTGCATTCTTCTAGGTTTTTTTTTTTTTTTTTTTTTTTGTCATGAAAAATTAGAATTGAAGAAATTAAATAATCTTTACTAATAAAAAAGCTGAAAGTCTCTCTGTCCGGAGGATGTCTGTAGGATGTCTGGATGCCGGACGTGGAACCGTTACATGAGCACAAGCCAATTGGCGAGATATGAAATTATCATAACGTGGAACCGTAACATGGGTACAAGCATATTCGCGAGATACGAAATTATCATATCGTGGAACCGTAACATGGGCACAAGCCAATTGGCGAGATACGAAATTATCATTACGTGGAACCGTAACATGGGTACAAGCCAATTGGCGAGAAAATTCACCATACATTATTTGTAAATATACAGGCGAACCAAAAGACCTTTTAATTTTTCTATTACGGGCAAAGCCGTGCGGGTACTACTAGTTATAAACACAAATATTGATTTCTGACTAGTGGAGTAATTGAGAGTGGAGGAAAAAAACCTGGAGAGGCATCCTGGTTTTTATAATACATAAGAATACAAAGTGAATCAAAATTATTCTTTTTTATCAATGTTCGAAAAAATACCGACACCTAAAATTATGTATGTCCTAAAAGCACAATTATTCTTATTATTTTGAAAATAAAAAAAGTTGAATACTTAGCGTATGGAAAGATATACACAGATCCAAATAAATTGAAACTGATTGACTGGAATCAGTCGTCATATTTACGAACTCGTTCGGTAGATACTAAAAATCTCGGTGAAAAAATTCTCCTCCTTTAAGAAGAAAATTAGTCTTCAAATGATTAAAAAAAAAAAAAGAAAGAAAAGAAAAGAAAAGAAAAAAAAAAGAAAATTAATTTGAATTCTGAAATTTTGAATTCAAATTATGTTTTTCGCAATCACTAACTGAGACAGGACCCTACTCATTGGAGCTATTGTTTCTAGAAACGGCTCCTGTCCCCCCCCCCCCCCAAGTCTGCCTCTCTTCCTGGGCGGTTACGTGTGCATAGTTGTGTGTGTGCGTAGACCTGTGTGTATGCACGTAGGAGTGTGTGAGTGGGTGTTTGTGAAGTCGTGCGTGTGCATGTGTGTGAACGTGCGTGTGTGTAGGACATGGACGCCTCCGACCAGGAGATCGGATAGCTCAAAACCGGAGCAGCCGCGCCGCGCCGCCAGCAGAGGACGGTGGGCGGTGGTGCTGCTGATCCAAGTTGAAAAAGGCACGGACACCAAAAACGGTCAAATGAGAACAATAAGCAATCGTGATTGCTCAAAAAAAAAAAAAAAAAAAAAAAAAAAAAAAGAAAATTGCTTCCAGTCAAAAAATAACATTTAATAATACAAGTCAAAATGGATCATTTCTCTGTCACTTTTCTGTATAAAGAAGGTTGAATTCTAGTAATTGCGCTCCCGTTCTGCAAGAGCAGAGGAGTGCACTGATCAATTCAATAGCTATGATGAATCAGTTATGCTCGTGAAAAGAGCTTAAGCTTTACAAGAAGGAAAAAGTCAAATTATAGCAAATCATTTAAAGTAACTCCAACGGATCATAATTTAACTTGATGCAAAAAAGTTTTTGAATGCTTTAGTTTTTTAAGGTGTAAGGTAACTTATTGGTCACGGTGTAGAACGCTGATGGTCTGTACAGAGTTTTTTTTTAAATCTTAATGAAATTCCGTAAAACTCCTTACAATACTGTTAAAATACAAAATTGAAAAATGTATGTTTCGCGTTATTTTGAACCATAAATGAATATTCTGACCATTTCCGGTCAATGCTGCTAAAATTCGAGCTTAGTGGCTGATCTTCAACTTGATATGCCATCGGGGTTATTTGAAAATGTATATACATTTATTCTTGTTCCTTACAGTGAAACTTCAATTTAACAGTACCCCGATTAAACGATTTCCTTAATTTAATAATGCACTTCACTGGTACGGATTTGACTGCATTGAATGTCTGCGCACATCGATTTAACGATATCCGTGATTTAACGTCAACTTTTTCTAGTCTCTTGACAATTCTTAAACCGGGGTTATACTGTATTTTAATTGTTATTTAGATTTTCTTGTCATTATTACTTCATTACAATCATTATTTTGAGCACAGAGGCCAGCTGCTACTCGTAAATAAAAATAGCAATTTTATAAAATTCATCAATATTAATTTTAGTACCTATCTGGCAGCTACTGTTGGTACAAGGTGTCCAGCAAAGGACTCCCTGGTTTCAAAATTAAATATCTCGGAAACAAAGGACGATATTGGAATAAAATAAACGGTTTGTTTACTGTGAAACCCATAAAAATCATATACAGGAACTTGGAAATTAGTTTTAAAAACCGCCAACAGGTGGCGCTGCACAATGTATTGCAATAGGAGTCTCTACAAATAGTGCTTAATGATCTGCTCCATTACTGACCCTATACCCTCACATCCGGCAAAAGAGCTCCTGCTCTCCACCGAAGAAAAATCATGATCCGTATCCATAGTTGTTTCAGCAGTAGTTTAGTGATCTCAGATATGCTTACATATACGCTAGAAATTATCGTCCGACCTCTTCGCAGGATTATTTATGGAGACTTCTATTGCAATTACAGTATGCAGCGCCACCTGTTGGCATTTTTTAAAATTAATTTAAGTTTCCGTACATGATTTTTATGGATTTCACAATAAACATACCGTTTATTATATTCCAATATCGTCCTCTGTTTTCGAAATATTTAATTTTCAAACGACGGAGTCCTTTGCTGGACACCCCTGTACATTTAAGGCCACGCTACGTGTTCAGAATCAAAGGGAGAATGAAATACTGAATAATAATCATTACATCAGTAATATATTCAAGATTAAAAACAGCAAGCTTGCAAGTAATTAGGAAGACGGACACAAACTTATTATTAATTTCATTTCAAGGATAAACCAAAAATACTGTTAGGTATCGACTCGTGTAAAACAGCGCCATCTATTGAGAGTTAAAGAAATGAAAAGAAGTTAGGACATAAAATTTATCGATAATATATTACGAACAACACTTATGAAAGCCTGAAAGCACGTTCAAAGACTTTGCTTTAAAATATTGATTTTATAAACTACTAGCGTACCCGCACGGCTTTGACCGTAGTTGTATATTAAAAGGTCATTTGAATCGCCAGTACATTTAAAGTTAAAGTCAAAGGTTTTTTTCTTTTTTTTTTGAAATTTCTTTATATTTTGGGTAGATGTGAAAACTTAGCATGTAGCTAAACAGAAACCCAGCAAGAGTCTTAGATGGAGGGAATTTTCCTGACTTTGCTTAAAACACAAAATAAGACATTTTTTTCCAAAATTAAGCTCAATAGAAAGAACGTTGTGACAGTACTATTTTAATAATTTACTTGCACATAAGTCCATGAAAACTACGAAAATAAAAGCAGACGAATTTTTCCTTAACAGTTAAAATATTTTAATTTAAATAACTTTCAAAAAAAAAAAAAGATTGATCGCAAAACTAAGCATGTTTTTAAAATTGTTTAAAAAATAATTATAATAATAATAAAACAATCAAAGGGAGGAAAAGACGTAACCATGGGTAACATGCAAATTTAATCTCCGCATCGAAAATAATTTCTGCGTATCTTTAGTTTTTGACTTTATTCTCGAGCTTAATCATTTCGAATCGTTTCGCTTGCTGAAGATAAGTCTTGGATGTTAGTTTTCTCTAAACGATTTCTACAGCTCTCCTAATACTCGTAGGAAACTTCGAACAGACTTTCTTCTTAAGCAGAAATTCCAAGCTTTGAAATTACAAAAATTTTAAAAATGTGAATTAAATATCTCTCCCACGTTTTATCAAATTTATATGAAAAATGGGATTAAAATTGGAATATAAAAAAAATAAATAAAATAAAAATAGAATTTTCGAAAAAATGCTTCGGGGTGTTCACCCCGAAGCAAGAGAGCTTGATTACCGCTCCCCTAAAAGCACCAGAACCCAACAGAGAAGCGCAATAACAGGGTTCTGCCCCTGGAAGGATCGCCGACACATATTCGGCTGAAGCAAAAACGGCTAGAAACGCCGTGACGACATAGGTTCGTCGAAGGCAGTTAGGAACCATTTTCTTGCGACGAGCCTGAATAAGCCGGGGCAGTTTTAAACACAAATGCGCGGCCGATCGTGTTTCGGCCGGGGCAAGAAAGCAGAAAATTCCAAAGTTTTGGAATTAACAAAATTTTAAAAATGTGAATGAAATATTTCTACCACGTTTTATCAAATTTATATGAAAAATGGGCTTAAAATTAGAAAACAAAAAAAAAAAAAAGAAAAAAGAAAAAATCGAGTTTTCGAAAAATTGTTTTGGGGTGCTCACTCCTATGCTAACGAAATAGTTTTGTGCCTAATTTCATGAAAATCGGCTAACGATTAAGGCGCTTGCGCGTAACAGACATCAAGGCATCTCGACTTCCAGACATCCAAACATCCAGTGACCCAAACTTCCAGCTTAGTTTCCAGAAAAAAAGAAAACAAGAGGTCTCTTAAAAAGGCTTGGTTTAGTATTTTAGGTGTCACTTCCTGTGTTGCGTCAAAGGAAGAATGGAATTGTAGTAGTGAAAATCATGCACCTAACATCGTTGTTTTATGCTGGGAGTATAAAACAACGCTCCTTACAATAAATGAGAGAATGAAAACACACAATAAAACCTGTAAAATTGGCCACCCTTGTAGGTTGACCTTCTGTCTAAGTTGAACCGCTATTTTCAGGCACAGAAACAGATCTATATCATATAACTCAACCTCTTTAAGTTGACCCATCTGTTTATGTTGACCACTAATTGTAATTTTCCACAATTACAATTGATCGATTGTTAGGTTGTTGTGGTTACGTTTACCAATTAATCAATTGTTAATCTTTAATTGTAATGCAATTAAAATTTGCCCAACTCTGCTGTTAGATTAGGCCTCCAGTTGCAGATGGCGTTCCAAAAAAACCTAGTAAGAGAGAGGTTTCTAGATTTATTTCAAGAAATGAATTTAGTTTCTCAACAAATGAAAAACAGCAGCTGTTGGCAGGTGGCAACGACAGAGAAAATGCTTGAAAATGAAGCTACTGAAGTTCGGGCTCTTGCCAGTGGAATATCTACTCGAAAATATAAGGTTTTTTTAAGTGACTGGGGTTACTTAGCACTCTTCGCGGGTACTCACATAAAAAAATATGTTTTTGAATGTATGACTGTAATTTGTTTTCATCTGTTTTATAACTTCTTTATAAAATACAAGAAAGTGATTCAATTAAAACATGTTTTGGGAATATTATCCCAATTTCGTTCACTATGACGCGAAATTATTCACCAAACAAACAGAGGAAGAAAACCCAAAGCTTGTAACATTCACTTTTTGCTAGTAAAATAAAAAAAAGTTTATGTCTCAGTAATCTCATGCTCAATAGAAGGAAGATCAATTTTTCTGCATTTGTTTCAAGCTGAGTTTCCATCACACCTATGTTGCTCGGAAAAAAGGTGGGATCTGATATTGCAGTTAAACTTGAGCGATATGTAATCGGGATCTCACGACGCCGGGCCTGAGCCAGACCCCTGATTTCGAATTTTTCCTTGGGAGGGGGGACAAAGGGTATGTACTCAATGTAAATTGTGCGTAAAAGGAGAAAAGCCACTCCCATTTCCCATGCATATGCATTTATTTTCTAAAACCTAGGAGTATTTGATTCCCTCCCCCTCTCCAGATCACCCTAAATAACGGTCCTGGCCTGACCTCAAGATCGCCGTGCCTTAAAGCAGGCCCTGCCAGTACGGAGAACAACGTGTCGCAGTCTGAAAATTACGCTCGAAATCAATTTCTCGTCTGTCTGCTGGTGTCCTCTGTTGCAGTGCGTCCGGTTGAAAGAAATGGTAACTAAATACGTATTGGTGAGATGATATTCTCTTATTTCCAAAGCGTAAAGTAAACCCGCGAGCCCCGAACGGTACATTTCAGCTGTCTTTTCATTTTCATTCATTATTTGCGAAAGTCCTCAGTGTCGTCCAACCATTATAGAGGCAGTTTTCAAGCACTTTAGGAGAAATTACTCACATTTTAATATTGAGAACAAAAATGAGCATATTTTCTCTCCCTTTCTAAAGATTGTTTTTAAAAACAGCCGTGTCAGTTTGTAGTATAACACACACATAAAACTAAAAATTCAAAATGATGATTTTTAACATTAACGGCAATTGCCACCAGTATTTATTGCCACTGGAAACAATTAAGAGTCAGAAAGTTCAATCTACCGCATAGGGAACCATTCCAGTTGTCACTTGTCATGATGAACCCTTCCGAAAGGAAAGGAGACTTTTAAAAGTAGAGGTAAATGGGAGTGGGATGGAAGTTTCAGTTCATTTGAATGAACTAGTTCGTTCATACAGTAAAACCTATCTGAAACGATACTGTAGGGACCTAAAAATATTATTATACACAGGTTATAGTTATTGACAGTTTGATTATTTATGCTGATATACAGATACAGATACAGATCATAGATAAAATGAGCCAGAGCGAAGCTCTTTTACTCAGTATGAAGGATGAGACGTGATGGAGTTGACACGAGTGAGGTCCAGGGGGGGGGGGAGGATAATAAAAAAGAAAAAAAAAGGAGTCGTTTCAGGGCCACTCTATTTACATATTTACATGTAACAGCATGTAAATATGTATATATGTAATATACACATCATGTATACATCATGTGGTAAATTGAAACTGATTGACTGAAATGAGTCGTCGTTATTATTAATTTACTGACTCGTTCGGTCGCGCAGCATGACTAAAATTGAAATTCAATGAGAATACTCCATCCTAAACCTAATTAAATTGTGACTGCATAGTAGAAGTTCGCAATCAGCGACACTAAAGTAAATCTTGACCTTAACTACATTCTCGGTGCTAGTGTGGAATATAAAGTAGATAACAAAAGATTCATAGAAAAAACTGTTTTCATTCTGTAAGGAAAAAAAACTAAATGATTTCACTAAAGTAAATCTTGACCTTAACTACATTCTCGGTGCTAGTGTGGAATATAAAGTAGATAACAAAAGATTCATAGAAAAAACTGTTTTCATTCTGTAAGGAAAAAAAACTAAATGATTTTAAAAAAAGTGTATGGCTACCAGTTAAAAAGTAACACTTAATCTTACATTTTAAAATAGATCACACAGTGGCAATGTATCCAAAGGGCATGAAGTCCAGTGCGTACGCTTCCAAACAGCAAGGGAGTGTACTGACCAATTCAAGAGCCTTTATGTGTATTTTCATGAAGACAGCGCCAAGCTTGAATCAAAATTTATCTTGATACAAAAAGCTCTTGTATGCTGAATTTTGAGCTTTTGTAGTGAAAATATGAATGTGTAAGAGAACTTATTGGTCACGATGTGTTTGAAATGCTAATGGTCTCTTCAATAAGTACCGCCCAATAGCCAGGGTTAAGGCAGAAATACATGAAATGCTAATGGTCTGTCAGAGTTTTTTTTTTTTTTTTTTTTAATTCTTAATGAAATTTCCTATTACTCCTTCCAATAAAAAATAAATAAGAATGAATGTATACTCAAAAAAAAAAAAAAAAAAATCATATTTTGATTATAATTTTGCCCTTTTGTTCCATAAGCTTTGTACTTAGAGAAGAAACAAGTAGCTAAAATTAAAAATTAAAAAAATTTATATTAATTTGAATTTTTGGCATCTTGAATTCAAATTATGTTTTTCGCAATCACGAGCATGTTTGAGTGTGTGTGTATGATGCGAGTGTGTGTTTGTGTAGGCGCATGTGTGTGGGTGCGTGTGTGTGTGTATGTATGCATGTGTGTGCGTGTTGTGTATGCAGTGCTTTGTGTGTACGCGCGCGCGCGTGTGTGTGTAGGCATATGTGTTTGTGTCTGTGTGGAGGCATGAGTGTGTGTATGTGTGTGTGTGTAGGAGTGTGTGTATGTGTGTGTGTGTAGGAGTGTGGGTTTGTGTCTGTGCGCAGGCGTGAGTGTGTGTCTGTGCGCAGGCGTGAGTGTGTGTCTGTGTGTGTAGGCTTGTGTGTGTATGCGTGTGTACGTAAGATATGGACGCAACCTGGAGAGGTTTTCGCAAGAGGAGAAGCATCGTGAGGCCGATCGACGCGGCGGTGTGCTGGCAGAGGGTGCTGGTGGGAAAGTAAAAATGATAGGAATTCAAAACAGTCAAATAAGAACAATAAGCAATCGTGATTGCTAAAAAAAAAAACCCGACTGAGTCATAAATGTAGAATCAAGAGGGAAAATTGAAAATCCTTTTGAAAGCCTTATACTATTAAAATCAATTACAAGTATTTTATAGAAAAGTGGCAACGGAAATTCTCGTCTAACAATGAATTCGATTACCAATTGTGTGAATAAATGCTTAGCTGTAATTAAAACCTGCTTTAAAGAAAGTTATGTTTCGAATTCTATATAATATGTTGTACTGTTACACCCTGTATAATACGGAAGTTCCAAACACAGTCTATCAGACGCAGAAAAAAATTAATCTTTAATTTGGTATTAAATTTGAAAAATTTTCAAAATGTTTTCGCTGAAAAAATTGTGAAAAACATTTCAGAGGTTTTTAACTAATATCATCGTTAGTAAATGTCATCCGAAGGCGCAACCTTGCTAAGAACACTCTCAATCAACTCTCCTTTAGAACAATTCTTTTACTTTCAAAATCGGACCATCCGTTCAGGCACTAGGGTGCCACAGACAGATACACAGGCATGTCAAACTTATACTCCCCCCCCCCTTCCTTGTGTGTCGGGGGTTAAAAAAGAATATACCGTTCTGATTCTGCTTTTGATGTTTGCTCAGGTGCGGGGGCAGAGCCCACTTTACCTGATAAAGTATCTTGAACAAAAAGTGGATGTTTAAAGATTGCTGCACATTACCATTACCATTACCCCCGAGGGTCCCCTGTTCCTGTCACTGACGTGACATACCAGATGGGAGTCCCTCGGGAAACAAGATTGCTGCACAGGAGAACTCTTATTCACACGAAACACGTAGCAACGAAAACCCGCCGAGAGTGAGAAAAAAAAAAAGGCTGAACTAAAAGTACTGTGTTTGCAACAAGTAATTGCCGAACGTTATCATGTTTAAACTTTCGAAACTGAAAAACAAGTGGAAAAAAAAATCGATTTAAAAGAAAAAAAAATTTGATTTTCGGGTCTTCCGGATTTTGGAAATCCGAATTTTGGTTCTCATACAGTATTATCTTTTTTCAATATATAGTCAAGTTGCTACAAACAAAAGAAATAGAAATGTTATTCACTACCCTAGCAAATTAACAGCAAAATTAGCAATGACTTCATTCACTAATGATGTCATATCTGTACCTCAGAGTCAGACAGTGGCGTAGCGAGAAAAAATCCTAGGGGGGGGGGGTTAATTTTTTCTGAAGTTTCAAGTAAAGCCATGCCCTCAAGTTTATACACTTATACTGTATATATATATATATATATATATATATATATATATATATATATATATATATATATATATATATATATATATATATATATATATATATATATATATATATATATATATATATGTATATATATATACATACATATATATATACATATTTCTGTACATAGTTTCGGGGCTCATGGGGGGGGTTCTGACCCCCCTATCCCCCCCCCCATGGCTACGCCACTGAGAAGGACGTAGTCATATTATGATAAGTTTACAGGAGAGATGAAAAAAATTTTTTTTCGGCGCATGCAAAAGATGGGACGCGCGCTCATTCAACCCCTGATAAAAAATTGAAAAGGATTTTTTTAAAAGAATTACAGTCACATGGCTATATGCAGAATAGACTTCTACATACAATGCACTAATTAGCGGAAAATCGCAATTTTTGGACTTACGTCACTCTGGCTCTGGGGTACAGTATTACCAATGCTACGAAATATGAAGTAGAATATTAAAATTATCCTCATTAATAAAAAAAATTTAACTAAAATTTTAAAAAAAAACGATTGGGTTGCAAATGTAGAATCAATATCTTCGTTAATTAATGTTATCCGAAGACGCAACCTAGCTACGCAACCAAAAGGAGAGTTGAACACTCTTGATCAACTCTCCTTTTGAGCAATTTTTTTTTGAGCAATCACGATTGCTTATTGCTTTCATTTGACTGTTTTTGGTGTTCCTTTGATTTTATTTTCCCATCAGCACCCTCCGCAGCATCACCGTCGACCGGCTCCTCACGATGCTGCACCTCTAGCGAAAACCGTCTCCAGGTTTCGTCAATATCCTACACTTACACGCATACATACACGCACCTATACATATATACACTTACACACACATACATACACCTACACACACAAACACATACACACACAAACACGCACTCACATACACACAACAACCCACACACTCATGCCTGCACACAGACACAAACACACATGCCTACACATACACACATACCCCCCACGCACAAACACACACGCTTACATATACACACACACTCGTGATTGCGGAAAACATAATTTGAATTCAAAATGACAAAATTCAAATTAATTTTTTTTTTTTTTTTTTCAAAATCGGTCCATCTGTTTAGGCGCTAAAGTGCCACCGACAGATACACATACACACAGACACATCAAAGCTTGTAACGAGAGATGAGACTCGGCACATCCACAAGTTGCGCTTTGAAGTATGCGGAGAATATCTATGCTGTTCATTTATGACATTCCTGTCCTAGTTCTTTGGGAGAAGTTCACGGGCAAGAGGTTAGAAACCAGGGCTGCGTCTCAGAATACAACAAATTTGTTAAGTCTATATTGAATTGATCAAGACGCTCCTCTGTTCTTGGATAGAACCTCTGGAGCGTCTACACATGAGTCTTATGGTTTTAATATGCACCTGCGTAAAAAGTTCTATCATAATTTATAATTATAAAATATCATTTTTTACTGGTAGTGATAGACTTTTTTCATCATTTGAAAAGTAATTTCTTATGTCATGAGTAGAGTTTTTTTCCATGAATCTTTTCGTGTCAACTCTCATAACATGACAGAATTGGGAGCATTGTTTGAGAGCAAGATTCTTTTTTGCATCGCAGTCATACACACGTCCAACTTATAACTCCCTTCCTTTGTGTATCGGGGGTTAAAAATAACTATGTTGTTAAAAAAATTTAAACATATGCACGATCTCAATAGGAAATCAAATAAATAAAATTTTGTGAAAAGAGAAATAAATGGATGACTCACTTGCCAGATCGATTAACTCCATGAAACAAAAAGTAGAGAAAAGTTATGAAGAAGATGGTGTTATCCATACACTGTAAAAACGATTCAGAGACGTTCCTGGAAAATAATAGGCAGCTGATGTGCCCAATTTCTTCCAGTAACATATCTTGGAAAAATCAGTAACGTTTCCCGCTAAAAGTCAGTAACCTTTCTGAAATTAACCTTGAAACTTTCTGAGGAAGTGCGAAATCTCCCCTGTTAAAGCCAGTAATGTCTCTAGAACCTTCTAGAAAAATTAAGTAGGTTTAATGTAATTGATTAGAACCTTCCTGATTTACCAAGAAGGCTCCATAAAAATCGGAGCGACCACGGTCAAAGCTATGCAAGAAGGAACTAGAGACCCTATGTAGAAACAAGCTACGCTTCAGAGTCGCGCAATACGAAGAGCGACTTTACCAAGAGGGGTTGCTTTGTGGCTAAGCGCGTGCAAGATTGGGGCGTAATCGCTCACTTCATTTTCTTCCCGTTCTTTTTTTTTTTTTTTTTAACTTCTGCAGAACCAGTACATAGGCGGTTAGATTACTATGCAAAACACCTTTTGATGCGTCGTAAAGAGAGCCCTCCCCCCCCCCCATATTTTTGAAATGTTATGAAAATTTAAAGGCTTAGATAGGGTAGTTATGAATGATTATACTTTCTTAAGCGTTTCTAATACCAAAATTATATTTAAAAGAATTCATTTCGAATGTTTTTTCTTTTCATTTTGTTTGCGCAAAAATTTAATGATCTTTTTAAAATCAATTTTACCGGTATCTTTATTTGATATCAAAATTGCACATTCCTTGCAATATTGTTAAAATATTTTATGTGATTCCTCCATGTATTATGGTGTAACATTCAAAATATTACCCGTTATTAGAATTTTTTTCGTGGATATTTAGTGTTAATAAAAATTACAACTTTGAGAAATAAATTAATCAACTTTAAAACATTAACAGGGGTGATTTAAAGTTGGGGGGGGGGGGGAGTCATGGTGCAGGACAGCGCTATTGAAATTTTTAGGGGAGATTTTTCACTTTCTAAGGGGGAGTTCTTGCTTTTTTTGGGGGGGGAGGAGTGTTCGCGATAGTTAGGGGTGCGTCCTTGCTTTTAGGGAAATGGGCACCCTTGGTGTTAATATGGAAAGACAGAAGAAAGAGCGTTTCAAAAAACTTCCAAAACCTGATTGCAATCCTTGATACCGAAAACTTGGAATTTGTCAGAAAAAAATTCATCCCCCGCCCTCTCCCCCAGAGAAAACATGCTTTAAACTAACAATAAAGTCTGAAATTGTATGTCTGCACTTTAAATTTTTTTTGATTTATATTAAAGAAATCTTATTTTTTAAAAACTAATAGAGGTAACTCTATTTTAAAAAATAAAAGATGTTTTCTTTATTAAAAAAAGGGGGGTGGAAGAATGCAGAATACAATTTGCAGATGTTATTATAGTTATGAACAAACAAGTTAATTATTAATTTGGTAAACTTAATTATGAATAGAAAGGAAGAATTACGTTCCGTAAGTCTTAGGGAAAGTTACGTTAGTTTTAAAGTTGAATAAATACCTTTGTGCAGAAAAAGTAAAACTAAGAAATAACAATGTAATTGAAAAAAAAGCAGATTATTGCATAACCGTGTCTCGGGGTTTCAAGGAACGCCTTTTTGAAGGCAAAATAAGTGAACTGGTGGATGAAAAGACATTCGATAAAAGCCCCTTGTCTTTTCATCTAATGGTTTCTTGAAACCATTTCAAAGGGACTTACTTCATTTCAAATTGCAGGAAACAAAAAAAAAAAAAAAAAAAATGCTGCATTACATCTAACTTTACAACAAATCAATTCATTACATTAATTCTAATAAAACTAAAACTCTCACGGAATATAATTCAATACGCTTATAAATAGGTGTGAAAATTAAAGTGATTCATGCATGACATTTCTATAAGTTCAAGCAATTAACTATTTCTTTAAAAACTACAAATTACGCAATGCGTCTATATTTCGATTCAAATTATTAACATTAATACAGCAGTCACTTATCTAAAGCTACAATTCAGAATGTCTAGACACTTTTACTTAATAGTTATTCATATTCATAAGAAAGAACAAAACGTAAATTTAAATCCTCTTTGCATGCAGCAAAACCTTGGCGGGCGTTACTGTTGCCAAATGCATTCAAAAGCTTGCCGAGCTAAGCGCACACAAAAACGAATATAAAAGCAAAATTTAAAACGGTAGACTGCATTTACAGTGGTATAATTAAGTGATAATGACAAAATGAATGCACAGATATCGCATAGCCCCTGAATAAGCAGGTTGCATTAGGATATTGAGCAAAACATGAGTATAAACAGTGTGGGTGCTTCACCACCGGAATACAAAAAATAAGATTTAAAAATAAAGGAAGGATTTTTCCAGAAAAAAATTGCACATGCATATAGATTAAACATCCATATATTGATAACAAATAGCAAAAGAGTTGTTCAGTGCTGTATTTCCTCGGATTCTGCGTATTTTTGATAGCTTCTCGGACGCTCCATGTTAAGTCTACGGGAGGAAAATCTTTATCGCCTGCGGGGGTAAACTGGAGGCTTCGACCAATGAGCGGAGGGTCGCGTATTGCGCGACTCTGAAGCGTAGCTTCTATATAGGGACTCGAGAAGGAACCAAGCATATCTCTTGCATCGCGCCTTGCAAAGCTGTGGCTATTCATTGACTTTTTCGCTCTTATTGGGAGCTTAGTCAACCTGGATAAGCCGAACACGAGCCGATAATTAGGCCGATTCCATTATTAAACACGCTCATTCAATCTTTAAACTGGTTGCTAAAAATATTTTCCACAAAGGTGAAAAGTCTGCACGCGTGCTACTTGTAGCGATTCAGGAAACTTTTTTGTGTAGATACTTGTTTTTACGGGGAAATAGGTGAAAACGTGTGAAATCCCGAGACGTTCCACGGAAATAACCAGTAACGTTTCGGAGTTTTTTTACAGTGTAGGAGTAAACAGGACCTCGTGTTACATTTTCTGCCATCACATGGTCAGAAATGTACTGATACAAAACTTTTAAATAAATTCACATGCTGAAGCACTATTTACGCAGAAATAATGATCTTTTTTAAAAAGTGGAGTAAATTCATTTGGCAACTGAGACATCCAAATAATAGTTCAATAAGAAGTGTGCATATACAAATACAAAAGTTACGACCAGCAACAGGGTCTGGGCCCTGCTAGACTGGTCCTAGTCAATTTACAATCCCCAGTGAAGATCAATGGCCCTCTTAAAACTATCTACTCCTTTGCTCATACCACCTCTTCCGGTAAGCTGTTCCAAGGTTAAACTACCCTGCTATACTAATAATTTTTCCTAATATCCATGTTAGCCTGAGATTTAAATAACTTAAAACCATTATCCCTTGTCCTGTTTTCAGTGCTAAACTTCAGCCCCGTAGCATCTTTCATTTTAATAAATTTAAACAACTGAATCATGTCCCCTCGGTCTCTTCTTTGCTCAAGACTGTACATTTTTAGCCTTCTAAGCCTGGAATCATAGACTAAATGAGAAATTATTAGCCTTTCGTTCAGAATGACAATTGAAACTAAAACTAGGCTATCAATGCCGTTAGGTTCGGTCAGGATCAATTTTTATATCATCTTTCACCGCAACTGATACAGCTTCGCTGGAGCTAAATCTCTGTTTTTGTCTAGGGAACCCAGCTCCAGTCCACAAATCAAGGCCCGAGCTTAGTTCTGCATCGGATAGTTTTTCTTCCGAAATTCGTTCAGAATGACAATTGGAACTAAAACTAGGCTATCAATGCCGTTAGGTTCGGTCAGGATCAATTTTTATATCATCTTTCACCGCAACTGATTTAGCTTCGCTGGAGCTAAATCTCTGTTTTTGTCTAGGGCAGAGCGATTTTTCTCACAGGCTCTTATCACCGTGTTATTAGTAAACTTCCCGTTTAGTACCGAATAATACTTTAGTTCTTTTATATGTGATGTAATTTCTTCTGCAAAGAGTTTTATTTATTCGATGACTTATTTAAAGTTTGATTTGAAAATATTCTTAAGAGAGCTAATTTGCTTGAAGTTGTTAACGAAAAGGGTTCAAGATGAAAAAAAAATCCCTTTCAAGAAAATACGAGACTAGATTATGGAAAAAAACTGCGTTCCTGTTTGAAATCAGTCAAAAAGTAGAATGCAGTACCTCAAACCACTGTAAAAACGATTCAGAAACGTTCTCGGAAAATAATAGGCAGCTGATGTGCCCAATATCTGCCAGTGGCATATCTTGCAAAAACCAGGAAAGTTTTCCGCTAAAAGTCAATAACCTTTCTGAAATAAACCTGGAAACTTTCTGAAGAATTGAGAAATCTCCCCTGGTTAAGCCAATCAAGTCTCGAGAATCTTCTAGACAAATTTAATAGGTTTAATATAAATGATTAGAATCTTTTTGATTACCCAGAAAGCTCCAGAAGAATGGGAGCGACCACGCCAAATAAATGCAAAAAGGAACCTAGCATATTTCTAGCCTGCGATTCCTGCCTTACAAAGCTGTAAATCTCCATTGGCTTTTTCGCTCTCACTGCGAGCTTAGTCTATCTGGATGGACGGTAAACAATCATCGGCCGATTCACTTAATAACCACACTCACTCAATCTTGTTCCTAAAAATATTATCCACAACAGGGAAAATTCTGCTTGCGTGCAACTTGTAGCGATTCAGTATTTTTTTTTTTTTTTTTTTTTGCGAGGATACTTGTTTGTACGGGGATTACAGGTGAAAACCTGTGAAATCCCGAGACGTTCCACAGAAATAACCAGTAATGTTTCGGAAATTTTTGCACAGTGTAGTTCTGATGAAACTCTCAGTATCTCACACGTTTTAATCATGTTGTTTAACGTTTACTACCGAGGAGATAAGCATATTAAAACTTGCATTTTGTTTTGACCGACTAAAGTATTTTTCTCCAGCTAGATTAGTGAATTCGACCACCGAGCACTGGCAAGAAATGTGGCAAAGTTAAAAGGTGTGAGAAGCTGTTGCTAGTTTTAAAATTATCAAAACGAAGCAAGAATTTCCCAATTTCGACCGAAATTACAGAAGTTTAGAAATGAAGATGCTTTTAGGTTGCTACATTTGAAACCATGCACAATGATTAAATCAAGCATCATCTAGCAACCTGGGATTGCTTCTAGAGGTAAGGTAACGCCATCTGTTGACAATCAAAGAAGGATTTAAATTATTTTAAGTTTATTTGCAATATTCGAACGTTTAATGGCCATTTTTTATTCATTGATATTGTTTTCTTACTTTAAAAAAAAAACTAAGCCGGTAGTCAGGAATTAATAAATATTGGCGCTTTTTCATGTTTAATGCACTCGAATAAAACACATAACGCTATAGCTCATGCGTAATTAGATCCAGAGATTTTTTTTGTTTGGTTGCAGAAATTTATATTTCTGAGTAATGCATGTGAATGTATTTATTTTCACAATTGCTTCCGAGAGTTGTTTTCTACTCCCAATATACCACGAATGCTTTCTTTTCGCTTCCGACTGCATTCTTTATTTAGTGTCAACAGATGGCGATGTCTTCAATTTAACCCAGTTCAAGATTTTTTGGTTTAAAGGTTAAAACTAATATTTATGACCGATGCATAGGCCGATATGAGTCGTCCATTTAAGAAATTCCATGATTTAAATTTGAAAATAATTACTTATTCTTCGTAATGTGAGTATTCAATACATCTTGTCATTAACTTTCGATAAAGTGTTGTTTTATTTTCTCAATAAATTATTGACGCAATACTTTCACTTGCATTCTTCCTTTGAATTCACACACATCGCCCTACTTCCCACATTTCACTCTTTCAAGACATCCCATTGATTTCAATAACTTAAGTATTTTTGAGGAAAGTATTCGCATCTGCTTTGGAGAGTTGTCCCTTATGCAGTGAAATACGTTTAACACGAAAACGCTTAACATGAAAAATCGGTTTACGCAAACGGGTATCTTTTAACACGAAATTCGTTTATCATAAAAAATTTTTTTTCGATCCTTTCAGCTTCGTGTAAACGTTTTCCACTGTATATAATCAAAGCACAAGCATTACGACGCTTTATTATTCCGTTTTTTCTTTCACCCTCAATATATGGCGCTGCCATAGAAAATTCTTTGTTTAATTGTACAAAATTTTACTGAGTCATTATTTAGTTCAACCACTGAGTTCGTATTGAAAAACATTCCTATCATTTAATTGATTTTTTTGGCCAGTGACTCGGATGAAAATATTAGTGGTAAACTTTTATTTCAAATTGTTTTATGTTTATAATCGACAAAATGATCCCATTACCATGTGCACCTTAGTTTAACTAACTACAGATCTTTTACACAGCTAGATTTGGGAAGTCAATTATTGTGCTACTGGAAAGGAATATGGTGGAATTAGAGCGGGTAAACCTGTTGCATGTTCCAAAATTATCACTACGGAATCAAAAAGTTGCCGATTTGAAAACCGCCCGTCGTCAAATGAAAGAGTCCAAAAGCAAAAAAAAAACGCTGGTTGCAAGTTCAGAGTTTAGAAACTAATAATAACGAAATTTTATTCTTATTGTCATATAGCGGTGCCACGTTTGTGAACCTCCGCCAATCAGGATTAGCAAACGCTTTTGGAAATAAAAACCGTGCTGAAATGTGGAAAGGGGGGGGGGGAGAAGAAACTTTAAATATGGAAACATCAATAAAAGTAGTCATTTTCGGATTCTATTACAATTGTGTAGAAAGTAAAGTGCTTTAATCCTGCAATAATTGAAACTAATTTGAGTGATTAATTTTAGCACCAATCTGGCAGCTAATGTTAGTATGTTTTAGGACACGCTGTGATCAGATTCAAAGAGAGAATAAAATACTGAATGAAAAAAGAACATCAGTAACACATTCGAAGTTAAAAAAGCCAATCTTGCAAGTAATTAGGAAGACAAACATTAGTCAGAAATATAAATTTCATATCAAGGATTAATCAAAAAATGTGAAAGGTAAGTACTTCATGTAAAACAACGCCATCTTTTGGGAAATAAAGAAAGAACAAGAAAGTAAACATAAAATTTATCGATAATATATCACAAATAACACTCATGAAAGCACATGCGAAGACCTTGCTTTAAAATATTGATTTTATTAATTACTAGCGGTACCCGCACGGCTTTGACCGTAGTACAAGATGAAAAGGTCATTTGATTCGCCTATATATTTACAGTTAACGTCTAAGTTTTTTTTTTTTTGAAGATTTTTTCATCTTTTGGCAGATTTGAAAACTTAAGCATGTAGCTAAACAGAAACCAGCAAAAGCCTCAGAAGGAAGGAAGTCTCATTTCTTTGCTTAAAACACACAATAAGACTATTTTCCAAAATTATACACAATAGAAAGAACTTAGTAATAGCAATATTTTAATAAGTTACTGAACACAATTCTTAAAGACCAAGAAAATAAAAGCAGACGAATTTTTCTTAACAGCTAAAATATTTTAATCTAAATCCTTTTCAATAAAAGAAAAGGATTGATCGCCAAAATAAGCACGTTTTGAAAAATGTATATAAAATAATTATAATAATAACGAAACAATCAAAGGGAGCAAAAGACGTAACCAAGATAACATACAAATTTAATCTTCGCATCGAAAATAAATATAATAGCCGATGGTCGAGTAACCCGCGTGCTTCAACAATGAAACTCGCGCCACGACATCATAACTTGATATTATGTTTTGGTGATGTTTAACATGCAGGGAAGAGCTTTATTGTGACAAGGCTGAACCCGATCCGGTAACATAACTGTTTTACTGGTAAGACTCATTTCAGGGGAATGAAGAAACGAAAAAATGTTCAAAAATGAGCGCTACATACGGGAGTTTAGAATTTATCCACTGGAGTTAGGGTTACAATTTCAAGTATCAAAATATCACCGAACAGGTAATGACTTAGTTCAAATGTAGATGAGTGGAATAAAATGTTCATACCTTGAAGTGCGACTTTCTAGTCGAAAAAAATTTCCATTTATCTTTAATTTTTGATTTAAAAACGATTCCTACAGCTCTCCTAATGCTCGTAGAAACTTCGAACAAACCTCTTCTTAAGCACAAAATTCCAAGCTTTCGAATTAGCTAAAACTTTAAAAAATGTGACTGAAATATTTCTTCCGCATTTTATCAAATTTATGTGAAGAATGGCATTAAAATTGGAATAGAAAAAAAAGAAAAAAAAAATGGAATTTTCGAAAAATCGCTTCGAAGTGCTCATTCCTATGCTATCAACTAATTTTGTGAAAATCGGCCGAACGGTCTAGGCTCTATACACGCAACAGAGATCCAGACACACTAACTTTCAGCTATATTATAAGAAAAAAAAAAAAAAGATTACTGGAAGATCTCTTAAAAAGGTTTGGTTATACCAGAAAAACTTGCATCTGCCATCGTTGTCTTAAGCTGGGAGTATAATGCTCTTAACAATAAATGAGAGAATGAAAACATATGCGCATAACGTACGCAGTGGCGGATGGGGCAACATGAACCGGCCCTGGCATTTACAGGCCAGCCGGTCACCTTAAGACTTGCTCCTTGAAGAGGAGACGCTCCCACCGTCCTTATTTATTTATTTTTTTCAGATATAAAAGATAGAGCGGATACATCTTCTAGTTTTAGTAAGGAGTCACCATTAGAATTTGAGTATTCAAATTAGGAGAACTGCGTTTACGAATGTGGAGAAAAAGAATCAATAATAAGAACACCTGCATAGTAAAAATTAATATTCTTGCTGATGATGGGAGGTTCGGGGGCACTCCCCCGGAAAATTTTCAAAATTATAGCTTCAAAAACGCATTGTTAGACTTTTTAAATGATTTTGGGCGATGTTGCGGGTCTCTATTTGGAGAATTCCCCCAAAACGTTTTCAAAATCAGAGCTCTAAAACGTATGCGTAAGCATTGTTTTGAAACACTAGGGGGGGGGGGAGACGTTCAGGAATTCTTTCAGGGCAAAATTTCTCAATTGAAGTTCCCAAAGCGCCAATTTAGGTGACAATTGACGATCTCTGGGGGGGAGAGCTATGGTTTTTGAAATTGAAGTTCTTCAAAAAGTTTGTTACCTATCAATTGCCTCCCCCCCTCTCCTAAAGTTAGTATCTGAAGGTCTTATGTGCAATAACGATTGATGAGGAACTTTTCACGCGATATCGCGTGAAAAGAGAACGTATAAATTTGATGAACGTCTTTAAACTATCTTTGACAATGTTAATGAGAGCAAAGATCCGGTGTCCTCCCCTCCCCTCCGGGAATTTTTTTTCAATTAGTTGTCTTAAAAAATGCATTCTAGGTGATCCTAGGTAATGTTTGGGAGAGAAGAGGCTCGAAGGTGCTCTCCAAGAATTTTTTCGTAATTGAAATCTAAAGAAAGGGATTGTAGGTCTTCTTTGATAACGTAAAGGGGACCGACAATTCTGGGAAACTGAAGCTTAAAAAACGTTATTTCATCGACTTTCAATGACGTGAGGGCGAGGAATTTTCGGGACATATTTTGGAATTGAATCCCATAAAACGAAATTTGAGAGGACCTTTAGTGATGCTGGCGAGCGTGTAGGGAACAAAAAATTTTCTAAGTTAGCTTTTAAAACGCAGTTTTTGACGATCTTCGGTAATGTTAGTGGGTGAAGCTGTTCGGGGACATTCATTCGGTAATTTTTCGAAATTTGAATTCTAAAACGCAGTCGTAGATGATATTTGCTGATGTTACCAATGGTTCAGGGGCTCTTCTCAGAAATCTTTTCGGGATTGAAGTCCTAAAAAAGAAATTTCACACTACCTTTGGTGATACAAGAGGGAGGAGAGATTCGATGACCTCTGAAAAATTTCTTACTTGTAGTCCTAAAAAGTAAATTTTAAATGATCCTTAAAGATGGGGTGGAGGCACTTCTGCAGGGGGGATTTGGGTGATCACTCTCCTGGAAGCTTTTCGAATTTGAAGTCCTAAATACGAATTGTAGGCCATCTTTGATAACGATAGGCGATATGAGATGGGACTGGGTTCCGATTTAGAAACTTCCCCTGCACTCTTTCAAAATAGAAGTTTTAAACACGTTTCTAATCTACCTTGAAGGTGTAAAATGAAGGGTAAGGCTAAAGGATGTCTCTCCCTTCCGCATTCTTTGCTAAGTCTCTATCTTTTTATTAAATTATTGATACAAATGTTATGGAAAAACCTCCCCCAGTATATCTTTTCCGAGATCATTTTAGTTCTTTGGTTTTTTTCATAGTGAAATTTTCAATTTCCAACCTGATGTTTGAAGTTGTTTGAAAATAAAGAGTTTGAGATTCGTTAAAATATTTTTTAACATTTTGGACTGATGTGGTACTTTTCAGGGACACCAGATCTTCTTCCAACTTAATTTTACTTTAAATATCCTCCAGCTAGAATATCTTAATAAAGTTTTATTTTACTTTCGTCTTATACATTCAAACACTTAGTATTCATTACGTTGCAATGCTTTAAATCTCCCTTACTGCATTTAAACTTTTTTTCTATTTAAAACATGCTTCGGCGGCCCCTATGAAACCGCCATTATTATCCAGCTATTCATTCATTGTATTAAATTAAAACTTGTCACAGGGTTTTACTATGTACTGAATACATTTTTGGTTGATTTTTTTTTAAATTTGTCAGAATGTCTCGAAAAATTTCAGCTGCCTTTAGTTAGGTAAATTATAATAAAGAACCGTGGATGTTCCTAAATAATATTTAAAGGTTTAATATTCAAGGGTTGCATTTTCTTTCAAAATTTTGCTGAGAAAATATTTTTTGTCACGGGAATTCCACTTGGTATTTTGTTACTTCTATTTAATTTTTTTAAATATTGAGAAGGTTTTCTTTCTTTTTTACTTTGTTCATCCCTAAATTAAAATTGGCAGCCACGGTTCTACGCCACCCCTGCCTTTACGTGTTCATTGTCCCCTACAGACTATTATTACATGCAGCTGTTAGGGCCTTAGAAGGTCCGGGACAGTTATGCAACAAAGTTATCTTATCGGCCGATCGATGAATTTACAGACACACAGTAAAGCATCTTATTGCTCACAGCAGAGCATTTTTTAAGGAATTTTTACTAGGCGACACAAGTTTATCATAAGAGTAAAAATTATTGAGAAGGTTACAGCCTTTTTCTCAACAAATGTATGCATAATCGTCGTCTCAAAGTGGTATTTCTCTAAGTACTGTTTGTTCTGTGGCAGCTGTATGGGATTTCTGATTTAAAAGGAAGCCGATATGAACAAACCTTAAGCATAGTATTAACTCCGCCCCGGAAATTTTTCGAAATTTTTAGTTATGAAAACTCATTTTAGACGATCTTTGGTAATGTTAGGATTGAAGAGGTTCGGTGTCGCTCACCTGTCTATTTTTCGAACTTGTAGCTCTAATGCAGTTTTAGGCGATCTTTTTGATGATGTTAGAGTGAGGAGAGATTTGACGGTCCATATCCCAGGAAATTTTTCTTGATTTGTAATCTTAGAAATGCATTCTAACTGTCTTTCGTAATATTATGCGCTCAGGTGCGACTCCCTCCCAACGCCCGTTTTTCGAAATTGAAACGTTCAAAACGCAAACATTATGTCCAAAAATGTTCAGAGGAGGGTGGTTCGGGGGTTGTCCGGCGGATTTTTTTCTGCAATTGTAGTGCTAAAAACGGAGTTCAATGCGCTCTTTTTGTGATGTGACGTGTAGGAGTGATTCTAGGGCCCGCAACAAGAAATTTTTCTAATTTGCACTCTTAAAGATGCATTCTACTTGTCTTTTATAACGGTAGGGGAGAAGAGGTTTGGAGCACTCCCTCGGAAATTGTAGCTCTAAAAAATAAAAGATTAAAAAACTGAAACCCGACTACGGCAAAAAAAAAAAAAAAAAAAAAAAAAACCCTAAAAGATAAGAAACAAGGTAGGTGCTGTCTAATATCATCGTCCTATTGAGTAAAACCAGTAACTTGATAGGTTAGATATTCCTATTTATTTAGTTCTATTGAAATCCTCTGTCACTTTCACATTAATAACATTATAATTCAATTCAAATGCCGTTGTCGTGCGTTCTCAACTATAGTTCTACTATACCGCACGACTACGGACTACCGCATAACTTGGTTTTTTCATATTGGCACTAGTATATACAAATTTAAAAAAAAAAAAATCTTTGACCCCATTTTTTGTAAGGCAAGCCCGTTTTTTTCTACCTATTGACTGGACTAATCTTCAATTTCGAAGATATTTTTAAAAGAATTAGGACTGTAAGTTTCAAATGTAGCCTATTTTAGCCGAGTTACAATTAAAAAACAAAATAGGATGAATAGTTTTGACGCTGCGGTGAAACAACCGTAAATACAAACATACATAGACTGCTAAAATCATAACCCTTTCTTTTGACTTTGCCGTAGTCGGGTGAAAACGAATAATACAATAGCTTGAGCACTATATACCTGCAAGCAAACATCTTAGTTTGAAACACATGAAAGATAAATTATATTAGTGTTATTACCTTAAACTGGTAGACAACTTAGTTTACAAAAGATTGCTCTTACTTAATAAGAATATAATAATAATCAACACCTAAATTGTTCTTTACCTAATAATGTTTTTTCCGTAGAATGGTTACAGATTTTGTTATATTTATTTGAAACCCGGGCTAAAAAGAGAAAGGAATGAAATTGGTTAAAATTAGGATGTATAAGTTTAAATCAAATTTTCCTATTGCTGAAGTCTGCAAAAATATAGCCTATGTTACCCGGGTCTCAATTACGAAACGAATGACACCTTATTTATCAAAATCGGCCAATCTTGAACGATGCTGGCGAAAAGGAGAGGTGGGGGACCCTCCCCTGGAAACTTTTACAAGTTTTTTTTAAAACTCAGTTTGTAGACGATCTTTGGTAATATTAACAAGAGGAGTGGTTTGGAAGATCCCATATTAAAAAGAATAATTACATAGACTAGCATATAAAGCCAGTTTTGTTACTATTTCTAAAACATTTATGATCAGGGTCGGATTTAGACTTGACGGGGCCTTAAGTTATTTCAGGTATGGGGCCCTTTTTGTAATCCGGACCACTTTGTCGGTGGCGAAAAAGGAAATGCTAAAGTGTTTTTTTTTCCTTTAATGAATATTATTACTTTTTTTGCTCTATATTTGTCTTTTCCCCTGAGACACATAAAGTTATGCATTATTTTCTTTCTTCCTTCCTTTCATTTTTTCTTTCTTTTTTTTTGTGTTTGTTTTTTTAATGTGTGTTTGCCTGCCTTTTTGGATTTCCCTTAAGAAGGGGAATAGCATCGAGAGAATGATGCAGGGCTCCCAATTTAGGGGTTCCCCCAGAGGGAATTTTGAAAAAAAAAATATATAGTAAAATTCTGCAGTTTGAAGCAATAGAAAGGAAGATTGGAATCAAAAATATTCGGGGGAAAAGTAGGCAAACAAAACTTTTTTAAATTATGTACTCTTGCAAGTTGAGATAAAACACAGTAAAATTTTTTTAGGGGTCGACACATCGATGAGGCAGTCGACAGAGAAATAGAGCGAGGGAGAAGAAAGGATAATGCATTGTTACTTGCGCTCATGGACTTTCGATACAGCTAGTTTTTAATCATCTCTGCAACCTATCTACAAATTGCTTTAAAAGAAATAGGGTACAACACTTAGAGAATAGGTAGCAAGAGAGTAATATACTGCCCATTTGAACAATTCATAATTTATACTCTTAGTAAGAAATAAAATTGAAGCACACTTTGACGAACATACATTGAAGCACACACTGGATTTAACATATTTTGGCACTCCTCCCCCTTATCAACTCCAATTTGTTAGAAATTTTAAAATTCAAGGCTTGTAGCCACATTTTTGCAAAATTTCAAGCATTTGAAAATGAAATTGATTTTTTTCAAGTATATTTCCATTTTTTTTAGGAGCGACAATACACAACTTTTCGTTATAAGCAATAGCTTTCAACTAAAATGTAAATCCGGCCCTGGAAATGATAGTATAAATAACAAAGTCTCCAAAACATTTTTACAAATTAAAAGCGGTAACGGATAACTAAAGTAAAAGTTTTAGAAATAAGTAAATTTTTTTACGAACCGAACTTGCTCTCAAAATCCTTTGTTTGAATCATCAAAATGAATTTCAATTTCATTATAACTTTAACTAAAAGGATTTTTAATGACAGCTAAAACGTGTTGCAAATGACTCCATCATTTTTCAGTCCTGTTGCCTCGAAACTGGAGAAAAAATGAATAGATTGCCAGTGCCTACAAGTTACAACGCGCAAATCCCTTTTATTCACAAAGCCATAAAAAAGGAAGTGGTAGGTGTGGTATAATCCTCAGTTTCCCTAAAGCAAAAATTACGGAAAAGAATTCCAGGAAACAATCCCGACCCTTCAGCCTTAGGCTTCACTCTCGGAAAAATACCTCTCTCTTTGCATCTTCGAATGAAAAACAGCTGTTTCCGTTCGGGAACTCCTTTTGCCGTCCCGTCCCAAGTAGTGTTCCTGTACTGGTCCCTGTCCCGTACCCTGTACACAGATGGCCGTGAAATGGTTATCGGCTATCATCAATGAAAGGGCTAATGAGGTGGGGTGCTAATCGATTGCTTAGTCTGGCGCCGAGTGCGTGGTCGGCCGGTCCACAAGGGAAGAAAAAGAAGGCTTTCGTCATGTACCAGTCGACATTTTTTTTTTTTTTTTAAAGAAAGCAAGGGTCTTTCTAAGATTTTTACGAAGATTTGAAATCCGTTTACAATGCGGGATCTTAATGACCTCAGTGCTGCCTTCAAACATGATTAGTACGCCTATGCTTCGCATCTGCTCATGGAATGCTAATGGCCTTCTCTCCAAAAGGGGGGAGGTCGAAAGCTTCCTCACTGAGCACACTCCTGACATTTTCTGCGTTCAAGAGACGCACCTTACCAATAATAATAGGGTGTACTTCCCTAACTACAAATGCTATCGTAATGACCGTACACATTCTCGTGGTGGCGGCACTGCGATCTTTATGAAGTTTAATATCCCCCACTAATCTAGACCCTGCTCTACTACTGGCTACCTTGCTTAGCTTGGACACTGTCGACGACCAAGAACTTCTGCAATTATAATAGTTTCAGTGCCAATAAATACTGGTGGCAATTATCATTAATGTTAAAAATCATCATTTTGAATTCTTAGTTTCATGTGCGTGTTATACTACGAACTGCCACGGTTGTTTTTAAAAATAGTCTTTAGAAAAGGAATAAAATAAGCTCATCTTTGTTCATTCTATTGAAATGTGATTTATTTCATCTAAAATGCTTGTAAATTGAACATCTTATGGACGTTTGATGATTTTCACTGATGATTTTCGCAAACAATGAATAAAAATGAAAGTGCAGCAGAAATGTATCGTTCACTTTACGCTTTGGAAATGGGGAAGTATTATCTCACTAATACATTTTAGTTACCATTTCTTAACAGGACGCACTGCTGTGCAGGACACCAGCAGACAGCAGCAGGCCCGTGTCCAGATTTTCATAAAGGGAGGGGTTTTAATCTTACCTGTGGGGGGGAGGGGATTCAACCCCCCACAACCTTTAGTTTTACGACAAATTGTCGATCCCAGTATGGTGTTTATGCATCTGTAAGTACTGCTGACCCCCCCGCCCCCCACACTTCCCCTAGAAGGATAATTCTGTCTACACAAGTGACCAAAGTATTCCTTCATTTTACAGGTTTGCTTCAATTGAACCTTGATTGTTTATTTTTAATTAAATCTGTTTACTATGTAGTTAATTGGAACAAGTATTAAAAACTCCACGAATTTTTTTATTATGTAGAATGAATATCAGATTTTATGTTTTGAAATCTTGCTTAATACGTAATTACTCGTAAACTAAACAAGAACGAGCTTATTGTAGTTGCAAATTATATTACTAAACACAGTCACTAAGACATCTTCATAGCTGCAACATATGCCAAATTCATCATTACCTCTTTACAATAAGCAATATTAATGCTTTGTATTAGTAGATCATTCAGCGGTTCTACCAAGGAAATCGCTGGTTCTACCACCATAGTTTCCAAAATATTATTTCAGTCGGTAAAGCTTTAACAACTGTAAATTACATAACATTTGAATGTTTTGTAAAACTTTTTAAGTTAAAAAAAAAAAAGATAGAAATGCAAGCGTTTAGGTCCAACTGAGTTGAATTAGAGAAAAAAATTACAGAATTACTGAGTTAAATCACAGAAACACTTCAGAGAGAAATAAAACAAAAAAACGCTAAACGTAGACTTTCACATTAAAATTAATTTAAATCAATCGTTTTCATCACTTGACATATATTTTTTTTCCTAATGGGAATGGTTTAACCCCTAAAACCCTCCCCTTGGATACGGCTCTGGATAGCAGAGAAACTGAATTCGATCGTCTTCATGTTTTCAGAATGAGACACGTTCTCTGTAATGACAGGCCCTGGTTTAAGGCTCGACAATCTTGATGTCAGGCCAGGTCCGTCATTAAGGGGGATCAGGTGAGGGGGATCAATTACCCCCAGGCTTAGGGTAAAAAATGTATATGCATGGAAATGGGCGTAGTTTTCCTGTTTTTGTTACAATTTACATTGAGTCCCCCCTTGTCCAACCTCCCCAAATAAAATTCGAAATGACGGGTCGGGTTTAAGGAACGGCGTCGTGAGATTCCAGTAACATATCGCTCAAGTTTAACAGCAATACCAGATCCTACTTTCTTTCCCTAACAACATAAATTCGATGATAACTGAGCTTGAAACAACTGCAGAAAAACTGAGCATCCTACTATTAAGCATGAGCCTACTGTATTGGATTGAATTTTTTATTAAAACTGTGAGCTACATTTCTCTCTCTCTCACTCGTCCAAGTTTATTTCATTTCATAGTTTAAGTCCTACCCCGAACACTTTACTCAGATCCCCTACCCGCTGTGAAAACCGTATGTTCAGACGTTTTTGACGACTTTTATATTTAGAACAAACATTTGCCTGAGTTTCTTCTTTTAAAACAGGATTACTACAGAAAATTATGAATGTTAAAAAAAGGGATTAATGTAAAAATAAACTTTTTTTTAGTACCAAAGTTAACGTACACACTTTGGGTTCTCTTCCCCTATTTGTTTAGTGAGTAGCTTCGCGTGATAATAAACGAAATTGGGAAAATATTTCCAAAACATGTTGAAATTGAATCACTTCCTAACATTTTATAAACAAACAATTAAAAAAAAGAAGAAAAAAATAGTAGTCAACACATCTCTAGTAGCCTCAGAGCAACAGTGGGATATCTTACTGTTATTCCTGGGATTAGATGTCTTACTGTTGCTCTGAGGCGAAGAAATAAATTAATCATTTATATGCACTCATCATTCTATACAATTGTACATTTTTAAAAATCCCCAAATCTGCATTCTTCCGGAAATTTCTTTTGCCATGAATTGAAATAACGTCCTTGGTTAAAAAAAGTTCGATATTTCTGAACATTAGTTTCTGACTAGTGGAGTAATTAGGAGCGAAGGAGAAGGGGTTGGAAAGGTATAAAGTGAGATAAAATATGTTAGAATACAAAGTGCACATCAAAACTATTCCTTTATAAATCTTCTACAATTATGTGTGTTCTAAACATAAAATTATTGTTTTAAATTTTAAAGGATACAAAAAGGGTTGAATGCATTTAGTGTAAGAAAGGTCAAAGCGGATCCAAAGAAATTGAAACTGATATTAACTGAAAACTGAATTAGTCGTCGTTATCAGTCGCCAAATTTACTAACTCGTTCGGTCACGCAGAAGACTAATACTGAAATTCAATGAGAACAGATACTCCATTCATTTACGAATGAAAGTAGAAATTTCGCAATCAGCGATACGAAACTAAATCGGGCCCTCCAATAGTGTTTCCAATGCAAGTTTGTTGCCTCAGGTAGATACTATATATAGTTGATTAACTCTCCTCATTGTAGAAGAAAATTTGTTTTCAAATGGTAAAAGAAAAAGTCTATGACTACCAGTCAAAAAGAAACGTTTAATGTTATAATTTATAATGGATCATTCTTCCGCCATCTCAGCAATACATATCTACTAACGCTAACATCTAGTAAATGTACTCCCGTTCTGCAAGAACGGATGAGTACATTGATCACCTCAATAGACATGACTAACCGGTCATGACCGTGAAAAGAGCTCTAAACTTATAAGGAAAGTAAAAAGTGGAATTACAGCAAATCATTTATTGTAACTACAACGGATCAATGTTTAACTTGATGCAAAAAGTTTTTGAATGCTTTATTTTTTGAAAGTGTAAGAGAACTTATAAGTCACGGTGTAAAGTGCTGATGGTATGCACAGAGATTTTTTTTGAGCAATCACGATTGCTTATTGCTTTCATTTGACTGTTTTGATGCGCTATGATTTTATTTTCCCACCAGCACCCGCTGCAGCATCACCGTCAACCGGCTCCTCATGGTGCTGCTCCTATAGCAAAAGCCGTCTCCAGGTTGCATCCATATCCTAGACACACACACACACACATACATACAGACACCTATACATACACACACAACTGCCGACACATTCATGCCTGCACACAGACACAAACACACATGCCTACACACACATACAAATCTACACACAAACACACAAACACACACGCCTACATACGCACACACACTCGTGATTACAAGAAACATAATTTGTCGTAAGTTAATTCAAAATGACAAAATTCAAATTAATTTTTTTATTTATTTTTATTTTTAATAAAATTCCCTATAACTCCTTCCGATCCTAAGTTGTAAAATGTATGTTTTGCGAAGTTTTGAACCATTAATATATATGATATTCTGACCTTTTCCTAATAATTATAGCTAAAGCAAGGATTCCAACTCCGGATGGAGGGGGGGGGAGGGTATGACTTGTGGCTGAGACTACATTATTGAAAATTTTGTAGAAGATGTTTCAAAATGATTTTAGTCTCAGTATCGGAAAATAGCACTACTGGGGGGATGCCGAGTAAAATGGTGAGAGGGGGGGGGGGGGGGAGGGTGGTATTTTGCGCCATCACTCTTAGGAACCGTCCATAGATTTACTGTCAGCATATTTGTTCTGTTATGTGTAGAAAATCAGTTGTCCATCTCGATGAGTAAATATTTCAGCACGGTATTTTTAGTTATTTTATTAAAGCGGGACGGAGGGGGGTGGTGTCGCTCTGTTTATGCCATTCAAATTTTTACAAAGGGTGCTTTAAAAAGATTAAAGTCACATTTTGGGGGGATGGCATTTTTGAGGGCTGGGGTGCTGCGTAATATTTGGGGATGTGATTGGGTTCGCTGTTGGAGGGTGGGGGGAGGGCAGCCATAGCTAAAACATCTGCATTTTTCAAAATCTATCAGCCACCTCGGAAACTAAATTTTCCAGTAATTAATTTCAACAACTACATCTACAGCTAAAACAGGGATGCCAAGGCGGGGGGGGGGGGGGGGCTTGGTCGGGACGCAGATTAATCCATCAAAACTTTTACAGGTTTTTAAAAATATTAAAGTGCCATTGGGAAATTTTTTTGGGTGCGGTGGGGCTCCATAAAATTTGGGGGAGGGGGTAGTGGGAGGGGGCACCTGTATGTTGTATGGCTTATCTATTAATTTTTGCTTGATGTAATTTATACATGTTAATTTTAAACTTTCGGTGTCAATTGGTGAAATAGATGTTTTGGTGTATAAATAATAATTTAAGAGACTTTAAATTGATTGCGACTAAGTCTTCCGAAGAAGTTCTTACTTTTCTTCTTCAAAAAAAAAAAAAAAAAAAAATGGGAACGAAAAAAATAAGAAACAATGAACAGACTTAAAACATACCTATTTGAAAATTTCACCTGCATTAGTCACAAGCATGATTGGAGTGAACCTTACGAGTCAATTCTTCGCATTTAATACAAGATATTTTGGTTTCTTGGAATTGACCACCTGTTAGATTAGGCCTCCAGTTGCAGATGGCGTTGCAAAAAAACCTAGTAAGAGAGAGGTTTCTAGATTTATTTCAAGAAATGAATGTAGTTTCTCAACAAATGAAAAACAGCAGCTGTTGGCAGGTGGCAACGACAGAGAAAATGCTTGAAAATGAAGCTGCTGAAGTTCGGGCTCTTATATCTACTCGAAAATATAAGGTTTTTTTAAGTGACTGGGGTTGATTAGCACTCTTCGCGGGTTCTCACATAAAAAAGTATGGTTACTAAGCACTCTTCGCATGTACTCACATAAAAAGTATGTTTTTAAATGTATGACTGCAATTCTTTTTCATCTGTTTTATAACTTCTTTATTAAATACTAGAAAGTGATTCAATTAGAAACATGTTTTGGGAATATTTTCCCGATTTCGTTAACTATGACGCAAAATTATTCACGAAACAAACAGAGGAAGAAAACCCAAAGCGTGTAACATTAACCTTTTGCTAGTAAAATATAAAAAAAGTTTATGTCTCAGTAATCACATGCTCAATTAGAAGGAAGATCAATTTTTCTGCATTTGTTTCAAGCTGAGTTTCTATCACACCTATGTTGCTTGGAAAAAAGGTGGGATCTGATATTTGCAGTTAAACTTGAGCGATATGTAATCGGGATCTCGAAAGTCCTCAGTGTCGTCCTACCATTATAGAGGCAGTTTTCAAGCATTTTAGGAGAAATTACTCACATTTTAATATTGAGAACAAAGATGAGCATATTTTCTTCCCTTTCTAAAGATTGTTTTTAAAAACAACCGTGGCAGTTTGTAGTATAACACACACATGAAACTAAAAATTCAAAACGATGATTTTTAACATTAACGGCAATTGCCACCAGTATTTATTGCCACTGAAAACATTTAAATGTCAAAAAGTTCAAACGTTTTAGTGAAGATTCTTCGCTGGACACCCGTCGGAGTAGGTCGTCTATACCGCTCCGGCGAAGAGGAATTGCTTATTCATTGGGAGCCGGGTCTATTGTGCGAAGACGGATCAGCTCGGTCCCCCGCTCCATCGGGAGTATGCCTAAGAGAAGCCCGGTCAAGGGCAAATACTGGAAAACATCTCGCTCTGACTCGGAGACGGACCCTTCGGACGCAGACGATGTTTCCCCCGCTGATGCTGCGAAATCGAGCAGAAATTGGGCTGATGATGAGGATCATGAGACACAAGAGAGCCCCGCTCCGGAGAAGACCTCCCAGCGCCTACGGTCAAATGAAGCCTACAAGGTGGTGAGTAGGAACTCTTTAATCACCGAGGTCCTAAATTTTCACAAAATTGATCTAAATAAATTATTTAAAATTGTCCCCCTCCTCCAATGATGACAGGGAAATCGAATCATTTATTAATCAAACTGATAGTGCTTTGGACACCCTTAAGCTCAAAAAATTTATCCCAAAAACCACAGAAGAATACAATCAGTATCACAGGATAATAGAGTTTCAAAAACGTTGCTATGCTAAACGCAACAGTCTAATCTGGAATAGCCAAACTAGCAAACGTGCTGAAATTAGCAATTTGCAACAAGAAAATCAACACCTTAAAAATCTCTTAAAAAATTAAAGAGCTAACTTCGCCAAATTAAAAGAGGAATATGATGAAAGCAACCTTAATTTCTCCAAAAGATTAGAACAATTGGAAAGACAGTATAGTCAAGAACCCCCACCAAAAAGACACTGCGCTTCGGCGGATTTCCCCGACCTTCCCGGACCAAGCAGCCAACCCAATGACCCCCCCCCCCCCATCCAAGACTCCAACCCTCTAAGCAATGTTCACATTAATAACGAATTCAGACTCCAAACCAAGGGAAGAAAAAAGAAGGGAGCCCCCACCATCACCTTGGTTAAAGTAGATAACCCAAACCCAATTCTTGATAAGATCTCCAACAAAATAAATGAGAAAGTAGTCTGCAAAGTTAAGGGAAACGAACTGGCAATAGAACCCAGTAACCCTGAGCAGCACAAAATTAAAAGGGAATTCATCAAAGAGAATAATATCCAGAGTTTCACCCACCAACTTGAGGAAGAAAAACTCCTCAGGGCTGTTATTAAAGGCCTCCCCCTTGACTACACTGAAGAATCCCTTAATGAAGAACTGACTGGTCTCGGGTATAATCCCGCCAGAATAGTAAGGATGACTAGAGGGAAAGAAAGAGTCCCAATGCCCCTGATGATTGTATGCTTGGAAAAAAATGACCAAAATAAGAAATTTTTCAACCTGGATCTGATCTCCTACTACAAAGTAACTGTTGAACCCCTTAGACGCAAAGCCAGAATCTCTCAGTGCTGGAACTGTCAGCGCTGGGGGCACTCCCAACATCTATGTACCCTTGAATCAAGATGCCTAAAAATGTGCTGGCCCCCACCACACTAAACTATGCCCAGAAGACAGTGACAAACCCCCCAAATGCTGCAACTGCGGCGATTCCCATCTTGCCAACTATTCCAACTGCCCAAAGAAGCCCACCCCCCACAGTAAGTTCGATAACACCCTTGCCAAATTGGATTCCCAACCCCCCACCATGGTCCCATCAACCTCCCAGTCCACCTCCTATGCTGCTAGAGCCGCTATTGTTCCCCCTGCGACCAAGGGACAAGACACCCGGGCGCAGGTCCAATCTACTTTTGCTAACGTAATCCAATCCCTCCAATTACTTGCCACCCAAATCGACTCCATCTTCAATAACCCTGGCACTCAATAAATCCCTGAAAATTATTAGCTGGAATGCCAATGGGCTCTCCAGGGCTAAGATTTCTGAGCTTTCGCTCTTCATGAATAAATATACTCCCGACATCGTCCTTATCCAAGAAACTAAACTTAAAACACACCGTCGCTCCAATATCCCCAATTACTCTTGCACACGCTCTGATAGAGGGGTCGGTGCTGGTGGCGGCACCGCTCTCTTTATCAGAAAAAACCTCGACTTCCATAGGCACATCATTGATACCACTTCTATTGAGAACACTACCATCACCCTCAATACGGGAAACCATGAGACCCTTACCATTTCTTCTATCTATGCCCCCCCCTCTAACACTATCGACATTAATGACTTCAACTCCCTAAATTCCACCAACCCAAACCTGATTCTCATGGGTGACTTCAACGCCCACCACACTAATTGGAACTGCAACTACAACAATAGCAAAGGCCTTTTCATCACCAATTATGCCTCTAATAACAACTTCGATATCATCGCCCCCCCCGAGACCTACCCACTACAGCCACGGCTCCCCCTCCACCATCGATTTCGCCCTAGCGAGAATCAATAACCTCCCTTTCATCATTGACACGGTGGATGAGCTTTCCTCCGATCACAGCCCTATCCTTCTCCTAATTGGTCTTAATAATAGACTTCCGAAGAGGGTTATTACCTTCCCCACCACCAATTGGGATAATTACGCTGACATTCTAAAAAATACCGTTCCGGGTAACCCGCCTCTCTCCAACAATCTCGACATAGACAACAACATTAAAAGCATCACCACCTCCATCACTCATGCAATTAAGCTCTCCACCACCAACATCCACATTACAAATGACCCTCTCAAGCTTCCCCCCTTTATCAGAATGCTCATCATCCGGAAAAATCGCCTCAGAAAAGAACGCCGCAATAATAGAAATAACCTGCTCACCCCCCAAATTAATAGACTCCAAAACCATATTCACGAGCTCATCACGCACTACAGAGATCACTGTTGGACAGAATTCATTATGACCCTTAAACCCAACAATAATTCCCTCCATAAAGCGGCTAAATTATTCAAAAATACTAGCTCCTCCATCCCCCCCCTTAAAGTCGATAATCGCATCCTCCTAAGTAACGAGGAAAAAGCAGCCGCTCTAGCCAACGCCATTGGCTATAGCTTCAAACCGCACCCCGCCCACCCTGATGAGAACTTTGAGAATAACGTTGACTTCGCCATCACCAACTTTCAAGACACTTACTCTAATGATAATATCCCCCTCATCACCCCCCTCGAAGTTCAGAAAATTATCAAGTCTCTTAAGACAAAAAAAGCCCCCGGCATTGACAGCATTAAAAATATGGCTATTAAAAGAGCGCCCCTTAATCTCATCACCAACCTTACCAAAACTTATAACAAAATCATCTCTTTTGGCCACTTTCCGGACGACTGGAAACAAGCAATTATTGTCCCCATCCACAAAAAAGGCTCGCCCTCTAATGACCCCCAAGAACTATCGCCCCATAAGCCTCCTTTGTACTATGTCCAAGATACTTGAAAAAATAATTAATGACCGCATGCAAAGTTACATCTCCGACCAAGGTATTTTGCCAGACGAACAGTACGGCTTCCGCGAGGGCCACAGCACTCTACATCAGCTTCTACGGGTTATTAACTTCATCTCGGAAGGCTTTAATAGGAAAAAATTCACGGTTGGTACCTTCCTTGATATAACTAAAGCCTTCGACCGCCTCTGGCACAAAGGTATCCTGTACAAGCTCATCGCTCATGATTTCCCCCCCTACCTTATTAAATTCATCGAAAACTTCATCTCGGGCAGAACCTTTCAAGTCAAAGTTGATAATGCTCTCTCCCCCCCTTATCAAATCGCCACAGGGGTGGCTCAGGGCTCTGTCCTGGGCCCCCTTCTTTTTAACATTTACACAGCCGACCTCCCCAAGTCAAATCAAATTCTCCTCGCTATGTTCGCGGATGATGTTGCTATTTTGATCAGCCACCACAATAAAAGATTTCTCAAAAAACAACTTCAAAATTACCTTGACACCCTCACAGAGTGGTATCAAAGATGGTGCCTTGAAATTAACCCAAACAAAACCAAAATAGTCCATTTTAAAAAGAACAATCAAAGGAAAAATCCGGATTGCATCACCCTCAAAAACAAAATTATCCCCTACTCCAGCGAAGCTCAGTATCTTGGCCTAACCCTGGACTCAGAGCTCTATTTTAAAAAGCATGTGAGCAATATCCTCTCCAAAGCAAATTATAAACTTCAGCTTATGAAGCCGCTCCTTGGTTACCACAGCAAGTTATCTGATAAGAACAAAAGACTGCTATACAACACCGTTATCCTCCCCACCCTTCTCTACGGAGCGGCTATCTGGGGACACGCTGCTAAAACTACTATCTACTCTATACAAAAATTACAAAATCGAACCCTACGTAACATGCTCCATGCTGATAGGCATTCCAGAATTAAAGACCTCCATTTCGATCTCCAAATCCCGTCAATCTCCCGCTTTATCATTAAACAAGCTAAGAACTTTTACTGCAAAATTGCTCTCCACCCCAACCCCACCATTAGACAACAGGCAAAATTTTTCAACAACGTTAGCAACTTCCCCTACCCCCATTCCTCATGCTACCTTGACTATGACTCCATGGGAACAAAACGGCATCCTATGCCCAACCCGCAGCTTGACCCAGGGTAGCCCAGTGCCCGTAGGGCCCTTTTTCGTGTGTTTTTGTCCTTTATGTTTTTATATCAATATATAATTTAATTCAAAAAAAAAAAAAAATAATAATAATAATAAAAAAATAAAAAATAAAAAATAAAACCTAAATTCGGCCTTGAGCCACAAAAAAATAGATAAAATTTTAGAAAATACAAAAATATCCTCTAAGTGTTGTGTTTAAAAATTTGTTATATCTCTTGTCCTCACGGGCACCGGGCTCCCATTGGACGATCCGCTAATCCCGACGAATCGCAGTGCCTCTTTCTCCTCTCCTCTCTTTTCGCTCCGCCCAGCGGAGACGCGATGTTCACTCAGTACCCCTAGCTCTTTCTTATGATCACTTATGACTTGGACCTCGGGTAAAAGGGTTTCGACTCTGTACGCCCGCAACAAATAAAGTGCTGCTGCTGCTGCTGCTGCGTTTTAGTGAAGAAGTTCTCTCCCGTTGTCACTTGTCATGATGATCCCTTCCGAAAGGAAAGGAGACTTTTCAAAGTAGAGGTAAATGGGATTGGGATGGAATTTTCAGTTCATTTGGATGAACTGGTTCTTTTATACAGTAAAACCTATCTGAAACGATACTGTAGGGACCTAAAAAAATATTATTGTAGACAGGTTATAGTTATTGACAGTTTGATTATTTATGCTGACATACAGATACAGATACAGATCATAGATAAAATGAGCCAGAGCGAAGCTCTTTTACTCAGTATGAAGGATGAGACGTGATGGAGTTGACATGAGTGAGGTCGTGAGGGGGGGGGGGGTGGAGGATAATAAAAAAGGAAAAAAAAGGAGTCGTTTCAGGGCCACTCTATTTACATATATACATCATGTGTTAAATGCAGTGTGTAATGGATAAAATGAGTTGGATAATCATAGGTACCGAATAAATAAGAAATACTTGGATAAAATTATATACATGAAGTTGAGTAATACATGAAAATGAGTATTATACATTATTTACAATGAACGATGCCATGACATGGAGAGAACAAACTGTCAGACCAAACCTGGCAGTTTATAGTAACACTCACGAAGGGGAGCTAGTGACCGAGGTCACTAGCTATATAGGGTTGCTAGTCCTAGTATAGGAGACTAATGAAGTGTGTATGGAATGAACATAGAGTTCGACGGAAGATTTTTTCCGGCAGAGTTGAAGTTGTTCAACACCTGCTCATGAATTAGTGGGTTGGTGGGTTCGAGCTTCGAGAAAAAATGTGATGATAAAGTCAATAATGTAATTGACTTCGGAGTCATTGTGAAGGGTAGCGTTTGAAACGTACCAAGGAGCTGCTGACATTTTGCTGGGTTGCTGGGATCAATGACACATATCGTTATAGACTGGTTTATTGTTATTGACAGTATTGTTATGCACATTGCACAGGCTTCACTGAATTAGTTCTCTCAGCAATGTCAACTAGTTCAAATGAGCGCTTTGTTGTTGTTGCGAAAATTTAGTAACAATCTCATTTTACCGGGGCAGTGTTGTCAGATAGGCAGGTTTTAACACACAATTTTGTTTGGGTTGTTTGTTAAGGACGCGGCGGATAAATTTTACTATTAGCGGCTCAGCGAAAATTTCAGCTGATTGAATTTCCGCGTAATTATTCAGTAAACTTTTTTTTTTTCATTTTTCGAGGGAGGGAGATGACATTGACTTCACTTCCAAACAGATTAGGTCATCTCGTTTCTCTTTAATCGTTTACAAAGTAATTTCAATGACTGTCATTCAACGCACATTGATTACGGTTTATAAATCCTTCTGCGGACAAAATCTGATATTTTCGGTTTAATTTTTGAAACTAATAACTCTGAGTAATGCATACGTATATTATATATACGTCTTCAACGCTTTGCTGCCAACGGTCATATTTTACACCCATTACATTTATGTTGTTTTTTAATGAAATTTTCCCACCATTTCATTCTGCCCTTACTGTCAACAGATGGCGCTGTTTCACTTACAAACCATTTGGAGAGAGAGTGATGGATATTCATTCTCTCATCTATTGTCAAGCGCGTGGAATAGCTCGCCACAGCGGTGAAGGAAGGATGTTTAAAATATTCGCTCCAACTAATTACGACAACGCTGTATGTACGGCTGGCAAAAAAGGTGCCTATTTCCCAGATTACAAATCTCCCGCCGAGCGTTCCAATTACGGGGCCTTGTACGGAGGTGAGTTCTGGTTCCTTTAATGATTCTTGTCTCATTAAAGATTACTTAACTGAGATTAATTTAATTAAGTTTGAATTATATGATAATCCTGAAAATGCTAATTATGAGGAAATAATTAGTTTTACCAATGATTCAATTAATGCATATTTTGACATTACTTCCTTTAATAAACTTAATGATGCTGATAAAGAAATTCTGTATGATTTACAAACAATCAGACATGATGCATCTCTGATTAGGTACAACAAACTAAATGCTGTTATGTTCAAACTTCAAAGCAACCTAGATGAACAGCTATTACTTTACGGTAAATTGCAAAATAAGTTAAATGCCGCCGAAAGAAGGCGTAAAGATGAATATGATTTCCTCATGGAAAAAATCAAAGAAAATAAATTCGCAGAAGTTGAAAATCTCAAAAATAATATTGATTTGCTCAAATTACAAATAGGAAAACCCCCTGAAGAAAGACGGGTAAAATCCCTAAATATTAACTGTAAACCGCAGGAAAATTCCGAAGCTAAAAATTCTGCCAACGGCAGTAAAAAAAAAGAAAAATAAGAAACAAAAAGCCCTAAAGGCAAAAGAAACGGTTTTGAATACCGAAATTAATACAATCGAAGAAATTATGACTCCAAATATCAGAAATAAAGGAAAAGCTCAGGACACAGTTTTAACTGAGCAAAAAAAACCCAAATCGTATGGATCAAATTTTGTTTGATTCCGCCAGTTACTTCCTTTGGAATAGTATGCACGCATAACTCAAAAAACATCCCATTGCTCCACATCCCTTGGACGTATTCGCGCCAAAAACCAATGGGTACAAATTCACATAGGGGCACATATGTGTACCAAATTTCGTTCGATTTCTTGCGGCAGTTTTTGCTGTAGATCGGACACAAAAAAACTGGTGTGACAAACACACAGACATTTTCCAAAAATGGTTGAAATGGACTCATCACACCTCAAAACGTTTGAATCCGTCGAAATTCGAAAATTTGCAGGAATCCAATACTTTCTTCTAATATAGCATGTAGGAGAAAGTAAAAAGAAAAGGTACTTAAAATCTGTTCTTTAAAGTACAAGAAAAGGGAAAACATGTCGATTCATTTTGTAACGTTAAACGGTGACGTCTTAGTGAAACAAAATTGAATAATTTGGTGGTGGAACACGTTTTGTTTTGAGTGTTCTTTATGGATGTGGGAGTTTGCAACTGCATCTTCAAATTCATAGCGTTTTTCTTTGCAACTTGTTTGCAACCCCAGGCGGGTTACACTCAGCGGCTACTCCCCCCCCCCCCCCCCAAAGAACGCAGGAGTCAGGATTTGCATTCCATGTTTAAAATTCTGCATAGGCCACTCATACAGAGAAGCAGAGTGGTGCGACTAAGCAAATGGGCTTGCCCTACATTTTTTTAAATTTCAAAATTATTAATCGGTCAAAAAATTTTGGTGAATTAAATAGAGAAGAATTGACGAACACGTGTGTGTTTTATATTTTTCTGACGTTATTTTCTCATTAATCAAAATTGATCTTTGAATTTGAAGAAGGGAATCTATTTCGATACCGAATACGAGTATTTTCGGAATTAGCTAAAAATAATGAATAGTTTTAATTAAAGAGTTTTCAATTAACTAATTAAAAATATCTACTTTTATTTTATACATATTCCTTTTCCCGTGGTAGGGTGTCAAAACCAATCTATTTAAACTTAAAATACACCACCTCGTTATTCTATTTGAGGGCTGCAGTTTCGTGCTTTTTAGCACTCATCAGCCCGGAAAAGAAACCACGTAAGCGAGTCAAAAGAGTCAAAAAAAAAAAAAAAAAAAAAACTGCTAGCTAATGTAGAATTAGCACACCAGATGAGTGACCGCAGCAATGGTGCTGTTCAACTCAAAGAGGGTGGTAACTTTCTACACAATCTATTGATATTTAAATATAACTTCAAAAGCGCGAACTAACAGAATATCATCAAAAACAAGTCGCGGACAACTTGCAAAGTGATATTTTCATTAATAAATGGTGAGATGAATCGTATTTTCGTGCGCTTATGTGCACCATTTTTATTTTTTCCGTTTCCATCATTCACTTTTCTTTTTGTGAAAGTCAATTTCAAGTGTAAATTCGGATGCATTTGTCCTATGAATAATTTATTCCAATCATCAATTGCAGTAATACTTCATGATACATACATATCATAAATGTTTATCTCACCTTTATTTAATTTTTACAGAAACATGTTCTTGTTCGTATAACAAATAGTAATTTGTTTTCCCGGGTATTGGTTTGCTGTTCTGTTTCACTGTTTAGCTTTATACATGACAAGATAATTTTTTGAAAAATATGGTGCCTTGAAAATTTGCATAGAAGTAAGGCATAATCAAATGGAACATATATTTAGATATTCACGTAAATATAATTTTAAAATTTTGAAAATAAAGCGAAAGCGAATAAAAAGAAACTCACAAAATCAAATTTAGTTGAGTTCATCGTAAATTTCAAATCAAAGGGCTTATTAAAAGCAAATACAAATTCAAGTGGAAATCGTTGATGATGATGTAAATATTGGAAAAGAATCTACTCTCGACGATAAATTACAACTAGCCATACATTCAGAGTAAATAAAATAATAATAATAATACATACATACATACAACACAAAAGAAACACATAAGTATTTATCTGAAAATAACACGTAGGAGATCAAATTATTTAAAGATGAAGGACTTCGAGGCAATATTAGAGGATGTGCATCGCGCATTGTTAACAGTACCACCCACCTTCGTGAATTCAGAATAATTATTTTCAACTGCAACAAATTCGTGCACTAAAATGAGTTCCAGGCTCAGCGACAACTCAACAGATGCATTATGTTTCTTACTATTATTGCTATTTTATTACGTCATTTGCACCTTCTCTTCATAGTTAGTTGTTCACAATAAGTTTCACTTGCTGAAATATGGTAGCAAAACAGTGTTTTTGATAATTTTTTTAAAAATTTCCGATACCGGTATTAATACCGGTATTATGGTATCACGTTTTGAAAATACCGAATACCGGTACTGCATTTTCGGTCTGGTATTACAATCCCTAACTGTCGCTATCTGTACCGAGTTTTGAGAAGATCATTTAGTCCGCAATGGCGTTAAATCCCGGAAGATCTTCAAAATTTTCAAAAAGGGATTTTATATTTTTGGGTCCCGCCTACCTGATTCCCCCACTCCACTTATTTTATTTATTAATTTATTTATTTTTTTTTTTTTTTGGTGCACAAATCGTCGCTTGTGGTTTTGTTATATGATAAATGCAAACACATGGGAAAATTCTTGTTCGCTCTAGTTGTAACTCTTCCTAAAAAAGGGGAGAGAATTCTGTAAAAAAGCTTTCTATAAAAGGACTGGCTGACAAAGAAACTGCAGCGTAAAATTTTGATTAGAGATCAATATGAAAGAATGATCGTAGCAAAAATTGAACTTCAATAGCAATTGGATATCGAACTTAAAGGGGTTTTGTCAAGAAAAAGAGGTTTTCGCTCATTGAAATTAGCATTAGGCCAAACTATAGTGCCAAGCAGAAGAAAATTAAAAGTAGAGTTTCGGAAGTGTCACCGTTATATAAGCTTCTATAATGCAGTCATAGGCGGATTTAGGACTGAGTTCCTGGGGGGGGGGGCAGGTTTTTTTTTTTTCAGGAATATTAGTTGTAATCAAGACGGGATTTATAATATAGACTTAATATGGCCCTAAGCTGTTTTAGCTTTTCGGTATGTTTTGTAGACCTAGACAACTTTTCTGTCGGTGGCAAAAAAGGCCAAAGTGCCCCCCTCCCCCACTATGTTTTATACATATGGTTCATGATGGGAAATGGTGTCCTTTTTAAGTAGGGAATATACCCAATTAGATACACCAAGTAGAATATACCCAATTTTAGGGTGTCCGAGGGCTTCTCCCACGTAGAAATTTTTGTAAAATAGATATAAATTTCTGCATTTTGAAGCCTTCTGCAATTCGAACCACAAATATCTTTAAAAAAAAAAAAAAGCAAAATACTCTTTTGCCATTTCCGATAATACACAATACAAATCAGTGGCAGCAGTTCTCAGAGAGAAAAAGCGAGGGAGAAAATAAGGTTATGTTTTATTATTTGCTTACATCGGGCTGTTTAAATTCAATTACTTTTTGGTCAAGCCTTTAACCCACCCACAAATACAACAATGAATTAAATACAAAATGATCAATAGTAAAAAATGGTGTACAGATTTAGAAAATATATAACAGGAGAGTACCATGCTGCCCATTTGGACAATTCGTAAGTGATACACTTGATAAGAAATTTAATTGAAGCACCCTTTGCTTAGGAATTTCAAAGACTCATCTAATCCGTTTCAAGGACTTGAGAACAATTAAAATTATTTAATTAAAAGCAGTGCAGAAAACGAAAAGGAATAGAGGTGGTGTTTTTTTTCCCCCGTAATAAACAGATTAACAATATGCAGTAGAAGTAAGATAGAAGCAAGCAATACAAAATAATTTCCAAAAATACTGCACTGCATTTGGGATTAAATAAACAGCAAGATGTGAAACATGTGAGTCACAAAAATTTATCTCAAGTACTATGTTACAAAAACGTGAGAACCATGATTTTTACATTTTTGATGCAGGATGAGGCAAGGAACTGAATTTAACATATTTCGGCATTTATTCTTCTACCGTCTATCCCCTCTCATTTGTTATAAATTTTTAAATTTATGGTTTGTATCCGTACTTTTCCAAAATTTTCAAGGTTGTCAAGCACTTTAAAATAAATTTTATTTTTTCAAGTCCTTCCCTTTTTTTTTGATAAGGAAAAAATCATGAAATTTTCTGGAGTTGGAGGCCTTCAACAAAGCGGGCATCCTAAGCTATATAGCTTGTTTAGTTTATAAGAAAATCCGCTTTTTTAAAATCTTTGTTTCAGTTTCTAATTTGTTGAAATAATCCTTGATTATTTTAAGTATTCTAGCTGAATACATAGCTCGTTCAGTCGATTTTTCACTTATATACTTTCCTTAATAGTTTTCAGTTCAAAGTAGTCGTTTTCAACACATTTCAGCATCCCAGTGACCGCTTTACTACATGTAAGATATTGTACGGATTTCTCACCCTCCCCCCCCCCCTTCCAGAAAAGGACAGTTGCTATTCTCTTCATTTTCGCTTCTGAACTACTCAAAAAAGAAAAAAATTCGTGATTTTTTTCTTTTAAGATTTTGGAAGGTTTATTGTTACTATGTATAAAGTCCTCCCAAGACTGAGGGGGTGGGGCATTGCCCCCCTCCCCCCCCATAAATCCGCCCATGAATGCAGTTTATAATAACGATGATAGTGTGTTTCCTAAATACCTGGAGGCTAACTCATTTCCATTCCTTTTCCCTCCCATTCCAATGCAACTGAATCTTGATAAAGAAATACTCTCACATTCCAAATGAAAATGTTCAATCGCTAGTTTAACAATAGAAACTTCTATCTACCAGTTATATATAGCAGAAACCTATATAGAAATAGAAAAACCGTATTCTACCAAGACGATAACGTCTTGACAATATCACAATCAAGACTCGTGCGGATGGAAAGATTTTTCCTTCTACACGATCATACTACCGTTAATACTGGGGTTCCCAAACTCATACAGATAGGAATTTATATGGGTCAGAGCGGAGCTCTGTTACTCTGTATGAGGGTAAGTCATGAAGGAGTTGATTTGAAATGGTGTGAGGGGGGGAGGGGGAATGGAGTAGAAAAAAAAAGGAATCTTTTCAGAGCCACACTATATACATATTTACAGGGATTACATAACTGAAATGACAGGAGAATTGAATAATCTGGAATATAATAAGAACTGAGTATATACAAGTATTTACATGGAATGTACAAGTGGAATGAAAACTGATAGGCCTAGTCCTATCCGTGCCGAGAATGAAAAGAAGCTTAGGCAAAACCTAAGCAAACAAGAATCCTCAACAGATGAACATAGCATCCGACGGCATATTTTTGCCGCCAGAATTAAATGTGAAGAAGATTTGATCGAAGATCAGTGATTTATCGTGATAACCAAGTTTGGTGAAGAAGTTTGTGGTGGTGTCAACAATATAGTTTTTGATGTAAGATATCCCCGAGTCCTTATGCAGGGTTTTATTGGAGACGAACCACGGAGCTCTAAAAATTCTCCTGAGAATTTTATTTTGGAGAGTTTGAATTTTTTTGATGTTACTAGCAGCTGCATATCCCCAGCAGGGGATACTGTATATGAGAGCAGGGCGAATGATCGAGGTGTAAAGTAGTAGTCTGCTTTTAGTGTTCAGTGAGTTATTTTTATTAAGGAGAGCGTATAAATAGCCCACTTTGACATTGGCCTTTTTGATAACTTGTTCAATGTGATAATTGAACCTGAGCCGTCTGTCATCCCAAACTCTTCCGGTTTTCGAGACCCTTTGACGAGTGGGTATATTTGGGATAAATTTTGTCACTAGGTGGCGCAACATGTACACAGTTGGTATTCTTTACTTCCGATCATTCTGTTAAACGTGCAGAGCGTATGCGATGAAGAAATGTGCAATTTTTTTCAGAGCTAAATCAATTTTCAAGTGAATGTATAACAAATAAAAAGATTGCTGTGTCAACTTGGAGAGGAAAAACTAAAAGTTATGGAAGTAAAAACAGAGGTCTAAAGGGGAATTAAATACCAGGGAGTACGTATAGTATTTAAATGATGGTTTTAAAAAAAAAGTTTTAAGATTTCAATAATTCTACAGCTAACATAAAATATTCTTACATTTTAGCAAAATATTTTCTTGTTGTTATCAACTATTTAATTCTACGATCAAAAGTGCAAAATTTACAAAAGGATACATTCATATGCTGCAGCTTAATTTTTTTGCACAATGTAGCGTTCTTGTTGATGGTCAAAACGTAACGTGTAAGAAAGCCGAAAACGTTTACCGCTATCACATTTAAAAAAAAAATGTCTTTCTTTTATTTATTTTTTCCTTCTTTTTTTTTACATAAACCCATCAAACTACATAATTTCAATAACTATTAATTGCTTTGAGCCCATAAACTGTGCTAACTGGACAATAGATGATTGAATGACAATTTCATTGTTATATCAGATTGAAAAAGAATTATATGTGAAAGCTACGTTAGATTTTTTTTACCTTGCCAAAGACTCTTATTTTTACTTTTAAAATTTGACTAAAAATAAATTATTCAAAGCTGTTATGTTGAAGAGCATCAAGCAAAGCACTGAAGCACCTTCAAACTAAATATAAGGGTTGGAAAAAAAAAAAAACTTAGGGGAATGCGGAGCAAAGTAAAAATGTTAAGATAACTTAGCTTTATCAGAATGAAAAAAATTGGAAATTTGTTTTGAAAATTACAGTGCATAAAGAAAGGTATTTTATAATCAAACTTACGTTGAAACATTTTTCATTTTTGGCAGTAAATGTGTGTCTTCAAACAAAAGTGAAAAAATTTCACCTTTTTTTTAATGGGACGGTTTGAAAAATGAAATATTTTTTTAAGAAAAAAATTTCTATTAGATTGTTTTATATAAGTTTTTTAATCAACGGAATGAGTAAAAAAAAGGATGAATTAATAAATGAAATGATAATGAAACAATAAACTAATAAATAAATAAATTTGAGAATATGTGAGGGAAAGTAAATGAGTCAATGAAATAGTGAATAGTTATTCAGTTAGTTACCGCCCTATAGCCCGGCTGGAATTGACTGAGCTGGCGGTGTACTTCATGTAGTGAATAGTTATTTCCGCAGATTATGTGAAGTTCCTCAGAATCAAGAATTCGAGTTCCTGCAAACAGCGGACTATCTTTAAAAAATGTTTTTTTTTATTATTATAAATTATTTCTTAATTTTTTATTTATTTATTTTTCGAAGTTTGCATTTGCAAAGAATTTTTCTTCACAAGTATTTTTAATAGTACAGACAAGATTGAGTTGCTGATATTCTTTTTCTGCCTGGTGTAGCATTTAAATTGTTATTTTGCTTTTACGTAATATTGAAGTTACTGTCCAACCACGGATTGCATGGAATTTTCAAACGTCCAGATAAGACAAATCTATGTGAATAAAAGGGAAAAGTAAAAATTTGATGCGCGTATTCCGCCTCATTTGAATGAGACTCTGCTTCTGCAAAAGCTGACATCGGTAAAAAAAATCACAGATTTGTCCATTTCCAGCTGTAAAACGGATGTTTGTCTTTCCATACAATCCGTGGTCAGACTGTATTTTCCTTCCGACAACAACTTATCATACATAAAGGAGAAGTGTACCAAAGGTTATTAGACACTAGCGCTGTTAGAATTACCTTCCGTTCATTTTCTTTAAATGAAACTGTCCTCAAGTGTTTCAAGCACTGTATTAGTTAGGATTGGCAAAATCAAAGCCTCTGGAGGGTATTTTTACCCCGGAACTCCCCCCCCCCTCCTTCTCACTGTCCCGCTGATCTGAGATAAGTTTCCAACAACAAATCCATATTTAGGAAGCAAAAGAAGTCGAAAATCTCCTAGGATAGAAAGGGGCATGTTTTCGCTGCGCCCTTTTCCAAAACGAGTAATAAATGGAGATCCAATGATCATAACAGGTTGATGCAACCCCCTAGCAAATATTCTCACACGTTTTTAAGCATCAGTCGAGCTTCGGTCAAACATGTGGAAAGAATAATCTGTTTTCTACAAAGTTTAGTAAATTTTGTGTTCAATGTTTTGAAACTTATTGGGAAAAAATAATACTTGGTTGAGAATTAACAAATACATAAAAATTAGCAGAATTTTGTCCTTTTTAGAGAATTGTATTTGGTTATGAACAGAAATGTTATTTAATTTTGTTGCACCTTAAAAATAAATCCAAACCTGGCAAGTTTACGCATTGACATCGGGGCACCTTAAAGCACGTCTTTACCCTGTCTTTCTGCTAACGTGCTCCAGACGCTTGTTTCGCTTCCATACCGTCTCAAACCTTTTTAGTATTTTTAAGCTAATTAGTTTTAAAAATCACCATTTAATTTTGAATTGAAGAACAGGTTTGTTTTTTATAGTTTACAATACTATAGTACAGCCTTCATGCCCGTTCAGTTCAAATTAATACACTTGTCAGCCTGTAATGAATTTGCTTTATTTTAAAGATAAGACATTATGTTCAAACTATACTAACAGAACCACGTTAGATGTCGAAATAATGAAAAAGGTTCTCCATTGAGACTTGGTTTAAAACACTATTCTTTATTAAAAATACGACTATGCGATGCTTCCAATAATTTTCAAAAACGATTTTTTACTAAAAACATTTTCAGGCATGGAGCTCATACGAGAGATTCGGTATTGTCAGTTATCCACGAGAAGGCACTTGACTCCTCCTTCGTCACGTGGTATCCGATGATTCTATTTCGCCGTTTTCCGCAAAAGGCACAGTTTTTGAAATGTAAGAATAACTAAAATGACAATTGACAAGTGATGTAAAGGGCACTAAGACTTTTTTTGCGCATTAAAATGCACGCCCAAGTTAAGGCTTTCTGATTGTCTCATCTAGCAGCGCGTGGATTGCGTACCAATTACACACGCATAAAATGGAACTCGTTCGAGGAAGTGGGGCGAAGTAGTCTTTTCTTGAAAAACGGACACTACTCTGGTTTTACGCCGAAAAGAAAGTGAAAAAGGTTCAAAACAAACTCCTAGTAAAAAAGATCGGTTTTGGGGATATCTAGTGGGGAGCGAGTTTTCCAACATGCTCCAAATGTTGCTTTTGAACTTTGCACCTCTCTATCCTCTCAGAAGAATGTCACGATTAATATTAACTGCCTTCCTCTCCAAATAAAAATAATGGCTATGAAACCCTCAAAAACTGAAAAAAGGAGTTGTGGGGGGGCTTTATTTACAAATGGTGGAACGTGATGGGAGGGGGGGGGGGGGGAGGGTAATAGTGGTGATATTTGGATTTAGGCGATCATTTTCTGTAAGAATGACACAGAATAGTGTGAGAAACATTTTGATTTTTTTTTTTTTTTTTGAGCAATGACGATTGCTTATTGCTTTCATTTGACTGTTTTGATGTCCTATGATTTTATTTTCCGCCGGCACCCTCTGCAGCACCACCGTCGGCCGGCTATTCACGATGCTGCTCCTATAGCAAAAACCGTCTCCAGGTTGCGTCCATATCCTACCCTTACACGCATACATACACGCACACACACACATACATACACCTACACACACAAACACCTACGCACACAGGCATACGTACAGACACCTAAAAACACACACACACCTAGACACAACTACCCACACACTCATGTCTGGACACAAATACATATGCCTACACACACATACACATCCCCCCACACACAAACACACAAATACTCATACACACAACTACCCACACACTCATACCTGCCCACAGACACAAACACACATGCCTACACACATACACATACCCCCTACACACAAACACACATACCCCCCCCCCCCACACACACATAACACACACGCCTACACACACACACACTCGTGATTGCGAAAAACATAATTTGAATTCAAGATGTCAAAATTCAAATTATTATTGTTATTTTTTTTTGCCTTGCAATGTGTTTTCTGAGGCTGATTTCATATCATCGTACGTGACTAACAGACCCGAACCAACATTGTCTTCTACGGACAGGTCATCTAACGCCTCTGGCAATGCAGCAGAAGTCTCTGATACTTAGATGCCTATGGACAATCCAAGTATTTCTCCCAATAAGCTTACTACTTCGACACCCCCAACTGAGACCGTTTCAAAACACTATCCCCAGGACATGAGAAAATATTTTGAAAGAAAAAACCGGAATATGGTTCTAACTTTCCTGAAAACCCCATTTTACAAGCTCTTACAACCACTATCAAAACCTTTATATAAGAACTAAGAAAAATGAATGCTCATCAATTCCAAGTCCTCTCAACAATTCCATGCCACCATACTAGGATTTCCTATTATATGGTAATTTTCCCATTCTTTATTTTCATTACAAAAATAATGAAAATCGGCTTGTTGTAATCACAATTACCAAAAACTAAATTTAATAGCTTTTCCCTGAATAGTGGTCTACACCGGCTTAGCGAACAGTCAATGAGAGCGATTCCCAACTTCATTTCAGCCTGCCTATTAGAGAAGTAGAAATTTTGAATTAAACTGAGCTGCATCATTCCTCGAAACTATTTAATTTTTTTTAAAATACAAAATCAAACTCAAATCTTTAAAATTAATAACAAAAATTATCTCTTTTGAAGCAATTAGCACTCAGCACAGGATTAACTTGTGAACTTGATGATCAAGTTTCAAAGTTTTTCAACTTACAAATTTACTTTAAAAATTAAAATTAACATGAGACAAGGTAAAGGAACATACAATTCCACATCTGAATCCCCAAACGAAGAATAAAACTTCACAAAAAGAATGCAAGAGGTGTCAACAATTGACAGTCGGAGACGAGTGAAAGTATTGAGAGGGAATTTTTATTTCATTCGTGTTTCCGGGCTGATGAGTGCTAATATACACGAAACTGCAGTCCTCGGCTGGAAATGACTGAGCTGGCGATGTATTTTGTCAAAAAATCAAATTTTGAAAAAGTTACAAAATTTTACTTTTTATCAGTCCGCAGTCCTAGCAATGATATTTAGTTTAACATTTCAGACACACTAACATTTACAACTAAAAAAATCACTATTCTACGACCAAAATTGACCGAGTTATATTTATGACCAAAATTGACCGAGTCATGACCATATGTTATACCGATTTATGAGTTATCAAAAAATCAAGATTTTCGGAGATTTTATAACGTTAGCGAGTGAGCTCTTAAGTATGCGAATTGACAAAGTGTGTTAAAAGATTTAAATTTATTTTGGTTCGTTTTATCAGGGAGCAATATTAACGACTAAAAAGATGAAACAAGTGCTGTTTATAAGGTCAAAGTCTATTTATTTTTAAAAGGAACGGGGGGGGGGATCGAAGTGGTTTGTCGTTTTGTTTTAAGAACCTCTAATTTCCATCCCCCAACATCATTCAATAAATGGACTTTTTTTTGTAAGTCAAATCAAATAATATTTTGTAAACAATTATTCTCTCTTTCTCTCTCTTTTTTTTTTTTTGGTTTCAAAAAATATTTTGGTTTAATGTCAGGGGATTTTTTAGGCAATCACAAGTTGCTTAGTATACTTATTGGACCAAATTTCATGTTGCTCTTATTTTTCAGATTGCCATGACAATAGTTGTTTTTAATATTTATTTAGGAAGAAAAATTGTTGTCGTCATAGTTACAAATCATCTGTGCTTTTATTATATTCAAATTTTTTCAGGGCTTAACTCGGGCAGACTTTACATTAAAAAATAAAAAATAAAGTTTTCTATGTATAAAATTAAGTTTTTCAGAAAAAAAAAAAAAAAAAAAAAAACCCTAATATAGAGGAACTTAAACAGCAAAACTTCATCTTCATACAAAATTTCAAGATTACTAGCTCTTATCGTTCAAGATTGATCAGAAATAAAAATACATGACGGTATACGCAATAAATAATGTTTATGATAAGTGTACTGGTGGATATCTGCCATAAAATCTTTATCACCGCATCCTAATCATTACTTTTTTACGGATACACGTCATGTTACCTAGTTTAGAAAATTGAGTCAAAATTTTATGCCGGGTGCAAATTTTTTCGTCATTTCTATTCCATTCCATTTTTCGAAACAAGAAACCCAACGAATAGGCATTCGCAATTCGTGATTGCGAAAAACGTAATACAAATTCAAGATAGTTTAAATTAAATTTTTTTTAGCATCTTAAATTTAAATTATGTTTTTCGCAATCACAAATTGCGATAGTACTCTACTTAATGAGTATCTTGTTTCTACGAATGGAATGGAAATGAGAAAAACATTCGCACCCGTTAATTAATTTTTGAAACACGGGAAGCAATCAATCAGTATTTATGTTGTAACGAAAGATTCAAGACACCGCTTATATTGTGTGCACAACTTTATTTTTCTTTCTTGACCAGAAACTTCCGTTACCACCATTAAATGAAATGCGTAGAAAGAAAAAAAAAAAAAAAATTAAGCATTACAAAATTATCGTCTGCCCTCTGAAATACCGTAACAGAAGTTCTAAATTATTCAAACTTTTACGGTTTTCCCTTTCTTTAAAAAAAAACTTTTTTTTTCCTTCATCAGAACACAGTAACTTTAAATGCAATGATAACCTTTTGCACAAATTTGAGATTCAACACCATTTTTAAAATCAAATTCTCATACGGAATTTATAGTACAGTAAAAATAGGGGTCGTACCCAAACATCCAAAAAAAAAAAAAAAAAAGCTAAACCTGGTGCAAATTGTTTATTACCCTCCCAATAAGAACAGGTAAAAAGTCCCACCCCATTGTGAGTCGGGTTTCGGAATGGGGGACATCTAAAAATTGCTGTTTTGGGTATTTTTCCGGAATTTTTAAAGTAAATTTAAAGTGAGAATATTATGTCATACTAAATTTAAAAGCATGAAATTAAAGTTGTTTGCCCCCAAGGTGGATGACATAACCCACCAGTGCTACGGAGCCCCCCTATCCCCGTAAAACGAAGCAGAACCCCCGAACCCCCCTCCATACATTTTATATGGAAATATTATTTTATGCGAAGTTAAAAGTTAGAAATCAAGTGTGTCCATCCTCCAAGTGCAATGGTGCACCTCCTCCCAAAGCTACAGCTGCCCCCCCCTGTCAAATAAAATAATACCTCAATCCCCCCCCCCCTTTCCGTTTTAAGTGTAAGCATTATTTCATGCGAATCTAAAATACATTAAATCAGGACTGTCCACCCCATAAGAACAGTAGCTCACCTCCCCAAACGAAATTATATACTAAAAGATTACCCCTCCCCCCCCCTCTGATGGCACATTTGATTAAATGGTCAGAAAAATTACGCTGAAATGTTTTTTGATTTCAAATGATTTCTCCTAAGCTTGTAACAAAAAGTCTTCGTTATCAAGATCTTTTTTAGAATCTAGGTCCTCAGCAAAATCGTTATTGTTGCAGCTACGTCTAACACAGTTTGTGCGTAGAGTTGAGCATTTCAATCCACTTTCAGACTTTTCAAAAATTCACTTTATCCAATGAACCCCTCAGAGCAAGCACAAGATTTGAGGCGCAGAAAGTCTTCTAGAGCAGAAGGCTTGGCTGTGGTAATAGGACGCAGATGATATTTTTGTGGTGCTTTCTCCTCCTTTGTACCCATCAAAAATGACACTAACTTTCCCATATTTACAAGTGACATATGCACTGCGCATCTGGCACATTTCCTTGAATCTCGCAAATTATTACCGAAAAAAACCTGTTGGAGAATGTATCTTCCATCTATAACATAAATGACACCAGCTGTTTGATTTGTAATGGTGGATGGATCTTTTGCTTCAGGAAATAACACTTTAAAAGTTCAGGATTTCTTTCCTTATGAAACCTGATTCATCGAATACTGATATAGGATCAGCGCATAACTCGTACTGAAAGTTTTTAGCAATTTGTTATTCCATCCTTACTGTACATACCATTCGGTGTAAAAGATGGTTTGTGTCTATACATCTTTACCGATAGTAACTAATCTCGTAACAGAAGCTAGAGACTTAACTGAACACTTCTTTTACAAAGAAACCACACTAATTTTTTTGCCTACAATATTATTTTATGTTACTACCTCAACGTTTAAGACCTCATCAAACTTGCCTTATTATCAGCGACCGACCAGTATCAGCGAGCAATACCAGTACCAACTTGAGTCAATACCCATAGAGAGGGAGGAAACTTCTGGTGTATTGTGAAACGTATTGTGATCTCCAAACTGGGAGACAAAAAGATGTAAATATTTAGAATTCTACTGTTGTATTGCTCATTGCTCTTATCAAGATTTGTTCTATCGTTAGATCACCACAGGTTCTGGACCACCAAAATTTGTCACTGCGTTGGATCGTTGGATAGCTGATGTTTGATGTGATCAAATTTTTTTTATCGCATAATGTACTCAAAAGTTTCAGATAGTATTGCAAGTATATGTGCGTATATGTAGCACAGTTTACATAACCAGCTGCGTAAAAGAGAGGCAGCTTAGTGTTTGCAAATGAGAACCCCCACCGACTTAGAGGGTGCAGAATTGCCCGTCTCACTATTGGCAATTTCGGTTTATCCTCCCTTACGGTGATGGCAAAAGATTGTACAAAAGTTGAAGTAAATTAATTAAGAGGAAGGAGGGAAACTTCAGTCAATTTGGACTTTTTTTATGCTGCACAGGGATTTTGTTTTCGATATCACTCCAGCGCTCTAAACAGTTTAATAGCTCCAGTCACAAATAAATTGGTTACTGAGCTCGCTTAGATGTTTTAGAATTATCCTTCTGACATTATTATGTCATTGTGTGGTATTTTGTACTTCCGAAAAGTTTAAAATCAGTGAATTTTTTTCGTGAACTTCGCTGCAAACGTTGATTTTAGAATGCAAATTCAGGGTCCCCCCCCCCCCGAATCGATGGCGCAACCTTTAAGTGTGACGGAATACCCATCCAGAATAAAAGCCCTCAAATAGGAAAGAAATTCCCCTTGAAAAAACTACATTAAAAATTCCAATGACGCAACTTGCGCCATGGAGCGCCCCCCCCCCCCCCCGTCTGTGCTCTCCAGTTAATTAGAATTTTTTCTGTGAGAGTTAATTATTTTACCATTATAGAGTGGTTTCTGCGAGTTTTGAGTATTTTTTTTAAGTAATAGAAATTATTTTTATTTAAAAATGATTATTTCGCACCACCCCCCTTTCCCCCAAAACCCGACGTGTCTAAGTGCTGGGACTTTTTACCCCTTGTTGCTGGAAGGTTAAGAAATAATTTGCAACAGGTTTCAACTTTTTTTTTTTTGGATGTTTGGGTTGGCCTTGAGCTCATTCGTTTCTGATGGAACTTTAAAACACCATGCCGTTTGACAGCGAAGGAAGTGGTAACTTCTCTTCGAGATTCAGTGAGAAATCCCAAACCTTGAATTCTTATCTATACTTTTACATCATTGGAAACATTAAAGACTCTCGCGATAGATATTCTATGATAGCGGTGCAGCAACAATGTGTACTTCATAAAAATGTAATTTTTTTAATGATAATAAAAAAAATAGTGCGGCTGTTCGAGCTCTGGGATAAGGGTTGGGAGAAACCTTATCCTCTGGTAAGTGAAAGCTAAGTAAAATACAAATTTTTAATCATACAGTCAATTAGCAATAATTCGAATTATACGAGATTGAAGAAAATTTTGAACTTATCTAAAGTTCTTCACTTTATGTGGAAAATCAATCTGCGCACGGAATATATGGGATAGACACGTCCAATTAGGTCGAGTTTGACTGAATGAGGGGGAAATGTAAATATCTGACCATCGCGAATCATCTATATTATGAAGTCTTGTATCTAACGTATGACTGCTCTATTTGCAAAACCTTTAAGATATCAATACATGGTAAACTGTACTGCAACTGTGAAGCACTTTAGAAAACTATGCCTGACCGAGTCGTTTTTTCTCCTTTGCATACGTAAACAGAGAGGAGGGAAGTGCAAGAGTTTTGAATCTATTTGCTTAGGGTTGTCATAAGCAGGGCTACTAAAATAAAATTATAAAAGCAAATTTAGACGATCGCGCAGTCTGTAATATAAATACAGAACCCCTAAAACAGAATAGCGTGTGTTAATTAATGATCGGTATAGTTGTCAAAATAGCCAAATTGCCTTGCCCTTGCTTTATTTTACTTTTTAGCGGCAGTTTTTTTTATGCACTTTAAAATAGCAATTATTATGTAATTAAAGAACATTTTGAAAGTTCTTTATAATGGAGAAACTTCTCCCAAATCTATAATTCTTGTGGTGTACTAAAAAAAAAAGAAAAAAAAAACTAATTGTGGGCAATTTTAGCAGTATCAACGTAGTTTAGCGAACATATGAAGCGTGTGCGTGTCCTGCAAAAAACTGTTCATAGTCGACCTTTATTCATGTAAGTATGGTTGCACAATTTTCTGGAGCATTAAGGGAATCGCGAAATGGATATGATCGTTTGTAACTTTAAAATACCGAAAAGTAGAACACTAAGGCTACAGCAAAAATCATTTATATTACGATCAACTCTCGATAACTCGCAGTCTCAAGAGACCGGCCAAAACCTTCCAGTAATCGAAAGTACCTTTCCCAGCCTTCTCTAGAATATTTTTATATTGTTTTTCGGGAATAGTGAGTAATAGACTGTAACACTAATTATTAGGATTAAATTGATCATTAGTGCTAAGAAATATACCTTAATAGAGAATAATTTTTATACAGGGACCTTAAACAAAGAAGTTATTTCTGAATTCTTACACATATTTTTTTATTGTATCATGAAGCGTAATTTAATTTTGTAAACACAATTCGACGTATCTGCGTTTTTGAAAACAATAATTCCCACGTACTAGTTAAATTTCCATACACCCAAGCAGCACGACTATTTGTGTCCTCCAGAAAATATAGGCGACTTTTTTCAGTTTTCGCCTAAATATAGTCTTTCAAAGCTTAGCCAACACTGAAATTAGGTCACCAGCCAAGGCAAAAAGTAGCCCTGTCGGGTACTTTTCATGCAATGTTTCCAACACCGTGAGCATTAAAGAGTACTAATGTGTTACAGCGAAATAAAGCTTTCTTCTTTTTCTGGCTACTACATTTTCATGCATAAAACGAAAACGAAACCTTCGAAAAAACTTTGACTTGAAAGGGTTACATTCGAGACATGGAGACAACTTTATAAAGGAAACATAAAATAATTTTGGAACTGAATGAAAACTTTGACATTGAGGAATATTTCAGTTATTAGGCTTCAAGCTGTCGGAAGTCGACTGTAATACATTGAGCAGAGAAATGAAATTTGCGCTAAAATTAAGAATTCCACTCTGCAGACAAAACTAAGTTCAATTGGGTAATGATTCAAATGGAGTTTTTTTGAGTGAATATTATCTAATGTAACAGTGCACTGTACTTAACAGTGCACTTATTAGAGTGAGTTACTTTCTCGACGTCTGTAGGCGCTCGAGTATTGCACATGAGCAGTCTGTAGTAATATCATAACCAGAGCGCTCTCTGCTTGTTACAACCAATTGGTCAAAGTTCAATGAGGCCAGTTGGAATGAGGAATCTTCATAGATTTTAATACAGAAAAAGACACTAAGTGCATGAACTACTTACATTAAACCCTAATCAATGGAGTAAATCCGGGGATTTTTCGTATCGTAAGGAATAAAATCTTATTATAATACACACACACTAGTGGGAAAACTTACCTTGCGTTCGACGAACCTCACCGGTCGACCGGTAAGTAACCGGCTACTAACCGCACCGTTCTATGATGCACCGGTTACCATTCTAAGCTGTTGATTGGAGCACGTGATCATTAGATGTCACGTGATCAGGGACCGCGTTAAGCATTCGCCAATGCGCCAAATAAGATAAAATCGTAAAATCGGCGAAAAAAATTCGAATTTGGCGAATTTGTTGGCGAACAGAAAAGTTCTCCAAAATATACACAGAAGAGAAAAAAAATCTCCCTTCAGACATCAATCTTATTAAAAATTAGGTTCGTTTACAAAATTCGGACCCCTAAAAATGAACCCTTCACAAAACTCCCAGACTAGCAATCACTGAAAGTTGTTTTATCCTCCGACCACTCTGAGCAGAATGAGGTGCGCGCACGTCCATCGGATCGGAGGAAGGATGACATTTGACTTGCGCCACTGTATTTGCGCCTCTCGCTGATTGGATATCGAGTGCGCAGCGTGGCTACTGAGTAGAAAGTGATGGCGGATGCCTTGTTGAATGGCACGTTTGTTTCATTGTGTTTGATGTCTGAAACATCGGAGTAAGATATGAATGCAGTCTTTACTTCGTTTAAAGCTTTTATTTCTAATCTTAAATTTATTGAAGAATGATAAATATCACTTAAAGTTGTTTTTAGCCATTTTTTCCTTTGAAAAATTACATATGATTTGGAAAAACTACTGAAATTGACATTTTTTTTTCTCACCAAATTCCTAAAAACGGACAAAAATTCCTGGATATACCCCTGCCCTTATCCTCAAAAAATTGTCAAAAACTAAGTTATACTTCACTTACTGATTAAATATTTCTGCGGACAAAAATACATTTAAAATGAGTTAAAGATAGTCTTTGACTAAAACCTTTGAAATTTGGCTAACACTTTAAAAATTTGGCAAATTTACTGGCGAACGATTCGAAATCCTTAGCGCGATCCCTGCGTGATTAACTAACCAGTCGCTACCGGTAGTGCTCGTTCGAACGTAAGCTAACTGAACGCTATTGAGATCACTGAATGGATCACATAGTTATTCGGCTAGTGAGGGAGACTGTTGTGACGACTTTATTTCGTTTGCGCATGCATGAAAATACTTTCACGAGCCATTGTATTTGTCACCAACGTGCTGAACTTTCTTTCTTTCTTTTCTTTCACACACACAGATTGAGGTTTCTGCTATTCCACTAGGGAAGCTTATACCTCTATTAATCCACAATGTTTCCAGAATTTTGTTTTTCCAGGACAGTACAAAGACAACACAATAGATTGTGGTGCCATCTATGGACAGTTCGAGAGACAATTTAGAACCAGGCCAGCAGCCGAATAACTTCCTAGTCTGGCACCCCCAGAGGTATCGTTTCACTTGGAGGACATTTTGACCACGAGCATATTTAACCTCGCCCAGTCACCATTAATGACGACGGTGGGTCTTCAACCAGTAAGGATCGAACCCGAGACCCTCCGGTCCCGAGTCCAATGCCCTACCAATCAGGCTACCACGGCCCTTGCTGAACCTTCATTTTAGCGAAAGCAACGTTAAGTTGAACTAAAATCTGTCATCAGATTCCAAACTTTTTTTTTGAACGGAATAAATATTGAGAGTATACAGCAAAAGGGTGGAAACATAATTTCTATTTATTTCCGTGAAAAACAAGTGGTATACGATCGGATCCCGACTTACGTGAGGAATCGTCGCGCAAGTCGAAATTTCGCGTTGTCGAACAACGTATGTTTAGAGATTTTTTATAAGCATAACCAGCTATTTCAGACGTGTGTTAACACCCCTCAAATTGTTTCAAAACATCTGTTAACTATATATTATAATATCTTTTATAAAGAGAACTGACTTCTTGCTGTATTTTAGAAAAAGCGTTACTATTTAACAAACTACTGTTATGAAGCACAAAATCAATGAATTAAAACAGTACGGTACTTACATTACGTACATGACTTCTTTATAATAGCACTGAACAGTAGCTATCGTAACCTTAATAAGAAACGACCCTAACTACGATATTTAGGGTAATAAATTACCCTGAATATTGTAACCGTAATTTTTAAAATGATGATAGTTTATGCAGTGTGGGAAAATCCCTCTTTCTGGCCTCTTTTTAAGCCACAATAAAAGAGCAGCTTCCATTTTCACGATTTTGTTTTGCTCCTCTGCTAGCTCCAGCCTTAAAACTGAATTCTGAACTTTTATGGATTTCCTTTTCTTGACTTTAAGTTATACGTATCGAAGATTCACTCATATCGAATTGAACTGATGCGTATACTTACTGCCAAGAGTTAAGCACGGAAAGGAAAATGTGAGTTTCTGGCAGAAAATCCGAAACGGAAAAGTGCAATTCCCTGAAGAGGTAGATAGAAGTATGCATATAAGTTAGGTAACAGCAAAATACCGTTTCGTGTCTAGAACTATGCAAAAAAGGTAGTCGTATAAGAAGGCAGCATTTTGAAGGGTTACAGGAGTTGCTTGTAAGTGCCGATACAAGGTGTTTAAAATTTTCTTACGAATTGTTTTCAAGACAGTCGTGTTTGTATGGCTTCCAGAAGACGAATGGAAAATTTTGAGCGACGGCGTGGTGTCGGAACCCTTGGGTGACCGGTCATAGGTCTTCGGGACCTATGACCGGCAGCCCAAGGGTTCCGAACTATGTGGAAGATCGATATATTGCTGTTGTAGACAAGCGGAACCGAAGAGAGACCTGTACACGTGACATCTACGGTTGCAGCGGCCATTGGTAAGACGATATCTCCCACAACTGTGTACCGAAGTTTATACATGAATTGGCTGTATGCTCAGGTACCACAAGTTTGTATTCCTCTCTCACTTCAATCCAGAGGGGCACTAAAGTGGTACCGCTGACATGTCAGTTGGACTGGTTCTGATTGGGGCAATGTTATGTTCACAGATGAGTCAAGATTTGCTCTGCAACCCGATGTCAAGCGTGTAAGGATCTGGCGAGAACAAGGCACGCGTAATCGTACCCAGAACATCACCGAACATCACGCATTCCGAGGTGGAAGAATCATGGTCTGGACAGAAATTTCGTTGGGGCACCGACCTGCACATCTACAGACGGGGTTCTGGGACGGCTATACGGTATCGGGAGGAAGTCCTAGACCCCACTGCGAGATTGTACGCTGCAGCAGTGGGTCCTGCTTTCATTTTAATAGACGATGCTGCGCGTCCCCATAGAGCTGCCGTCGCTGACGACTACCTATAGAATGAAAGTATTGCGCGTACGGACTGGCCGGCGTACTCACCCGACCTTAATTCCATTGAAAATCCTTGGGATGCCCTCCGCCGTGCAGTGTGTACACTAGGGTGGAGTGAAAAAAAAAAAATTTTCGAATTTCAAAGCGCCTGGGGTCTCAAAAGTTGCCTTTTAGCATCAGTAAGAAACCCTTAAAATTTTTGCCTCCTAAAATAATATCGTTAGGTGCCAAAATCGCCCCAAAAAAGTGAAAAAAATCGAGCTTTTTTAAACTTTTTTTTTACGAAGTGTAAATATATATAACTTTGAAAATGCTTGGAGATGCATATGTTAGCTCTAGGTATCCTTAATATCTATTAGAAGTTTCAGTTCTATAGAGTTATTTTTTTAAATTTTCATTAAACAGCAAAATAAACGAAAAAAATCAAGTTCTTTCTTCCATTTTCACACGACCTTGTACAGAAAAAAATATCTAAAGAGCATATAATATAGATATTTAAACGCTTAGTCTAAACTTATTTATCAACTATATGTTTAATTTTTTATTTTGATAATTTATTACATTGCATTTAAGAAGTTTAACTTTATATCATTATTGTAGTTTTCTATACAATAATGGTACAATAAAATTAACAAGTACCCAACAAAAACAAATATGTTTTATAACCAGTGAAAAAAATTTCGATTATAAAATTCCGTGAATCCTTTTTACCGAATTTTCCTATACGCAAGTCCGAAATAAATCTACTCAACTTGTGAACAGAGCTACCTTCTTTTTAGGGGAGAGTGAAAAGGATTAAATTTTCGAATTTCAAAACGTGCAAGTGATTTTCCTCGCAAGTGAAAAACAGCAAAAAACATTATATTACTACTCCTGTCGAATATCATTAAACTCTCAAAAAGAACCTAGCTCAAAATACACAGGACATGCCTAACAGTTCTGCGCGGAGAAGCTGAAATTATACAGTATAACATTATAATCTCTGAACATATAATGAACAGCCACTTTACAACTTGGTCGTTATTGGTTGCGATCATACCAACACCAATACTGGTGTGACAGGACGTATCAGTCGTCGGCTTACCATTCCTACTTTTTTTGACTCTCAAGAGATGGCGCTGCCAACGCGACGAACTCCCTTTGAGACATTCTTTGATTTGACTCTTAAAATTTATGTTTCTGAGTAATGTTTACGTGTGTATATTATATTCGTCCATTAAACTGCTTTCAAAATTGTCTTATTTAACTTCTAAAAAACCTCATGCAATATTTTCATTCAGCATTCCATTCATTCTTTGACTCTCAACAGTTTACGCGACTAAGTGTACCAACACTGCTTTGCTGGACGGTGCTAGAAGTTATCATTGTGGTTAGTTTCACATGTTTCAGGCAAAAAGCAGTGTTATTTCCATACAATTGAAATTTAGTTAGGGTCGTTTTATCCATTGTACTTATAAAACAGTTTGAAATAAAAGCATCGGCCACCAAGCAAGATTTTCAACAAAGTTACTGTCTAAAGAACTGAATTTTCTTTTTTTTTTTTTCTTCCAATTTAATTGCAGTTGCTGAAATGAATATTTCAGTGCAATGACTGAAACATGAATTTCAGAAGTGAAGCAAAATAATCTCTTAAAGAAGGTACATATGTAATGCAGCGCCATCTCTTAAGGGTCACAGAAACCACGGACTGTTAAGGGAATGTAGAGTTGCGGGGGGGGGGGGGGAGGGGACTACTCCCAAAAGCAGTTGTGAAGAAAATACTCAAAGTTTTAATTTAAAATAATAAAATTGAAGTATCTCTGGAACGTGCTCATTATAGAAGGTAACGTCACCTGTGTGACGTCGAGGTAGAATGGAATGGTAAGAGAAAATAACGCAACAAATATTTTTTGAAAGGAGATGTCATGAAGTCTGATGTGGAGACATTGCTCAAAAACATTAATTTTGTTTTTTAAATCCTAGAATTTCTTAGAAATGACTGAGTTGTGAGGAACGTCACCTGTTGTATGTAAAAATAGGGTGCAATTACAAGGAGGGGAGGGGGGTGGACAAATACACAATACACTAGCTATAGGAAACAATTCTTGAAACAGGTCTGACGCCAAATAATAGGAAGTGCGTCCAAATAAATTTTGCAAGTTTTAGCAGTTTTTTTTTTTTTTTTCAAGGTTTTTTTTTATTTTTTAGAATAAGAACTTTTATGCAGTCATAATTTCCAGTAGTTACCATTGTTTAAATTTAAAATATAAATACAGGCTAACCCTTGTTTTTAATATAAAAATCACAGAAAAACTGAATCGTTGGAGAACCCACTTTCCAGTGGGGTGGGCCAAAAGCGTGCCCGGGATCTGGGCAAAGCGGGTAGTCAAATTAAACCAACTTGGACGGTGACGCAGCTTACCGCTTCGATAGACAATGCTATCCAAATGCTAATTGTTGGGAGCTCAGTTATCCTGCAGTTAGGGTCTGAAAATTAACATATTTTTGAGTTTCACTCGATAAAAAAAAATGAATAAATTAATGCGTCATTTAGAGTGCAGTTTTTAAACATGAAAATTTGAAGCCAAGCAATCATAAATTGGTTCTTAAAAAACATGTAAAGTTGATGACGGCAGTTTTTGGTTCGTAATTTTCTTTCATTTTTCTTATTTTCTCTTGCTAACCAGAAAAACTATAAATAACACAATTAATCTTGTATTTGCTCTGGCGAGTGGGATTTAGCTTAGTATGAGATGTGGTTTGCTGTTCAAAAAATGTTAGGAGCCCACTGTGTCCCAGTGGAATACACGTCACCGCAAAGTGGCACGGTTTGGTTCACTGTACTTTTAATCTCCTTTTTTTTTTTTCTGTTCTCCTTCTTAGGGACTAAATTACGACAAGTTAATGATTCATAAATATCGCATTTAGAAAATTTTAAAATATCATGAAATAAATACAAGTGTCAATACATTGAAGCTTTTGAAATTTATTTGTCTTTTTTACATTCTTCGAAAAATGTAAGTAGTGAAAAGATGAAGTATTTGCGATCACTGAAGAACTGCACTATCCTAGACAAAATAAGGAATGAATCTATTCGATGGGAATTACAGGTATTCAGCCTCAATGAAAAAAATCACGGAATATCGTAACGATTGGAGAAACCATGTTCGAAGTTTTTCCCCGAGGGAGACTTCCAAGAGCTGCCTTTTATTACAGACCAAGGGGCAAACGAGACCGTGGTAGGACCAGGAAGCGGTGAGACGACCAAGAAGCCAGGCTATATGCCTAATCCTTGAAGAAGAAGACATTCTTCGAGAAATATCTTGGTATCCTTTAACTCCCAGTTAGAAATCAACCTGCCTTATAATAAGTATGCAAACGCTCTATGTCCCGTGAGACTTTTAAAGGTCAACTCTAGTAAACCGCTCTTCACAATATGTGAGGGGAGGAATGTGTTGAATAAAATTTCGGATAAATATCTGTTCCTTGTTTAACAAGAGAAATGTGATCTGATTGGTTTCAGTTAGCGACCCTTTATACTGAGAGATGCGACACAGGCTGAATTAGCGTTTCTGCACATACTTCCGAGTCGAAAAAACCGCTCAATTCGAATTGGCGAGGGCATCCGCGCCTGGCGCGTTATCGCTTGTTTGGCGCAGAGCTGCCAGTTTCACGCGATCAAAAATTAATATTCCACACTTAATTTTGCCGTTTATGTATCATATTGTTTTTTTTTTTTTTTTTCAAGGATTAATATATTTGGGACAAGTGGTATTTCACAATATTGCTCTTTAGTCCTTCGAAATAAATCTTCGGCAGGGCCGGATTTACCTATAAGCTAAACAAACTATAGCTTAGGGACCCCGTTTTGTTGGGGCCCCTTCTCCTGATAAATTGCATGATTCGTTCCCTGAAAAAAAATGAAAAGTACTTGAAAAGCCTGTAACAGTAACCTAAGGCATTTAATTACAATGAACAAGCAATCTGCTCAATAAATTTAGTTAAGAGAGTGGTTAAATCTAAAACAGATGAATTTTGAATTTTTTTGCCATACCTTTTGCTTTGATACAGACTAAATGAATGAAATACATTTTAAACACTACGCAAATCAAATCTTGTCAAAGGTTTATAAAATTTTTTTAATAATAATATGGAGGCAAACCTAACACGGCAGCGCTGCGTAGCCTTCACAATACTGCGAGGTTATAACCTCGCCAAACATAGAACTTATACACCAACCATATACGTATATACACCAGCCATAGAACATTTTATACATGTATTAAACGCATTTAACATATTAAAAATTCAATAATATTAAAGTATGATATTTTAAATAAATTTCAGTGATGAATTAAGTTTCAACTACTTGATTTTTTTTTTTACAGGAACATTTTGAATTCAAGCACATTAGCTTTTAATATCATATGAGGAAGAAATCCGTAGAACGGAATTACAACGAAAATTGTTTCTTCGCTCAGCTAAAATTTCATTCTGTAAAATAATAATTGAGTGCATTATTTGTACAAGTCATTTCAAAAAAATTCTATTAAAAAAAAAAATCTTTTTTTTTTTTTTTTACAAATCTATGTAGTAAAAAATTATTATAGAATTTTAATTGGTGATAAAACTAAATATGGCAGTGATAATATTAGAAGTTTGCAATGCGTTGCCGAAAACGATGTGATTCCATCGAACCGACGCACTTCCTACTTCTAAGCGCGTGCCCTATCCACCATGCATCATACTTTAAAAATTTGAACTAAGTAATGTTCATCTACGATATTGCAAGCATCGTGTTTCCAAAAATAAATATCGAAACTATCAGATATCATGATAATTTTAAAATAACTAACGGATTAATATGTGCTATAGCAGCAAACCCTGCGAAAACAGGAGGAAATAAAAAGAACTTAAATGTTTTTAGATTGTAGAAGCTAATTGATTCAAAAGTCCACGCTAGCAGATTTAAAAATTAAAAAAATAAAGGTCAAACGTACCCTTGCTAATGGTTTTAAAGCAGCAACTTTATTATATAAATTACGTCAAAGAGAACCCTTCAATTATCCAACTTTGTTCGTAAATACAAACTTTTTAACATTGACTACAGTAACCTGATTGGCGCGCGTTTAAACCCCGAATGTCGCCAAAGCATGCTTTTTTCATGAATCCGAAAATCCAGCATTAAAACTAATATTACAGGAAAGAAAACACTCTGAATTTCGAAAGAAAGTAAGTTAGCCCATTAAAGTACATCCTAAATGTATTGGTTGGCCATCAAAATCAAAAATATCGCTTAGGATACAAAGAAACAAAACCTTGAACGTAAGCCTGGGAAAACAAAACAATTTTTCACAAATTCCTGGGGAAATTTCCTCCTTAGTGAAGGCAAGATATACGTAACAAAAACGTCAAAGAATGCAAAACTAAAAATTAAATTGCATAGTTTTCCGTAGTTTAAAAGGAATCCACCTTTTTTCCTTGAGTGCGTGTTGCGCGCAATGCAAATCCTATGGACGGGAACTTGAGCGTTGGACGATTTTTGCCAGTGACCAATCAGCGCGCAGTACGCCTGTGTCGCACTCTCAGTATAATGGATCGCTAGTTTCAGTCACTTGTCGTAGTCATTCTCAGACATTTCATTCCACGCCGAGCGTCCGACTTCGTCGGACGTATGTTTCTCCTCTGCTATGCCAAAATTTCCACCGAGGAAGATAGCGCACAGCGCCGGTGATAACAGCGTAGAGGCCCTTGTCAGGGCCGGCGGAGGTAACTCCGTCATCGAAACTGTCCCCCAGGTGTCGGCCGCTAATCAACCTCTTTCCCCGGCTATATCGACCATTTCTACGACCTCCTCTAGGAGCGACTCTTCCGGAAGTAGGCTTTCTCCGGCCTCAACTACTATTGACGACGTGTTCACCAAATATGAATACGACTTCGACCATGTTAGAAAAACCATCAAGCATGCTGTGGACGCCCCAACGCTGGTTGGAACTTTCGACTACCTCTCGACAATAGCTAAGGAAATAGAGGATATCCCACCCCCTGACTGGACTTCCGTAGAGCGACCCCCTGACGAGCAGATCCGTCATCTTATCAAGCACACCAAGATCAAGCTGAGGTCCCTCAACGGTGAAATCAAAGAGGATATGGACATCTCCACGGACTGCGATTCCATCTCATCGGTTCAAGCTAACATCCCCACCAGCAACAAATTCTCTCTCCTCACCCCGAAGGAAGTAGTCATGACGAATGCTGATCCTAGTACGGCAGAGGCGACTCCAGCCAAAACAACTTCAAGAAGGCGCCTACCTCCCCCCATCACGGTCTCCGAAGTTTCCGATCAGGTCTCTATGCTAAAAGAACTCTCCGACATTTGTGCCGGCACAGTTCAAGGAAAAATCTCAAGTGATGATCTGCAAATCTTCCTGTCCATGGAAGAGGACCTCGAACAAGTGGAATACTACCTGAAGGAACACAAGTTCAATTTTCACTCACGACTGATGCCCACGCAGCGTCCTCTCAAGGTTGTCATCCGCGGACTGCCGCTGACGTTCCCCACGGCTGAACTCTCCCAGGAGCTGAAGGATCGTAACTTCAACCCAATCAAGGTGGTCCAGATGAAGACCGGGCAGGAAAAGCGTCTGCTCCCCCTATTCATCGTGCTTCTACCCAAGTCTGAGGAAGCAGTAAAGATCTTTAACCTTACAAGCTTGGGATATCTCCGCATCACCGTAGAACACCTAAAGCCAAAGTCAATCCCAGTCCAGTGTTTCAACTGCCAGAGATATGGACATGCTGCCTCCAAGTGCCACCAAAAACCCAGATGTTTGAAGTGCTCCCAGGAACATCGCTCCTTCGAATGTAGAAAAGACAAGGAGACTCCCGCATGCTGCGCACTCTGTGGCGGCAGCCACCCTGCCAATGCACCGATATGCCCTCAACGACCCAAGCCCCGTCAACCACGACCCGACCGGGCATTTCCCGCAGCGACTACCAACGCCTGGACCCGACCCCTGCTCCCGAAGAAGAAGGACCCATTGGACTTCACCCCAAGGCCCGTCGCCCTCCAGCAACTTGCCACCCAGCCAAAGCCTGACCCCGCACAGATAATGATGATCATCAAGCAGGCCCTTGCTCAACTCCACGCTCAGCAGCAGCAGCTCAATCAACTCCAGGAACTCATAAGCGGTTTCGTCGCCCTAACGGGAACATAGCTTCATCTCTCCCCCCGATACAGAATCCGTTGTAAACTGGATTTGTATCAAAAAAATCTTCAGGGGGTTAAACCCTTAAAGGAGAAGAGAAGCCCTCTCTGTGAATTCTTGAGCATCAAAGAACCTCAGTGGCAAAAGAAGCAAAAATCTGACGAAAGCAGTATATTTGCATCAGGAAAAATCCCAAGGGGTGGAGACCCCCAAAGGAGCGAAAATTTCCTTTGATAACTTTTTGAGCATCAAAGGACCTCTGTGTCAAATTTGGCAACGAGCCGGCCAAGCAGTGGATATCTATGAAGGAAACTCCCCAGGAGGAACGAACCTTCCAAATTAATGAAAACATCCCTATATAAATTCTAGAGCGTCAAAGGACTCCAGTGCCATTTTGGCAGAGATCCGATGTAAACTGTTAATTTAAATGGTATAAACAAAATGGGGCACGACCCCCATAAAGGGAAGGGGAGCTTAAGCCTATCTGCATGAAATCCTGATCTTCAAAAGACCTTTATGCCGATTTGACAAAGATTAGACATAAACCGGATTTGTATGAGGAAAATCCCCAAGGGGGTGGTATTTAGCCCACCATGAAGCAGAAAATTCTCCAATGTGAATCGACGTACATCAAAGGACCTCATGCGAAATACGGCATCCGACAAAAGATGTGCATTTTTTTTTATTAGTGAATGCCCCTAGGCCTAGGGGTTGGGCACCCTAGGGGGACGAACCCACTTCTATGTGGAATATAGAGCATCAATGGATCTCTGTGTCAAATTTGGCAAAGATCTGAAGTAAGCATTGACTTTGAATAAAGGAAACCCCCGCGGGGGGGGGGGGCAAACCCGGTAAATCTGCATAAACATTCCTATGTAAGTTCTAGAGCATTAAAGGACCCCTATGCCAATTTTTGCAAAGACCCGACGCTCTACTTTTATGAGGAAAATCCCCATGGGGGATTGAACCCCCACCCTCCCTCCCCCCCCGATAAGGTCCAAAAAATGTGAATTCATGAACTTCATAGGACCTCATTAGGGATGGGCGCTTAGCTCACAAATTGCTTAACAGAATGGAATCTTTCGACGAATCAGTTCTTTATTTCCTCTGAATCGAGAAAAGAGTCACAGCGCAAGAGTATATCTCAAAGTTCTCACAAATCCTGAAAATATGACGGTTGCCACAATGGACTATGTACGGTTGCCACAAGAACTAAATTGGAACAACTGCTAGATTTGGCAGATCAACATCAGGCATAAATTATTGCAATACAAGAGACAAAATTAAAGCCTAACTATAACCTCAAATTAAGTGGCTATAATATTCTTCGTAAAGATAGACCTAGAAAAGGAGGTGGCGGGTTGATGTTTCTTATTCGAAAATATTAGTTACGATAGTATTGAATTATCGCCTTCTGAAGACTTTGAACTTGAAGTTCAAGCCATTAAAGTTAAATGGAATAACAAGTGCATTAACATCTACAATACCTATCAACCTCCTAGTAATCGTGGACATTCTTCAGACACCTTGACTCGTATGTTCACGGATTGTTCCATCATTTTAGGGGATTTAAATGCAAAACACCCACTATGGGGGAGCTCTGACGCTAATGACCGAGGAAATGAACTTTCAAACCTGTTGGATGATCATGCCTTTTGTGTGCTGAACGATGGGACACCAACATACAGCTCCTATAGCTATGATAGAAATGATGCTTTAGATGTAACATTTACCAGTTCAGACATCCTCTCAGCTTGCAGCTGGACTGTGCTGAATTCAGTAGGAAGTGATCACTCACCAGTACTTTTAGAGGTTAGACATTCTCATAAAACCCCTAATTGCAATAAAGCGTTTTGGAACTTCAAAAAAGCTAATTGGGAGTCATTTAAATCCTCACTAGATACTTTTTTGTCCGAATGTGAGACCTCTGGTAATCTGGACAACAAATGGAAGCACTTCAAGGAATCGGTGATTAGAGCCGCTAAAGTGGCTATCCCAAGAGGCAATAGGAAAAAATATAAGCCTAATTTTATCCATAACAGTGAGGCTCTTCTGCCTCTTTTACATCAGAGAAACGCACTTCAAAAAGAACTCATGTTCTCTTCATCAATTAACACTAGGTCTGATTTAAACTTGATTAATGCAAAGATTAAGCAGATGTATTCAGAAATAAGGAGAGAGCGCTGGAATAACATTTGTAAAGAACTGGACTCACGTACTCCTTGCACAAAACTTTGGAAACTGGCAAAGAGCATCGATAGATTACAGCCCCAGGAGGATTGCTCAAACACTTTCAAGCATCCTGATGGCTCTTTGTGCAGCGATAATGAGGCGGCAAATTTATTAGGAGAACATTATCACAGCGAGAGTAGACTCTTTTTTAACACAGAAGAAAAATTGATTGCAAACTCTGCTGGAGCTTTTATTCACAGATGCCGCTCTAATCCCAGCGGTAATACAGTTTTTATCAAGGATTTTACAATGAAAGAGTTAGAAATTTCTTTCCAAGAAATGGATTTTAGCAAATCACCTGGCATCGATGGAATCCATGGACAAATGGTGGTCAACCTAAGTCAGCTAGGTAAAGACTTACTACTTGATATTTTTAACACCTCCTGGAACTCTGGACGACTCCCTCGGGATTGGAAAGATGCTCTCTCATCATTCCTATAAGAAAACTAGATAAACCAGCCAATGATCCTAATAGTTATAGACCAATCGCACTTACTAGTATCTCTTGCAAGTACGGGTTTCGTAAAGGTCATTGCACAATGGATCAGGTCTTATTTTTTTCCAGAATATCAAGGATGCTCTTAACTTTAGTCCCACCAATTATACAATTGCTGCCTTTCTGGATCTATCCAAGGCCTTCGATAGGGTCTGGAAGAACAAGCTTATTTGCAAACTTCATACTATTTTCAATATAAGTGGGAAGATGCTGCCTTGGCTAGCTGATTTCCCAAGAGCTAGATATATACGCGTAAATTTAGAGACATCATTTCAAGCAAATTCAGATTAAGTCAAGGTATACCACAAGGATCTGTACTCAGCCCCACCCTGTTCTCCTTATTTATAACGGGAATCGAGATTGGGGTAATACTAAGAAATGTATAGGATTGTATGCTTATGATATAATTATCTGGAGCACCAGCGGAAGTCTAACTACTGCTCAAGAGGACATCAACTCTTGTCCCGTTGAACTCGAGAAGTTTGCTATAGAGCACAAAATTATATTCAATCCTTCTAAGTCTGTTGCAAGTATATTTACCACAAATAGACATTTTTACAATTATGAGCCTAAAGTTTTTCTGCTGGGAAAACGGCTGAAATGCGAAAAGCACCCGAAATATTTGGGTTATATCCTTGATCAGGAGATTCTCAGTCATGCACATATAAATAACTTGGTCCTGAGAGGCAAACAGAGACTGAAAATTTTGAAATATATCTCTGGCAGGACCTGGGGAGCGGATGCTCAAACACTTCGAAACACTTATACTGCGCTCATTCGTCCCGTTTTGGAATATGGGTTTCTGGTATATCGGGCTGCCTCTGTCAGTAACGTTGAAAAACTGTAAATAGTTCAGCTCTCTGCTGCAAGAATCATCACTGGCCTCCGAAATAGTTACCCTAGGGATATTGTTCTGTATGAGGCTGACCTGCAACCTCTAGGACTCCGAAGCAGATATCTCCTGGCTAAATACTTTGCTAGGCTTGTTAGTTATGGTGACCAGAACAGGACCTCCAGTTATGTACGAAACTGGAAGAATAATCAACGCCTTAAGAGACAGAGTCCACTTAGCTTTGCTGAAAGCGAGGGTTTCCTTTTTAATGAAGTTGAATATGTTTCACTGACTTGTGATCTGGATGCTGCTCCATCATTATATGAACGAGTTTTCTTCAAACCTCACTTGTGCTCGTACACCAACAAGAGCTCCCAACACCCGTAGTATCTTAGACAACTTGCTTTGGAGGTTAGTTACCAAATCCCATGTGATGCATTGCAAATATATACTGACGGTAGCAGGGGTGACGGCGCTATCTCCGGTAGCGCTGTTTATATCAGAGAAGGAAACGGCATTAAGATTTGTATTAAAAACCCCGATTTTTGCTCTGTCTTCCGGGCCGAACTTCTAGCTATTAAGGAGGCTCTGAATTATTGCGTCACTGAGAGTGTCAGTACTGATATTTGGATCTTGAGTGATAGCCGAAGCTCTATTCAGCATCTGTCTGAATGGTGGAAACAAGGTGACAAAACGACTCTGAACATAATCCAACATCTAAAACACTTGAGTAAACGTCTCACCATTACTTTTCAATGGATACCGTCACATGTGGATGTATTTGGAAATGAGATTGCTGATGGGCTGGCTAGTCAGGGAAGCCGAGAGATTTCTCCTCATAACGGATGCCTTTCTTTTTCAGAAATTGCAACCCGTGTTAAGCAAAGCATCAGTTTCTCTTGGAGACAGCCCCCTATACATGAATGGTACAAAGCATCCCGCCCTGGTGCTGCTTTACTTCGGGAAAGTAGTAGAGAACATCAAACCGTCCTAGCCCGACTGAGAAGTGGACACACTCGAGCACAGCGACATGTGGCTGGTATTAAGGTTTTCCACTTGTGCCCAAAATGCAATTTGACTCAGGCTGCTCCCGCCATATTTTCCCTTGCATCGGCTGTGACCTGAATCAGCTGTATTCCGACCCTTCTGCTGTTTTGGAGGGACTTTGTTCGCACGGCTTCATGGACTTGGTATGATGTTTCTGTCTGCCAAGTGGGACAAGCAACAACAACACAGTTTACACTTACTTCTGAAAAAATTCGAAATGATATCATGTCAGGCAGGCATTGTTTAATACAGAATTAACTCCTTCCCGCTCGCTCCCGTGAAAATGCCGTGCTGGGGTTTCGACATCCATTTCTCGCTCCCGTGATATTGCCGTGCTGGGGTGTGCAATATTAACGCGACGAAACTATTAAAACCAATTCATTTATTTTGCCCGGAATACATTTTATTTCTCTCTTTATACACTAGATAGCAGCACCAGTCTATTTTAAATAATTGCAGATTTTAAATGTAATTGCAGAGATGAAGAAAGGAAATTTGGTACTAACTTACCAGATTGTGACGTTGGCCTCTGTATCTCAAGCTTTGAAATTTACCACACAAGAAAAATTTATTTATCTTTACTTATATTACACAAAATATTAATAAAATACTTTTTTAATGTTTAAAAGACGTATTTCTTAAATTTTCGCTTCTTGCTTTTGTTTGCTTGTTGACTTTTTATAAAATTTTAAATTTTTTTTAAATTTTAATCTAAAAAATATTGAAAATGAAAAATTGAATGCACATGTTGTTCATACACTTATTTTTATATCATTTTCTTAAATTAAAAAAATAGACACTTTTGTGACCGTTTTCTTGAAAATTATACGATCGTAAAGGGGTTAACAGTGCTTGGGTTAGCCGGAGGTTTGAGTGCATTTCCGATTAATTTAATGGCGTTATAGCACAGTTTGGATCCCTGGATGAAACAAAAATTCCCTCTGTATTTTTATTTGAAATTAATACCACTGAGTGCTGCATTCGCTGCAGAATTAATCACACTGGTATAAGTATTTTTCTCTTTTAACGTTTCCGCTTTTGCACTGGCTTGAGAAATCGACTTCGTTTAGGGCAAAAGTGGATCAAGTCGAAATAGATACAATCCTCGCTGAAACTTTGTACGCTTTTTTTCTTTGTTTTTTTCCCCTCTTCTCCTTTTTTTTACAAAATGCAGACAATATTACTAGGCACCTAGAGTATCTTTGCAATCTTAAACAATCTATTTGCAGGTAATCCTTTCAAAGCAATGACTTATTACCAGTGTTTAACTACCAGTTACTTTTTTTCTTTGAATGCTTATATGTGCATGGAAACTCCGTGCTCGTTCTCATATCTTCCTTTCGTTTCTATTCACGATAAGGTTTCTCAAAATTTACTGAGATACCATTAACTATCACTATGCGGACATCGAAATTATCCGTGGGGGAAGCTAGATTGTTCAATCCCCGATTGCCGTAAATTCTCTGTATGAGCGATTCATAACCGGTGTAGTTGCTCTTAGATACAAATGATAACAATCGGGAAAAAACCGGAAAAATTCCAAAAAAAAAAAACACTTTTTTGCATGAAGGGGTTTATTTCCACTCCGGAAAAAATTCAAAAAAAATTTTTTTTTTCAACCTTTCAGGAAGTTTTAATAGAAATTTTCAGCAAAAAAAAAAAAAAAAAAATTAGAAATTTCTCACTCTTAAATGTTGATGCGATTTCCTCCCCCACCCCCTATATGTTAAAATACTGTATAACTTTAATGCAAGTTGTTGTATAGTAATATAATTTGCGTATAGATCAAAGAAACGTTTAATAATACTTTTTGCAAAAAAGCTTAAACCAATATCCTTTAGTGAAGAATTTATTTTCCATCTTAATAAAATAAACAAGGGTAACTTTAAGCTCAAAAATATGTTTCTGCTGACTATGCGAACCAAATTTACAGAATGGGGCCAAAAAAAAAAAAAAAAAAAAAAAAACAGGGCTATCAATTTTCCATTAAACTTTATTAAAAAAAATAATTCAACAAACACAAGAAATAATAAGAAGAAAAGACCTTTAACAATCAATAAATTTAATTGGTTTCAAACTGGCTGCCTTTTGCAGTAATGTAGAGATGCAACTGTCTATTGAAATTTTCATTCCAGTTTAGGGTAGACCTTTGACTCTAAAATAGGCCACACAGTGTAATAAATGGGGTTGAGGTCTAACGAGTAGAGCGTCCACTCAAAAGATGATATCATGTCAAAATCAATGCACCTTTACTACTCTTGTCCTTTTGGCCATATGAATCGGTGTTGAGTTTAAGGAAAATGTCCAGTCTACATTTTTGAAGAGTTCTTAGGCCCACAGAAGTACAATAACTTTTAAAATGTCCTTCGGGTTCACTTTTTGATTCATTTTACGGTCCTCATCCACAAAAAAAAAAAACCTAGAGTTTTTTGTCGCTTGTGCTTGTGCATCACAGACCAAGCCTGACTTCGGATTTTTGCGATATTTAATATTTTCTGAGGTGCTTGGCGTGTCTACTGGCCAAATCCTATTGTTCTGGGGGATATGAGCTGGTTGAACGTTAAATCAGTGAAAGGTATCCTCTTCCAGCGTGGACTTGCGGCCCGTCTCAAACGTTTCAGGCATCTTTAGAGTCATACGAATGCCTGAACTTTTTGGAACTCGTAAAACTACTGTTTGAGCTGTTTTTTCCTGTAGTCGGACTTATAGGTCACAAAGTCCCATCTTACGAACGACTTCTCTCGTGGAAATCCAAGGATTTCATTGAACTCACTTTTCGATGACCTGACGATTGACTGAAATGTTCACTGTTCGTTTTTGTAAATTTGTTTTACACCTCTACTCTTAGACTAAAATAGTTCGACGGTCGCGGTAAAATTTGTCTGATTTTAGAGATTATCCAGCTCAAGAAAAGAAAAATGAAAGTGCCATAATCCTCATACATATAAAAGCCAAAATTACTAATCGAGTAACGCTGGCGTCAGCAATAATGTAATTCGCACTATAGCATGCGTGACGGCATTATTTCACTGTTGAAAAATCAAAAATTCAGTAGTTTTTTTATGATTTGATAATATCCTTTGGCAATGTTTGACCATACAGGGATATGCTTCATTTTGACAAGGCTGAACTAGATTCGTTTTTTTTTTCCTGGTAAGACTACTTTTTGGAGAGTGACGAAACAAAAAAGTGGTCAACAATGAACGATATCTACTGGAGTTTAGGGTTAATCCACTGGAGTTAAAATTTCAACTATCAAAATATGACAAAATAGGCAATTGCTACGTTCAAATGTAGAAGTCAGTTTCATTGGACATTCCTTGACGGGCGACTTTCTAGTAATTATCGCAATATCCTATATGAAATCTTTAACATGAGTTTCAGAAATAATTTTCGTAGTTTGCTAAATTTTTTCAGCTCTGTTTATTATTTATGTATGTTGTTTGCAACAGCTCTTAAAAACCAAGTAAAGTTTCATTTACATATTTATTTATTGATTTATTGTTATTTCTTTGCAAGACAAGGGGGAGGGGGAAATCCTCAGGCGCATGCAAAGTTTGTTCACAAGTTTTTAACAGTGCACGAGTTTTTTTTTTTTTGGTAGGAAAGAAAAGGGGTAAATTTCCCAATGGTGTGTAAAAAAGAAGTGCCCAGGTTTTGAACGGTTCGTAACATTTGTTATTATCAAAAAAAAAAAAGAAAGAAAGAAAAGAAAAGAAATGGATTTAAAAAAAAAGAATAAACATCCCCGGTTCCGTTTTTTTTTTTTTGAAAAGTTTATATAGGTCTGCGGCTCAAAAAAAAAAAAGTTTGGGAACCGCTGCTTTATATGAAGGGACAGAAACTATCATTCTCCTAAAAGAACTAGTCCTCGAATGCTTTTCATTATCTTGGAGTTATGGACTCCATGCTTGGAGTTCATTCCAGAAGGTAATTCCGCCGGAACTGTAAATGAACTTGTCATTCTGGCGCCACCTAGTAAGTGAAAATGGTGTTAAATTTATATTTATTACTGTATTAGGATAAAATACCTGCCGTGGACCAACGGGCAGAAGTCCAACCTCTCGGGGCAATGGCACCTTTTTCCACGAGCAGGACTTTTTATCTAGGAGTATCTAGGCACCATCAAAAAAGCCTCTCATTACAGACTTTGATCTTCCATGAGCGATCACATCGACAATTACGAGACTTAGAACAAATAATTTGTTACATCAGAATTTGGTATGAAGATCTTATTACCAATGCAAACGCTGAACAGATATTCAGTTATATATCATATGGAGTGCCCAGCAATTACTTCTAATCTTCTGAGAAATAGTCTAGCTCCGCTCAGCGAGTTGCTACAGGAAATCATCTACAGTCCGGACGCACCGATGCTGCCTGAAGCTGTGATCAAGTCGTTTGGAAAATTTTAATTTCCATTTACACGAAAACAACAACAAATGTATTAGGATTGCAAGTATGGTAAAGAAAAAAAAAAACTAGGTCTCTAGCAGTTTTTTCCTTTCATTGGAACTGCTCAGAGCAGAGATTCTCAACGTGACCCACATGTACGCAGGAGAGTCCAAGTAGGACTTTAAGGGGTCTTTGTGAGTCCACGAGTCTGGAGTGATTTAAGCAAGTTATCTCAAAAATTTGGGCACTTAACATAGAACCTTATATTCAGTAAGTTACCGCCCTATAGCGAGGGCTAAAGCAGATATACATTAAATACACCGCCAGCTCAGTCAATTCCAGCCGAGGACTGCAGTTTCGTGCTTATTAGCACTCATCAGCCCAGCATAGGAGTGTTTGAACTGGAGATAGAAAACCTCTTAAGGAAGCCAAGAGTGCCAAACAAACTGGTAGCTAATACAGAATTTGGCACTCTTGGCTTCCTTAAGAGGTTTTCTATCTCCAGCTCAGTCACTCCTATGCCGGGCTGATGAGTGCTAATAAGCACGAAACTGCAGTCCTCGGCTGGAATTGACTGAACTGGCGGTGTATTTTATCTATAGAACCTTATGTTCTTGTTCAGACGTGGATCCAGAATGAAAGGAATGAAAGGTATTTAGGTCATGGCCCCTCTCCTTCCACCGCCAAGGAGGTATATATATATATATATATATATATATATATATATATATATATATATATATATATATATATATATATATATATATATATATATATATATATTATTTAAAGTCTCACTCGTAAGTGGCACACTAGCAAGTGTATGAAACAAAAACAACAAGAAACATATAAGAATATAAATTGAAAAACTCTGCAAAGTTGAATAACATGAACTATAGAAGTTGAACAATATGAAATTTAAAATAGGCAGTAACTGCTACGTTATCATAGAGCTGGAGTAGTTGGCATAATATATTAATTTGCAGGTTTCTATAGAGGTCGGTAACGTACATGTCATAGTGCATTTGCATTCTTATCATATTAGCAAGTATTAATTTGCCAGATTGAACGTGATAATTTTTTTTATAAAAATTGACGAGTTTTTTAAATGCTGACATGTACAAGTCCAACACCCCAGCTCTGACCTGCAAAAAAAGAAAGCAGTCAACTTACCCATTCTGACAGAAGAATAAAAACTCCAGGAAATCAGTCATCCATTTAAACAAAATCCAGTTTCATTCCAGTTCCGACAGTTGACCGAAGGCTTAGCATCCAAGAAACACCTCCCTTGCTTGGATGCTGTTTTTTGGATCCTGGATCCTTGGATCCTTGGATTCTGCTGTCCGTTTCTTGGATGCTGAGCAAAAAGAACCAAAGAATTAATCACTGATCACGATGATGATGCTGGGAAAGATGTTCACCTACGGGGGAAGGGAAATCGTCCCGACAGCCGCAAATCGCCTATATAAGCAGTACTCTACCGGTAAATTCGTAGTGCATTCCAGAGAAAATAAATACCGCTATAGCACAAGCTTAGGTGAAATTAAAGGTTTTTGCCGCCCTTTTTAAAATTTGTAATTCATATTACCGAGTGCTACGGTATGTGTGGAAAAAATAAGACTGGTATAAGTCACTTTCACTCTGAACGTCTCTTTGAAGAACACGTTTTGATACCAAAATCTATTGCACTGAGAGCGAAAGTGAAAAGATGAAATAAATTGAAATAGATTCTCAATAACATTGAATGCTTCTTATGATTTTTTTTGATTTTTTTTTTTTTTTTTTTTTTTGCAATATGCGTGAAAAAATTCATCGAATTTTCGATGCGCCCAAAGGATCTTGTGATCTTAAACAATCTATTTGCAGTTTGTCCTTTTCAATGAATATTTTTATCCTCTTGTAGTCACCACCAGTTACTCTTCCTCCTCTTCTAATTATAAGTACAAAAGCACTCTTTTATCCTGTCATTTCAAATATGTAATCCCTGTAAATATGTATATAGGGTGGCCCTGAAAAGATTCCTTTTTTCTTCTTTTCCATCCCCCCCCCCCTTCACGCCATTTCAAATCAACTACTTCATGACTTTCCCTCATACAGGGTAAAAGAGCTCCGCTCTGGCCCATTTAAATTCCTATCTGTATCTGAAAAGTTGGTTGATCAAATCTTCTTCACAGTTAATTCTGGCGGCAAAGATATGCCGTCGGATGCTATGTTCATCTGTAGATGATTCTTGTTTGCTTAGGTTTTGCCTAAGCTTCTTTTCATTCTCATCACTGATAGGACTGGGCCTATCAGTTTTCTTTCCACTTGTACATACCATGTAAATACTTGTATATACTCAGTTCTTATCATATTCCAGATATTCAATTCTCCTGTCATTTCAATTATGTAATCCCTGTAAATATGTATATAGTGTGGCTCTGAAAAGATTCCTTTTTTTTTCACTCAATCCCCCCCCCCCTCACACCATTTCAAATCAACTCCTTCATGACTTTCCCTCATACAGGGTAAAAGAGCTCCGTTCTGGCCCATATAAATTCCTATCTGTATCTGTATCTGAAAAGTTAGTGTTAAAAATATTACCCTATTTTAATCTTGTCAAGTCTCGGACGCTTTTAGAGGAACGATTGGCAAGGATAAACCTGCTTCGCAGTACAGCAAGTCCGATGCGATCTCCCTACCAGAGAACCAGGTGTGGAAGTCTTAATTCACTTGAGGGAACCAGTAGCTTGCTTACCTCACTCTTATTAGTAAGTGTGATGCAACTATTTTAATACTGGAGGGAAAATATTGTACCGTTCTCTTTTCTCTCGGGCAGTGTTGTCAACTAGCAGCAATGTGTCACACACAATCGTTATTGTTATTTTTTTAACTATTCCAGTAGCCATTTTTTGATGAAAAGGGTATTTTTTTCATATTAATAACTTTGAAATAACAATATGTATCAAGAAAGTTTTTTGGTTTTATCATCAAAATAATATTTCTGAGTAATATATTGTACTTCTTCACAATTGCTTTCAAAATTCACTTCCTTTTTCTGAAAGATATGTAAGTTTCATTTTTTCTTCGCACTTCCTTCTGCTTCCTTTTGCTTTCAATAGTTAGCGCTATCAAAAATTTTCAGTTTTCAATAGATGCTTTAGTTTTATTACCAAATCCTCTCATTTACTTTTACGTGAGTTGCTCTTTAGTTCCAATTTGTTATCGATGTATTATTTTCTCTGTCTACTGCATTCTTCCTCTGACGTTACACAGGTGGCACTACGAGTAAAATATCGTGACCCTCAGGACCAGTCAGTGTACACCGTAAAAAAAATTCCGAAACGTTCCTGAGTATTTCCGTGTAACGTTTCGGGATTTCAATGGTTTTCATCCACTTCCTGGAAATATCAAGCATCATTGTCAAAAAGTTTCCTGAATTGCTTCAAGTTGTCCAAATGCAGACTTCTCTCTGTTGAAAAAAATATTTTTAGCTCCCAGTTTAAATATTAACTAAGAGTATTTATAATGTGCATCGGCTTTTATTCGATTAGGGCTCGTCCATGCTGATTAAACTCCCGAAGGGAGCAAATAAGTATGGACGGCGTTGCTTTGCAAGAATTGCAATCAAGCGAGATGCTAAATAGTTGCAATTCTTGCTTAGTTTTGGCCATTTTTGCGATACTGCTTTTACAACTCTTATAGTATCACTAACCAAACATTACTCTGAAGCTCCAGAGACCCGACTTACTTTAAGCGAGAAGATTTCTGGATTTTTTAGGAAGGTTACTGGTTTTTGCGAGATATGTTACTGGCAGAAATTGGGCATATCAGCTGCCTAATATTTTCCAGGAACGTTTCTGATTCGTTTTTACAATGTAGGTCCACAAACTAAAAAAAAATTCAGCATTTTAATTTTGCTTACTCCTGTTTCCATTGGGAAACAGAGTTTTAGCTTCCAGTATGAGAATTTTTCAAACAGTCTACGAGGCCTGTTTTTAAAGTAAGGTCCCTTTAGAAATAAAAAAAAGAACGAGTATAGATAGAGCAAAGACATTTATTTCACAAAAATCTAAAACCCTTACGCTATATTTTGACATTGCTCCAGTGATTTTCCAAGCATTTGTCATAGCGTGGTACAGGTTTTTGTATACCTATTCGTACAAATTTGCTGCCTGTGTAGACGACCATGAGGACACTTACAGGGCTTTGGCTGGGACGTTTTTGAAGATCCTCTGGGTCTGCCCCCACCTCGCTCGCAGCAACTTTCATTTGTTTCGGCATCTAAAGTTTTTCCCAGGTGGTATGTGGCGTAACAGCAATAATGAGCTCAGAGAACACGTTACCCCATGGTTAACTACACAGGCGGCAATTTCACCGAATAGGTATACAAAAACCTGTACCACGCTATGACAAATGCTTGGAAAATCACGGGAGCATTGTCGAAATGTAGCGTAAGGGTGGTAGATTTTTTTTTTTTTTGCAAATAAATGTCTTTGCTCTATCTATTCGTTCTTTTTTTATTTCAAAACGGACCTTACTTTAAAAACGTCCCTCGTATTTTAACGTCTCATTCTTCGTCACGTAAGCATCGTATTCGTCGATGTTAAAAAACACATCGTCCCAATTGACGGTGTCTGACACTTTCACATCGGAGTACTAAAATATAAATCCGGACATAATAATTGGATGTGCTATTTTGACAAATAATGCAATGAAATCATCTGTTCCATTTTGTGCCCTCCTACGCCCCATCCCACTTTCACACCCGGCAAAAGAGCTCTCGCTCTACCACAGAAAGCAAATAATGATCCGCGATCCGCACTGTAAAAACGATTCAGAAGCGTTTTTGGAAAATAATAGGCAGCTGATGTGCCCAATTTCAGCCAGTAACATATCTTATAAAAACCAGGAACGTTTTCCGATAAAAGTCAGTAACCTTTCTGAAATATTAAGAAATCTCCCCTATTTAAGCCAGTCGTGAACCTTCTAGAAAAATTAAATAGGTTTAAGTTATTTGATTAGAATCTTCCTGATTTAACAAGAAAGCTCCAGAAATATTAGAGCAACCACGGCCAAGCTACGCGAAAATTGCAAGCAAGAACCAAGCATATTCCTTGCTTGCAATTCCTGTCTCGCAAAACTGTAGCTATCCAGTGAGTTATTTGCTCCCATTGGGAGCTTAGTCAATCCAGAAGAGCCATAAACAATCTAAAGCCGATACACTTAATAAACACGCTCCGACAATATTTAAACTGGTAGTAAAAAATATTTTCACACCAGTGCAAGGTCTGCATTCGTGCATCTTTTAGGAAATCAGGAAACTTTTTCGCGAAGATACTTGATTTTTTGTGGAAATAGGTGAAAACCTCTGAAATCACGAAACGTTCCATGGAAATAACCAGTAACGTTTCGGAATTTTTTTACAGTGCGGAAATAACTTCTCCCGTAAAGTATGTTCTATGAAATAACTCAAGATTTGGTCTCTCGAAGAGGAAGTAGAAAAAGAACTAATCACTAATCACGTTGCTGCCGCTGGAAAAGGTGTTCACCTATGGTGGAAGGGAAATCGTCCCGACAGCCGCGAATCGCTTATAAAAGCAGTACTCAACCGCTAAATTCGTAGTACTCTCCCGTAACCGCAACCCCGTCTAAATCTATTTCGAAGATGGTTCACACCAAAGCACCTACCCATAGGTCTAACGAAGTATCCGAAAAAGATGACGAAATGGACGCCCCAATGCCTCACAATGATATTTTCGAGCATTATGTCTGCAATCACGAAAAAAACCAGGAGGAAATAAAGATCTGTCCCCAGATTCCCGCTCTACAAAGCATCAAGCAGACGATCCGCAGAATTTTCATGGATAAATCATCAATCACAGGGCAAGCCAGAATACTACCCCGGACTAAATACTCGAAATTCTTCCACTCTACAGAAGTCACTACACATGCTTCAAAAATTAAAAGGAACTCCGCTCAAATGTCGTGGGAGAGAACCTCCAGCTAGACTGAAATATCACGACTCAAGAAAGAACTGGCAGCAAAATGTTGCATCAGCCACAGAGATTCCACCCAAAACAAAGCCTAAGTGCCCCATCATCACCATATGAAAGATAGCTAATACTAGTACGGCAATTAAGGACCTCACGAAAGCCACCAACGCCCAAATTGGCGCAGCCATTCGAGGAGAGGATATTAGAAACCAGCCAGGGACCCCACAAGACTTTGCATTCGCTAAAGAGTTTGTGGAAACAAACAAAGTGGAATAGAGGACAAGACGACTAGTTGAAAAATACTCACTGAGAAAGTCATCAGAGGCCTATACGAAGACTACACCACTGAGATAATCATTAAAGGTGTTGATGAAAAAGCTTTCGCCATTGAGAAGGTTTCCATTTGACTCGGAAAGTCTCCTCTCCCCCTCTTCTCGGTCAACGCTCAATTCATACCTGAAAACGAAGGACTCACTCCGGTTCAAAATATTGGTATGGAAAAATTCAGGAAAAAAGAAAACGAGGTCACGCAATGTTTCAAATGCCAAGGATTCGCCCATTCTTCTCATTCATTCAAGAAGACCCCGGCCTGCAGACTTTGCGCTAAACCCCATGACTCCCTCTACTGTACCCAGAAAAAAAAGTAGCTGTGCACTAACTGCGAGGGAAATCACTCCGCTTCAGATTGGAATTGCCCCAGGAAGCCAAAAGTTCCGGCCTTCCACTCCCTCCATGAACCAGTATACTGAAGTAAATCTAAGAAAACGCATTCCAGCTACCCACAAGCTCAACTACTATACTCGGATGAAGGGCCTCATAGAAGGATTTATCTTCAGTCTGAAGGATCTCAGCACCAGCCTCCCGCCACCTTAGCCTCACCCCGTGGTGTTGCTCTTTCGCCGTTTTACACCTGTTTCTTTCCTCTTTTCCCGCGCTTTCCCTTTTCCCTTTTATTTTGTTTCATTTCAGATCACAACTTCATGTCGATTAGTCGTAATAACTTCTTCACGCCGAGTAAAAGAGCCTCGCTCCGGTTGAACTTTATTTTTGTTCTGTATATGTAAATTCGTAGTACATTCCAGAGAATGTACAGTCATAGAAAAAAAAAAGAAACACTCGATCGTATTCGACAACTATTGACACTAGAGACACGTGTAAGGTGCTATTTTTTCAGGAATAATGTGTTCTACATAATTAAGTTGATAAACTGTTGTTAAGGGGTCGTCTTCATATTAAAACGAGCATCAACTTCAAATTTTTCAATGAGAACCTCCCTTTTTTATTACATATTTGTAATCAGCATCCTTTTTTTAACTTTATATACAAAATTTTGTTCAATTCGATCAAGCCGTTTCTTCAGTATCGAGTTTTGAAAAATTCCTCTCGTAATGTTAAAACGTATTTTGATATTTTTGCTCATAACACAAAAACTAGATTAGGCACGGCAAAGATTGTTTTTTTATATCAAAATATGAATCGACCCAATAATAAAAACATCATTTACAACACCAAAAATGTCAACTTAATTTTTTATGAATTATTATAATATTATTTGAAAAAAATGTGATCTGAAACCATATTAAATTTTAACAGAGAAACAATCTAGAATACCTCTTATGAGCGAATCCAAAATTTGAGCTCAAAATATTCAGTAGTTTTCGAGCTATGCTTAAAAATTCATTTTTTCCCACTTTAGGGGACCGTATACTTTTTTAAAACAGAAAAAACGAAAGTTAGTTTCTTCGTAAAAAAAAAAGAAAAAAATTGTTCAACAAAATAAGCAAACCAATTATAACGTGATTTTTCCACATTAGAGTTACTTCTGTGAATTTTTTAAATGAAAAATGTATTCGCTGTCTCTGCAGATGAACAACATAACATAGCAACCGTCAGTTTTTTTTGTGGATATTGTTCAAACGTCAATGTATAAATAATGCGAAACACTACTTCATTGTCTAATAAAAGAATATTTTATAGAACTTATAAAAATTAAAAGCTACACTTGATTTTTTTTTTCTTTCTGCGTTTAGCCATTGCCTTTTGCAAAACAATTACTCAGAAAAAAATTAACATGCACAACTTTTTCATAGAAAACATACAATAAAATCTCATTGTCTTGCCAGTCGTATTGCAAGAGGCAGCGTAGAATTAATGGCTCTTCCCGGTGATAATTTGCTAAAAGGAAAAACTATTGCCTTCTCCGAATCGGGAAAAGCACTCGAAAAATGTTCGACAGCGTGAAATTTCCTCTTTAACAGTATCCAGATGGGTCAATGGGTAATATTTGCTCTTAGATAAGTTTGCTGGTTTTTAGGATTTTTTTTTTTTTGTAAAGTGTTAGAATAATTTTCAATGTGTTAAGATCTAGGAGAAGAAATGTCAGTCGCAGTAGTGGGCCGCGTGCTTTGAGTCCGTATTCTGCACAAAGGTAGTAGTTGTGGCTATTTGTGAACTTTTTTTTCTTTTTTTTTGACTCCGTCAAAGATTTAACAAAACATTAATTTGGGTGTTAGATTAAGTTGCGTTTTTGTATATTCTTAATTGTAATTTAAATACTATTTTTCTACTTACTTTCTTGTCATTATCCGTGCATTTCACATTAAAAGCATTATCGCTAGACAGAGATAAAATTTCAAATTATTTTCTTCTTTTTTGAATGACACGGAATAATATCGAAAAAGAAAGTTATAATAAATTATTGTTATCAACTACTGAACGCGTATCTCATTAAATGCATATTTTTCAGAATCCAATATCTGAATATTCGGCTCCAACTTTATGCCATTGCCACAAATTCTGCTTCCTGATCTTATACTGTAAGCACGCAACACGCCACACAGACCAGCTTCGCGGGCTGAATGCGGCCCGCGTCTTCACTGCAATATAAATGCGGTTTGGTTTCCACATTCGAAGGTGGCTGTTGGTCCGAAGAATGAGCACAACAGGTTATATATGAACTAGGTTTAATCGAGCAATGAAGCTGATTTCATGTCATTGAAGCTGAGAGTGCCTACAAACTGGTGGATGAAGAAAATTTATCTCACCAGTGAGAGGCTGTAAACATACAGCAGATAAATTTACTTTATCTACCAGTTTGTTCGCACTCTCAGCTTCAATGAGGTGACTTCTGCATCAAGCACAATTAGTTACGATTTCAATCTGCGAAATCAGCAGCAAGGACAAAATTACATCCTCCGGATCGATTAAATCGCCTGTCGGGTATGCTACAGGTGCGACAGTCTAATGCCTGATACTACAGAAAATTTTCGCTTGCAAGTAAATGGCGCGTGAAACAAAATTAAATAATGCTAAGCTTTGCTCGCAAGTGCAAAATTACAAAATCAGAGAAATGACAAGTCTGATTTCGGTTCACTTTGGTTTAAGCTAAAATAACTTTTGTCTTTTTACGGTACTGGTTTTACCATCTCAAATCTAGTTGCTAGAAACAGAATTGGGAAATTACTTTCCAAAATTGCTTTTGAGAACTATTACTTGTTTAACTAAAACCACCAATTGTGTTATGCTTTTTTAATAATACCACGCATTATGATCTTCTGCATTGAATTTGGATTTGAAACAAATTCTCGTTTTTTGATCACAAAAATACCGCTAGAACAGTTACTGTGTTTGTCCACTGTGTTAATTCAAATAAACAAATTTTTCCCAAATAAAGTTCGAGTATGAACGGTTTGCTCATTAACGGGTATTTATATTCTGTTTATTTTTTTTTTTTTAGATTTTTACTTCGTTCATTTTATGTATTTAGAGCAAATTTTTACGAAATAAATGGACCGTGCTTCGCTCGAGTCTCCAATGTATTTAATGCTGCGTATTGTAACTACAGACTCGGCTTTTGTTTTTAAACACAATTTATTTCACAGCACAGGAAAGAAAGTTTGATGAAGATATTTACAGTGATGAAGATGACTCATTTTGATCTTATGATCCGTATATCTTAAAGATGAATATATAACACAAATCTTTTCTTAACGTATGCGTAACGTAATTCTACAAGAACGCTTATATTTTTGTTACCATTTTTTAAAACCAAAACTGGGTTGCCAGATCTCAAGTTTGAATATGATACAACGAAAACAGGAAATACAAAATTTGTTTGGAGTGACAACATCCTCCCACCTTTTGTATTGTGCACATATCGGCTAAACCAATACGAAATGAAAACCAGAAAATATAGTATAATGCAATAGACATGAAATTTCAATACTTATGAAAACATTTGACAAATAACTACTAATGAATATAACAATATCTAATACTAAACTACTTAGATATAACTATAATAATGAGATAAAATAAAATTAAAGTCTTTAGTCCAGTCTATAAGTCCAGGCGTTTCACAGGAACAACTCGTCGACCAAACCGCGTTTGTTTCACAGCCTGTAATTTTTCTTGAGGGAATGCTTCAGGTTGACAGCATTTTTCATTTGAAGCAACAGGTACTCCAATATCATCATCAATAATATCAGAAGCACCTTCCACATTTTCGGGCATATCTTTGGAGATATCAGGAGAACTAATTTCCAAGGGATAGACTCTTTGAACTGGACGGATGATTTCTCCATTAGCCACACGTAATCTAACTACTCGTTCGATGTTATCCTTACCTTGATATAGTTTGATGACACGTCCTAAAGGCCAATTTAAACGTTTTGTGTTTTCTGAGCCAATGAGAACAATATCACCTGGTGACAGGTTCTGTCGTTTGGTAGATAAATGAGGATTCCGTATAAGTTCTGCTAAATACTCCTTTTGGAATCGTTGACGGAGCTGATAACGTAGATTCTGCAGGTATCGAATGCGATTACGTAGATGTCTGGTATCTACGATGTCCAAATCCACAGTTTCATTTCCTTTTATGTCTTGTATAAAGTCAGAAGGTTTGATAACCCTCAACTCATTCGGATCATTATAAACATATGTGAGAGGACGTCCATTAACTATGCTTTCACATTCACATAGTAAAGTCACCATTTCTCGTAAGTGACAGAAGCACGGCTTAATACCTTTCTCAAAAGTTCTTTAACGGTGCGGATCATTCTTTCCCACCAACCTCCATACCATGGTGCTGTAGGGGGATTGAAGTGCCATTTAATCTGTTGGATAGCACATTCAGATGTTATTTCTTGCCAGTTGAGGGAGCTGAGAGCTCTAGTTGTTCCCAAAAAATTAGTTCCGTTATCAGTGTACATAATAGAACTACGTCCTCTTCTAGCAAAAAATCGTCTCATGGCTTGCATAAATGCTTCAGTAGACAGAGATGTCACCAACTCTAAGTGAATAGCACGATATACCGCGCACGTAAAAAGCACTATCCAAGCCTTTTGCCTTCCTTTCAAATAAACAGGACCTGCCAGATCAGCCCCAGTCACTTGAAATGCAGCTACACGATTGATCCTATCAATAGGAAGAGGAGCAGGAACAACTGGTACTACAGGTTACCTCTTACATGTCATACACTTCTGTAAAACTTCTCTAACAACTTTCCGTCCCCGAGGAATCCAAAATCGGTCACGTAGATGAGACAAGGTAGTTTGTACGCCTGCATGGTGAAGTGACTTATGAGTATATTCTATGAGTCTTCTGACAATTGGATGATCTGGCAAAACTATGGGTCGTACAAAATCTTCTGGATCTTGCCCTAGGATTAGCCTTGATCTAACTTTCAATATTTCATTTTCTTCGTAAAACTGAATTGTCTGAGAGTACTTCTCCCTAATGTCAGTTGGCCATTCTGACTGTATTATTCGTATCAGAGTTTCCTCACCCCTTCAAATTTTTTCGTATGACAGCTCCTTGGTCAACTTGGAAGAATTCACTTTGATATTCTGGCAAAATCTCAATACCCAGGCTGTCAAGCGGATGATCCTTGGATAACTGGAAAAGTATAAAAATCTATTTCTAAAATGCTCCTTTGCTTCAATATTTAGATTAACAGCTACTGACTTCCGTCGTTCTAACATCGCTTCGTCAGAAAGAATGATCTCAGTGTAAGGCCAAAATTCTGGACGTTCATAAAGCCACTTTGGACCCTCCCACCATTGACTCCGTAAAAGTTCAGCAAAGTACCCGCAATCACACGAGCGGGAAGGTAAGTCTGCTGGATTGACATCTCCAGGGACAAATCTCCAATCTTCTATGTTTGTAAGTTCTCGTATTTCTTTCACTCTGTTACCTACAAACGTATTCCAGGGTTCTGTTTTAGTAATTCATCCCAAAACTATCATGGAATCTGTCCAAAAATACGTCTTTAAAGGCAAATTAAATGTTTCTAATATTGTTGAAGCAATTCTAGCTCCAATAGCGGCTCCTAAAAGCTCCAATCGTGGAATTGTTGGTATCTGAAGAGGAGCTACTCTAGCCTTTGCTGAAACTAATGAGACTCTCACTTCTTCCTCTTCTCCACATCGTAGAAAGGCACTGGCCCTTTCGAAAGTTCCATGCAATATCCTACGAGGGATCCTACATTTCTGGATAAGATCTAAATGCTTTGCCCATCGTTGATAGCGTAACTGCATTTCGGAAGGCAACTGTTCGTCCCAGTCCAACTTATTGCGCCAAGCCTCTTGGAGTAACAATTTTGGTAACAGTGTCGCAGGAGATGTGAAACCCACAGGATCGTATATGCCGTTAACAACGGAAAGTAATTTTCTCTTGGATACAACTTCAACGGAACTTATATCAGGACCAACACAGTACAGCTCATCAGTCTTTGTATCCCACTCGAGACCAAGAGCATTTTGACATTCCTGGTTCTGATCTCCACTGTGAGCCCAACATCTTAATTCAAACGAAGCAGCATTCATTATCTTCATCGTCTGAGTCTTGAACTCCATCAACTCTTCTTGGTCCTCAACGCTGGTAGTCAAATTGTCTACATAGAAACCCTTCTTAAGTTTCTCGACAATCGGCTGAAGAGATTCAAGTTGGTATTCCTTTGAATTAAGGTGGTGACGAATACTAGCATTCAAGAGAAATGGACTCGAAGTCACTCCAAAGACTACTCGACAATGTCTCCAGAATTCTAATTTTGATCGATCTTTGAAATTCCACCACAAGAATCTTAAAAAATCACGATCCTCCGGTTTGACACTCAATTGTAAGAAAGCTTGTTTTATATCAGCAATCACTCCTATAGAACCATTGCGAAATCTTAACAGAAGTGGGGGAATCTGTTCCGAAAGACTAGGTCCAACACTCAAGCATTCGTTTAGAGAAGCATAACCTGGTCGTTTAAAGGAGGCATCGAAGACTGGTCGAACCTTAGTTGTAGCACTTGATGGTTTGATAACGGGCCTGTGAGGAAGATAATGACCAGGTTTCGAAATTTCGTCCTGCGGTACAGCTTCAATTATACCTTCTCTTTGCCACTGTCTCAAAACATCATCGTACACGTCGTAGATGTTTTCTTTTAATAGACGTTTTGTTACTGAACGTAGTCTGGATTCAGCGACATCGTACATATCATATACAGGTGGATGTCCAGACAACCAAGGTAAAGCTACTTCATATCGTCCGCCTTCTAGAACTTCTAAGGTTTCTCTGAAATGGGATAGAGTTTATTCTTCAAGAAGGATCTTATTTTTTATTTATATTGGATCTTTAATTCCTAAAACTTCTAAATCCCAAAATTTTGGTAACTCGGTATTCTGCAGGGTTAACGTGACCATGTTTAAAGTTTCTTTTCTGCTTCGCAGACCAAGTACTGTCCAACCAAGTTTGGTTTCTATTGCTGGAATTCCCGTCTTTGTAGCTTCAATTCGTCCAGTAAATAATGATCCCAGTATATCAGCTCCTAGAAGAACTTGTACAGTTGGTGTAGAATTTCCCAAATCCGTTAATCTTACTCCCCGAGATTCTAGCTCACAAATTAGATTTGTATCCCTAATACGGGGTAGAGTAGTACAAATTTTATGCTGGTCAAGAAATGATACCTTTTTTCTATATTTGCCATCTAAACTTTCAATAAGAACAGCGTATCTTCCGTGCTGCATTTCTGGAGTTATTCCTCCACCAAATAACCCTTGTGCTATGGTTTCTTGTCCAGAAGAAATGAGTTTAAGCTCTTGCACTAAACTTTTCTCAATATATGAACGATGGGATCCGTCATCCATAAGTGCACGAACACATGCTTGATTCCCTTTGTTTCGTATTCTTATCATGATAGTTTTTAAATAAATTTCATGAGCTGCTGGCTGCAAGGAAAATAAGGCTGTAGTGTTCCTTACATCTGTCATAGAATTATCTGTCTCAAAATTACGCTTCTCTTTCCCTGACAAATCCGGGCAAAGTAAGGCATAATGTCGGCGACCACAAATTTTGCATTTTACATTGCTGTGGCACCTTTGTGCCATATGACCTGGTTTGAGGCAAACGAGGCAGCATCTCTTACGCATAACTTGCGATTTTCTGCCCTCATAATTCATGTCCGATATTTTCTGACATTCCTGACTTGGATGAGAACGATCGCAGAAAACACAGCTGAATTGTCTTCCGGTTGTGCTTGAAGTTAGTGCAGCAGCTGTAGGCTCATCTCTCGGTACTGGTTTATGGGAATCTTTTTGCTTTATTCCACTTCCAAATGCAGTTTCTGCTAAAGCACGATGCTCTTCGCCTTCGACTTCATGACGTAAGAAAGTCATCAAATTTTCAAGAACCTTCTCCTTTGTGAGAACAGAATCCTCTTCTATGACTTCTCTGTTGAGTCTATACCTATCCCAAGCCTTTAAAATCTCGACAGGAAGACATGACTCCACAACCGGGAAAAGCATCGCTGCATAATTAGACGTTGTCACACCTAATGTTTCTAATGCCCGTAAATACGAACCAAGTTTATCGTATAAATCAGTTAGCTTAATGTTTGATTTACTGTTTACTAGTGATAAAAGATCCCGTATATAAACTTCTATCAGTAAATCCTTTCTACCAAATCTGGACTCTAAATGTTCAATAACTTTCGAATAATTGTCTTTAGATGGCGGATAACTTTCTACACTATCACGAGCTTTCGTTTTTGGCTTTAATGATGATAACAAATATTGAAATTTGTCTTCTTCTCTTATACTTTCATTCTCGTGAATATTACAAAATTGTCCCCAAAAAGCCACCCATGATCTAGGCATTAGTTCATATTCCTTTAGGCGTAATCTAGGCAATTTCAAATTTTCAGGTGTACATTTACTTGAAATAACAGAATTGCTTTCTTCCTGTTGATTATAATGTTTTTCATATATAACTCTCTTTTCTGTGAATCTGTCTCTGTAAGATTCCATCGTATCGTAATCTTCATCCGTGAAATTAATTACTTCTTTAATCTCTTCATCTACTTTAAATAAACGCTCCGCTTTCTCAACGACTTAGTTATACTGAGTGTGAATATCCTTTTCATTATCGGCCTTACTATGGATATCATCAAATGCATTTGCTGCTATTGTAAAAAGGCGCCGTAAATTAGTTCTTTCATTTCGTAATTTTTCTTGCTCAGCAATTAATTTGCGATCAGTCTCGTCTAATTTCGAATCTGTAGCTATTTTATTTATCTTAAAATCACCTTGAACACTAACTGCAATGAATAACAAACGATCACTCACTTACGTAATGCAGAGAACAAGGTCCTGTGACCGGACGCCAGTTATTGTAACTACAGACTCGGCTTTTGTTTTTAAACACAATTTATTTCACAGCACAGGAAAGAAAGTTTGATGAAGATATTTACAGTGATGAAGATGACTCATTTTGATCTTATGATCCGTATATCTTAAAGATGAATATATAACACAACTCTTTTCTTAACGTATGCGTAACGTAATTCTACAAGAACGCTTATATTTTTGTTACCATTTTTTTAAAACCAAACCTGGGTTGCCAGATCTCAAGTTTGAATATGATACAACGAAAACAGGAAATACAAAATTTTGTTTGGAGTGACAACACTGCGTCTTCCCACATTGTGAGTAACACTTTTTATATTCTTGTATGCGATGGCCCAAACTTCTGCCAATGTTCTGCGAAATTAAAAACGTGCAATTCCATTTTACATCAAAGACTTCCTATTCAGTCCAAAATAAACCTGTAACATACGTGCAATACATTTATCATATTCACATCATGACTGTAGGTATAAGGTTGGATATTTATATTTCTATGAGTCTTGAATGAATATATAAGCAATAAAATAAGTTCATATTAGGAAAAGTCAAAAAGTTCTATTATTTTAATTTGTCATTACTCGATTTATTAAACAACGATCTATACGATGGATCAGCCAAATCCCATCCGTCTTTCTTAAGTTAATCCAGATAGAAAAAATCAGTAAATACTTTAACCCTTTTTCAAAAAAAAACAAAAAGTTTTCGACCGTAAATCGCTTTGTGGCACAACATTATCGGCCAAAAAGTGTCGAATTACGGAAAAAAGAGAACTTTAAAAAAAAACAAAAAAGGAGTTGAGCTGGATTCCGTTACTTTATAAGCCGTGACCTTGAAAGATGCGTTTTCAATGTGGTGACGGTCCCTAAAACGTTTTCCGTTAATAACTCCTGTTCTACTGCTCGGAATGCAATGAAATTTCGTACCCTGGCTGCATTTTGCTGTCTAAATATAATTATGTTGCAAAAAGTAGGAGTTCCCATTTGAAAAATCAAGAGTTGGTGCTAATTTTGCTTTGTATATGGTCCCTTATCAAGATTTGACCTAAGTAGTTTTCAAGTAGACTTTAAACCAAGTCAGATAACACCTTTCTTTTCTTTCTAGCATGTATAATGGCCGAATAATTAAAGTGTTTCGTTTTTTTTTTCTATGACTGTACATACCGCTATAACACTAGCTAGGGAGGTCCCCCACTTTTTTTTTTTCAACTTTAAAGTTAATATTACTGAGTGTTGCACTATTTGTGGAAAGAATAAAACTGGAAAAAAAGTGACTTTCATTCTGAACGCCTATTTTACGAACAGGTTTTGATACCAAAATCTACTGCGCTGAGAGCGAAATGAAAAGTTGAAAGAGATTTAAATAGAGTCTCACTTACATTGAATTACATTGAATGCTTTTTACGTTTTTTTTTTTCTTTTTTTTTTTTTTTTGAAGCAATATGCCTGAAAAATTCATTAGGTTTACGATGGACCTAAAGGATCTTGTAATCTTAAACAATCTATTTACAGTTTGCCGTTTTCAAAGCAATTATTTAATTCCCTTGTATTCACCACCAGTTACTTTTCCTTGTCCTTTTGTTATATATATATGAGAAGCAATCATTTGCCACGTATTTAACTGCAACAAAGAAAAATACACTATTGGTGTCTTCTTCGATATTGCTAAAGCATTTGATAGAGTCTGGCATGCCGGACTAATACACAAGCTCATTCTACTTAAGTTCCCCAACTACATCATTCATCTCATACATAGCTACCTCCACAAACATACCTTTCAAAAAAATTCAGAACTACTTATCAAGTAAACATAATATCATGGCTGGAGTGCCCCAGGGGTCGGCGATAGGACCGACCCTCTACAACATTTACACTTATGACTTCCCCACTCACAACTCTCATCTAACTTGTCTCTTTGCTGATGATACCAGCATTCTCACCAGCGACCATTGCCGTGGCTTTGCCAGACATCGTCTACAAAAGTATGTTAATGTCATTCTAGATTACCTTAACAAATGGCGGATCGCCATAAATGCCAGTAAAACACAAGCTATTTGCTTTTACAATAACGACATCAAAAAATATCCTAAGCCCATCCAAGTTGGCGATGATATAATCCCTTACTCCAATACTGTCAAATACCTCGGTGTCCACCTCGATAAAAGCCTCACATTCAAACCACACATTGATAACGTTATAAAAAAGCTAACATTAAGATTGGCTATCTCTATGGTTTACTTAACAAAACAAATTCCCTTAGCACAAAAAACCGTCTCTTACTGTATACTACCATCATCAGACCAGCCCTTGTCTACAGTATACCTGCATGGGGGTATGCTGCCAAATCTAACATTGCAAAAATCCAAACAATACAAAATAAGATTCTTAGGAAAATATTTAAAGCCCCGTGGTACGTTTCCAACGCTACCCTACACAATGACTCTGGAGTCAATCACATTACTGACTTCATCATTGACACCTCTACTCACTTCTTCACAAATCTTGAAAATCACACCAACCCCCTTATTCATGAACAGGTATTATATACCTTTAACTCTGGCGGGAAAAATCTCCCGTCGGACTCGATGTTTATTCATTACACTCTCCATTAGTCTCCTATACCAGGGCTATCAACCCTAGTATAGCTAGTGACATTGTTCACTTGCTCCCCCTCGTGGGAGTTCGCTGCAAACTGCCAGGTTGGTCTGGCAGTTTGCTTTTCTCCATCTCATGACTTCGTTCATGTAAATTTTTGTATTATACTTCATACTTATTCTCAACTTCATGTTATCATTTATCCTAGTATTTCCTATTTATCCGGATTTTCATTATTCTTCTATTACACTGTCTTATCTCATGTTGTAAATATGTAAATATGTATATAGTGTGGCTCTGAAACGATTCCTTTTTTTTTCTTGTTTTTCCTCCTCCCCCCCCCCTCCCCTCATGACCTAACTAATGTCAACTCCATCACATCTTATCTTTCATACAGAGTAAAAGAGCTTCGCTCTGACTCAAAATATTTATGATCTGTATCTGTATCTGTAGCCACGTATTTAAGCAATCATTCTTTTAGTCTAATTTTTTTTCCAAGTCCCCCACTCAGGGGGACGAGATCAACGAAGGAGTTTGCTTTACAGTTCTTCCGATGTGATATCCCTGCCATGGAAGGATGGAAGTTTCAATTTGAATGAGGGAACATTTGGTTACCTCACTCTTGCGAATAAGTGCGATGCAACTCATTTAATCCGGCGAGTAAATATAGTACCGTTCTCTTGTCTCTGGAGAAGTGTTGCTAGCTAGCAGCTACGTGTCCCATTAGTTATTACAACTATTCCAGTAGCCATTTTTTTATGGAAAGGCTCATTTTTTCGTATTATGTACATTGAAATAATAATATATATCAAGAAATTTTTTGGTTTTTTTTTTCTCAAAATAATATTTCTAAGTAATGTATTGCACGGCTTCACAATCGCATTTAATATTCACTTCCTTCTTCCCAAAAGATATGTAATTTCATTTTTTTCTACGCACTTCGTTCTGCTTTTGGTTTCAATAGTTAGTTCTATCAAAAATTTTGAGTTTTCAAGAATGCTTTAGTTTTGTTACCAAAAATAATTTTTCAAAGTCATTCATTTATGTTACACATCCTCTCTTTTACTTTTACGTGAGTTGCTCTTCAGCAAAAATACGTTAGCGATGTATTATTTCCTTTGACTATTGCGTTCTACCTGTGACGTTACACAGGTAGCACTACCTTACACGGTGTGCTTCTTCAATGAATTCTTGTGTTTTATTTAATAAAATAAACGTTTGCATTTGATTTAATGCGTGCTGTCTGTAATTTTTTTACTATTTCTTAGTCTCCTACCATTTTGTGCTTTCTTTGATTCTTAAGAGATGGCGCTGCCTACACACCGAACTTCCTTTCAGACATTCTTTAGTTCGACTCTTAAAATTAATATTTCTGAGAAATGTTTATGTTAAAATTACATTTTTTCAGAAATGTTTCGTATGTATGTGTCTGCTCATTTGCTTTCAAGATTGGTTTTCAAGAATGTTTACGTTAAAATTACTCTTTTTTTTCAGAAATGTTACGTATGTATAGGTCTGCTCATTTGCTTTTAAGATTGGTTTTCAGCTTCTAAATCATCTCACGCAATATTTGCTTTAAGCATTGTATTCTTCCTTCAGCTTCTATCAGGTGTGCTAGAACGTAGATGACAGTTTTTATGGACAATGCTATGCAAATTAGTGAACCAATGATCTGTTGCAGGAAACTCAGTTTTCCTGCAGTTGCTTCAGACTCAGTTACTTTTGCATTTGTGTCAGATAGACTTGGCGACGAGCGACATGTAATCGGAATCTCACGACGCCAGAGGCGTTTTTCATCTGTACTTACCAAACTCTTACAGAATAAACTGGACCGGGAATTAGCAGAAATAAAGTCCCGCTTTGCCGATAACCGCTTCATGGAAGCGCATGAATTTAATTCATCCAACTATAACGCTGAATCTAAGTCGTGAAATCGAATGACACTTCCTTAATAACATTCATATATGTAACAAAATTTATACTTAAAATTAAAACCAATAAGAACACATTTTGAACCATTTTAGAGTAATCTGAATTGAAGGAACTCGAAACCTTTTTTTATGAAAACAGCAAAAAGTCTTCTTAGCGTCTTACCTTAAAAAAGGGTTCGCTAGGGAACTGTGGTTTCTGTCTGTGGTTTCCACTGGGGCTGTATAAAAAGCCATTTTGCCTTTACCAGACCTAGTGCGCTCCCCGACAAGGTATCACTCTTTCATGTGCCTCCATTAAGGCCCTGATACATGACTCAAGTAGTTTTGACGCATAGTTTCTAACAGATGGAGGCACTCGGGCTCTCTTCGATGCGAAACTGCACTTGGAATTTAAGATTCCGAAGGAATTCGAAGTCAATCGAATACCCATATCCACTAACTGGCCACCTCAGGTCAGAACCCGGATCGATGGCACTGAAGGCCAGCGTCTTATCATCACGCCACCAGCCGGCCCAAGGTTACTGTCAGTAATTAGTCAATACGTGAAGATTCTAACACATCGCTCATATCCTTACTAGTGTGAATGAAGCGGATATACAATGTCCTGTTCACTTTAGGCTTACTTCCCCTATATTACTCGGAAATATTAGTTTTATTAATTAAACCGAAATATCACTTGATTTATTTACATATGGGCTATTCCGTCTTATCATTAGGATTTGTAGTGACTGTTGACCCTATTTTGGGACGATTTCTTCGGTAAGAAGCTATACAATAATTTATATAGCCGGTGTAGCGCTGGATATCATTTGACGGGGATCGAGATTATAAGGGAAATGTTTGACTTTATTTAAGAACTGTTGATTTCATTCGAATTGGAATTTTTGAGAATTACCCAAACTAACATCTTTACATCTCCTGAACGTTTTCCTGATTTATGTTGTGTGATTTTTTTGATGTCTTCCCAGTTTCTCCGACATTTCATTTACCCCCTGTCCGCCCCCCCCCCCCGATTTCCAATTTTGATCATACTTTTTGATATATTAAAGGGGGGGGGGGGCAGTTTGAAATGTCGGCGAAACTGGGGACAAACCATTTTTTGGTAACTATTTGACCTATGCCCTTTGACCTATGCCCGTGTTGACTGTTAACTTGAATCGTTTGGAAAAAACTACGTGTCAAAAGTGAGCGAAGCCGCGGGTAAAAGCTAGTTACAAATAAAAGCTGAGTGAAGGAGATGATGCTTAAATTTTTCATCGTCTAGTGAGAAATAAAGAGAAGGAAAACATTACAAAGCTCAGGGTTTTGTCGGGTGTCTTTTCATCCACAAGCTCGCCTCTTTAGCTTCAAACATAAAGGTCCTCGTAACTCCGATGCATGTGTATGCAGTTCTGTACAAATTTGTCTGATTTTTTTTTTTTTTTTTTTTTGCTCTTCCGCAAGAAGGAATTCATTATTTTTTTAAAATAAAGTCAGGGGCTTTTAGTTTAAAAGTAACGATGAAGCAAATGAGTTAATTTATCAAATCTGATATTCCGTTTAGAGAACAGAAGCATTAGAAAGCGGAAAAAGGAAATTTTGCAATTTTTTTATTTTCAGATAATAAAAGATGGTTAAGTAAAGTTGTTTTGTGCCACACCCAAAATCGTTGCGAACTTTTTTTTTTTCTTCTGAAGACTTAATAACAGATCTGGAAAAGACTGAGCGCAAAAAAAAAATAAATAAATAAATAAATAATTTATATAATAATAATAATAATAATAATAATAAAGAGAATGAAGTTTTCAAAAAAAAAAAATCGTATGAATAGTTGCATTTTCTCACAATAGGTGACGCTACAGTGTCAATGATGCTAGGGATTTTGGTGATATTTCGTAGTTTGAAGCTCCATTTCTCCACTATTTTGGGCGAAATGTGGCGAAAAATCTAGTAATCCTGTGTTATGAGATAATTCATCAACTAAAAAACTAATTAGAATAGTTAATTTCTTGAATATGTTAATGCATAATGTTTTATCCATAAGGCAAATGATTAAGATTAAGATGGTCTATGCACAGAGGCACCTTCTCATGTTCAAATTTAAGTCCGTCTAATGCTACTTCACATTAGGGTGGACGGACACTGGGACATGTGCATAACGTGTCCTGCCCGTCTCATCGCCTGCAATTTAATTTATTTTGCTACATTTACATCCCGATAGTATCTGTTCAATTTAAAGTTTTACTTTTTCCCAGATATTCCATTTATTTCCACTCCCTCAAACATACCACGTTTAATTTTCTTTTGAAAATTGGCAAAAAAGATTTTAGCTTTTGGTTTATTGCCCATGTCTCTGAACAGTGTCTTAAAAAAGCAATACTGATCTAATTTCCCATTTTAGTATGGGTACATATAGATTTGATTCTCTGCACACAGCTTCAAAAAGTTGAGACCGAAGTTAATACCCGGAAAGGTTTAGGTCCAAAAATAAATAGGATGATTGTTGAAAACTTGAAGCCTAGTATCCATTAGTTGGTTTCTAAAAAAATGCAAGTTGCAGAGTTGATGACAGCAGATATTGGTTTGTTTTTGTCTTTCATTTTTCTTATTTTTTAATGTTGTCTAAAAAAACTTTAAATAATATAGCAAGTTTTATATTTTATCTAGTGAGTGAGATTTATCTAAATACAGTGAAACTTTTGTGAGCGACCACCTTTATTAACGACCGATTTTCTGAGGCACCGATTTTTCCCCCGTATATGACTAATGTTAAAATACCCCTGGGAAAGACCACTGAAGCCTCTCACAACGACCGGAAAATTGTGAACCTCAGCATTAACAAATATAGAAATTTTTGTTAGAGAAAACTCAAAAGGAGAGTGGTAACCAAAGAAAAGCAATAGAACATTTAATTTGTACACAGATCAGTTTTCTGGTTTTCTCATGTTAACGATTAGGTGAAAGAAAACCAGAGTAAGGGATAAAACCTATTCTCCTGTGGGTCCAAACATGTTCCTTCCATGTTCCTTTCTTGCCCTCTCTGTTTGGAACCTCAAAAATTTTATAAAAAGGTGGGCGTTGTTTTTCGGACCCATGTGAAGCTAAGGTGGCACGTGCACATCTCGAGGCAAGTCAAGCGGGCGCCTGTCATTGGGGGCGGTTGATCAGAATAGAACATCTTTAAAAGGTTGTTTCTTGGAATTTCTTGATTGCTTAGAGGAGAGGGGGGGGAGGAGGTAGAACGGAGCATTCCTATTTCATTAAAATGGACAAAATCTATTTTTAGCACATTTGAATAGTTCAAGAAGTCGTTTCAGTGAAATAGCATTCTGCATTTCATCACCATACATCCCAGTCAAAATTCTAAAAAAAAAATTTTTTTTAAGGTTTTTTTTTAAATTTAAATATAATTCTTATCATAATGTTCTTTATTAATACACCGCAGGCAGAAGAAAAAACAGATATTGGTGCTGCATTTGCATGTTCGAAAATGATCTCTCAGAGCGACCAACCTCCATTAACAACCACTTTTTTTACGACCACTATTTCATTAACGACTACCACGAGAAACCGAGATTGGTCGCTCTAGAGAAGTTTTACTGTATGAGGTGTAGCCCAAGGTTATGAACAGGTTGGGGGGCATCCCTGTTCTAGTGGAAGGCACGTGACTGCAAACTCGCACGGTTTGGTTCTCTGTCCTATTAATCTCCCCCCTTTTTTTCTTTTCTGTTTTCATCCTCAATTGTTTTTAACTAATGAAAAGGAGGGAAAGGGGGCCAACGTTTTCAGAAGTATAAGACCTTTGCTACTTCACAATACTAAACTCAAAATTGACGATCAGTAGAAGAATGTTGACATGGATAGATTCACGTATTTAAAGAAAGAAGAATTGACTTGTGTGTTTTTCATTCTTTTCATGTTCTTACTTGATAAAAATTTAAATGTAGCTTTGAATTGAAATATTCACTGTGGCTAACTAACAATTCTGTGAGGCCGTATTGCGAATTTTTTTTAGAGAAATTCATTTAGTCAAAAACGACGTTTAAAATCTACTGCCCATTCTTAAAGAAAAGAAGTTAACTTTTGACCCCATCAAAGCCTGCCCCCCCCCCCACACACACACACATCGCTTCCCATGTGGTGCGCAAGATTGTATCTCTAAATCCTCAATAATCCGAATATTCCTAATTCGACTCGCGCAGAAAAAACTAGAATATACCGCTAAATATCAAGTATTCAAGAAAATTTAGCTTAATCAGTTATAATAATACAGTGTTCAGTAAACGTCTTGAGAGCTGATTTCGAAAAATAAATGCAAAAAATAGTTCCTTACAGAATATTTCTCGTTCATAAATTTTAAATTTTAAATTGCACTTCATAAACATTAGTTGTGAAAAAAATCTCTTTACGCTGCTGTTCTTAATGCAAATGTTTGGTGATATTTCAAACGATGATGATAAAGTTCATTAGTAATTTTTAATATATGTGCACTTTTCTAATTCGGTTATCGGTTTCAAACAGGACATTCCTATTCATAGGCTATTATTTTCATCGGCGGTCACTAGATGGAACTACTGTACCTACATTTTAGTTGGTGCTTTATATATGAAAAGCATTCGATGAACCTAAATGAAACCTCGATTTTTGGAGAGAAAAAAAGTTCTTAATTAAAAGCAAAATCATCCATCGCACAAAATAAAGAGATTATTCTACGTTATAAATGACAAAGGGGAGAGATCAAACGGTGACGAACAAAGTGTAGTTTCAAATGCAAATCAAGAGTAAAATCTCGTGACCCTCGAGACCAACACATGCATACATACACACACACACGCACACACATGCATACATACACACACACACACACACACACACACACACGCGCACCCACACACATGCGCCTACAAAAACACACACACGCATTATCATACACACACACACGCTCATGATTGCGAAAAACGTAATTTGAATTCAAGACGCCAAAAATTCAAATTAATATATATATATTTTTTGTGTGCAATATGCGTGAAAAATTCATCAGGTTTACGATGCGCCCAAAAAGATCTTGTGATCAAACAATCTATTAACAGTTTGTCCTTTTTAATACAATATTTATTCACTTGTAGTCACCACCAGTTACTTTTCTGCCTCAACTAATTATATACATAAAAATCAGACTTTCTCTGTTGCGGTTTTATCATACAAAAAGGTATGTTGTCAGGTGACGGATCTTCCAAAAGAGAGAGGAGTCCGAAGAGTGAACTCTTGTCATAATGCAGTACTTCCGAGTTTCATGAAATACACCGCCAGCAGTTAGTCATCCAGCCGAATTGGGTGGTAATTTAGTGAAAACTTCCGAGGTTATCGGGAGCCCGAATCTCCGGGGTTTTAGCCTCCCTGGGGGTACACAATAGGGAACCCCGCTCTGCTATGCCATCTGGGGCTTCCAGAGAACGGACCTTTCGGCCGGGCCCCCTTACCCATAAGGGAACGAGATCTAAACCACTTACGACTGTAGACACCGTGGACCCAGGTACAGACCTGACTCCGGTGGTGCCCATTGCCTACTCACTGTTCCACTCGATAGCCACTGGGCAGATACAGATCTGCTCAAGCGTAAGTAAAGAGTGGTCGTTTTACATGCGTGGATGCTACACCATCGCAAAACCCTCCCCATTTACCCGGGCTTGGGACCGGCATAGGGACGGGCCTGGTCCCCCAAAGACCACACCCCACCTACGGCTGGGTTGCCTCCCTGGGGGTATAGAAAGTGCGGTCCGAAGTCGATAGAACGCCAACCCACTGACTCTACGTACGCTGTACCGTAACTCATATTGATGGGTAATGGGGGTACGAAACAGGGAACCCCGCTCTGCTATGCCTTGTAAGATTATCGCTGTTTCGCTGGCGTTACGATTTTTGCTGCATTGGATGCAACTAGCGACCCTTTATACTGAGAGATGCGACACAGGCGTACTGCGCGCTGATTGGTCAATGGCAAAAACCGTCCATCGCTCAAGTTCCCGTCCATAGGATTTACATTGCGAGCAACACGCGCTCCAAGAAAAAAGGTGAATTCCTTTTAAAATACGGAAAACTATGCAATTTAATTTTTAGTTTTACATTCTTTGACGTGTTTGTTACCTATATCTCGCCTTCACTAAGGAGAAAATTTCCCCAGGAGTTTGAAAAATTGTTTTGTTTTGACAGGCTTACGTTCAAGGTCTTGTTTTTCGTATCCTAAGCGATATTTTTGACTTTGGTGGTAAACCAATACATTTAGGATGTACTTTAATGTGTTAACTTACTTTCTTTCAAAATTCATAGTTTTTTCTTTCCTATGATATTAGTTTTAATTCTGGATTTTCCGATTCATGAAAAAAGCATGCTTTGGCGACATTCGGGGTTTAAGCATGCGCCAATCAGGTTACTGTACTCAATGTTAAAAAGTTTGTATTTACAAACAAAGCTGGATAATTAAAAGGGTTCTTTCTCTTTTACATAATTTATATAATAAAGTTGTTGCTTTAAAACCATTAGCAAGTGTACGTTTGACCTTTTTTTAAAAATTTTAAAATCTGCTAGCGTGGACTTTTGAATCAATTGCCTTCTATATTCTAAAAACATTTTAGTTCTTTTTATATCCTCCTGTTTTCGCAGGGTTTGCTGCTGTATTAGTACATATAAATCCGTTGTTTATTTTAAAATTATCATGATATTTGATAATTTCGATATTTATTTTTGAAAACATGATTCCTGCAATATCGTATATGAACATTGCTTATTCCCCTAACTTTTGAGACTATGTAGCATGGTGGATAAGGCACTCTCTCAGAGTTTGAGAGGGCGTCGGTTCGATTCCCGCTGGAAGCACGTCATTTTTCGTCAGCGCAATGGAAACTTTTAGTATTATCACTGCCATAATTAGTTTTATCACCAATTAAAATCCTATAATAATTTTTTACTAAATAAAGATTTGTAAAAAAAAAGATTTTTTATTACAAATCTTTAAAATCTTTTCTATTTAAAAAAAAAAGATTTTTTTTTAATAGAAATTTTTTGAAATGACTTGCACAAATAATGCATTTAATTATTCTTTTACAAAATGAAATTTTAATTGAGCGAAGAAACGATTTTCGTTGTAATTCAGTTCTACGGATTTCTTCCTCATACGATATTAAAAGCTAATGGGCTTGAATTCAAAATGTTCCTGCAAGAAAAAATCAAGTAGTTGAAACTTAACTCATCACTGAAATTTATTTAAAATATGATGATATTAATGAATTTTTAATATGTTAAATGCGTTTAATACATGTATAAAAAGTTCTATGGTTGGGGTCGTAAACATATCCTCTCAGCATTGTGAAGGTTACGAAGCGCTGCCGTGTTAGGTTTGCCTCAATATTATTATTAAATTTTTTTATAAACCTTTAACAAGATTTGATTTGCGTAGTGTTTAAAATGTATTTCATTCGTATAGTCTGTATCAAAGCAAAATGTGTGGCAAAAAAAAAAAAAAATCAAAATTCCGCTGTTTTAGATTTAACTACTCTCTTGACTAAATTTATTGACCAGATTGCTTGTTCATTGTAATTAAATGCCTTAGGATACTGGCTTTTCAAGTACTTTTCATTTTTTTAAGGAACGAATCATGCAATTTATCGGGAGTAAGGAGCCCCAACAAAACGGGGGCCCTAAGCGATATAGCTTGTTTAGCTTATAGGTAAATCCGGCACTGCCGAAGATTTATTTCGAAGGACTAAACAGCAATATTGTGAAATACAACTTGTCCCAAATATATTAATCCTTGAAAATAAAAATAAAAAACACGATATAATACATAAACGGCAAAATCAAGCGTGGAATATTCATTTTTGACCGCGCGAAACTGGCAGCTCTGCGCCAAACGAGCGATAACGCGCCAGGCGCGGATACCCTCGCCAATTCGAGTTGGACGGTTTTTTCGACTCGGAAGTATGCGCAGAAACACTATTTAACCCTGTGTTGCATCTCTCAGTATAAAGGGTCGCTAGATGCAACCAATGATGCAATAGCTGCGCTCTTCGGGGGGACTGGTAGTTTTACTTTTCTCTTGAAAAGGAAATAATTGAAGGAAATAATTGATGCAATTGAAACTAAAATGAAGTATTGTTGTGTTGTGTACCGTATCCTATTGCAAAACCATAAAGGGTGGACTTGACACTTATATAAAAACGTAAAATATTTTACAGTAGTTAGTAGTACAAGAACTTATATTAAATTAAAAAATTAAAATAATCGCGACCTCGATTGCCTCAGCTCATTTTAAGATGAATCACGCGGGAAAAAGCGCGCATTAAATTCAAATATTTTTTACAAGAAATGAGAAAACAAGCAAAAAGAAAGATAATCACAACTGCTGAGTTTTGCTGGCCGTAAAAGCAGAATCATGAGAGAAAATTGAAGATCCCTTACTAAAATCAATTACAAGTGTTTTGTTGGTTAACTCAAAGAAATTCACAGTGGATAAGAATTTTAAATGATTAAGCTATCTACTATTGTGTGCCAATAATGAATTCGTTACCAATCGCGTAATAGGGAAGTATCAACCTATCAAATAATCCAATTTTAACTATTGCACATTGTTGACAGGCTTACAAAACACAAAAATTCACCATGGCAAGGATTTTTAAAACCAACGATTGATTTTTTATGAATTTTTTAAAGAGCGATGCGCAAAAAAGAGGTGCGGCCTAAAACGTCAGCAGCTGACGTCATTTCCCTGTTCCGATCAGAGCTCCATTTCCATGCCGTGTTGCGCCTACCAGGAGGTGAATAGCACTGTCTTTTTCAGCCTTTTTAAAGCCTTTAACCAGCATTTTTTCCATCATGGAGCTAGGATTCACGAAAGGTCAATCCAATAACCTTCCTCAAGTAAAGTCATTCATGGTGTTCGACTTTTTTCGAAAGGACGAGAGATTTATAATGTCCTAGAAGTACGGGGAGTGAAACAACAAAGTTTCACCATTGTTATTCTTTAAAATTGTACGTACATATCCGTCTATGTTTGCAGTTCATATTATTCGCATTAGTTTTCCCTTATCAAGATTGATCATTTCCATTTGTGTGTCGATGGTTTTTTTATCTGAATATATAAATTACAATGTAAGAGCGCTATTCCAGTTCTTACTTGGCGGCTTTTAATGAGGCGCGCATTTTGTAACAACCCTACTGCAAGTGATTCCAGTACTAAGTTTTAGAGCAGTTTTTGCATGAAAATTTTTCGCTTTGTTGGCGATAAAAGTTGATCTGCTTTTTTTTTTTTGTGGAAAATTGTTTTAAATCCATTAATACATGTTAATTATCCTTGAGTTTTTGTGCAACTTAGCAAAAAAAGGAAAAATACATTTTTTTGCTCTTTTGATAAAAATAATAAATTTGAAAATGGTGTTCATTTCATAAAATAAGTACCTTTTTGCATGTGAGAGTCTTGTATATATAGAAACGCTTCTGGTGATAAACTGAAAATGTATTTTTAAATTATCAATTTGTAATAGTTAAAATTTGAAGATAGTTTGAATGTTAAAAAGAAAGTATTAATAGTTTTTGCATTGTTATTAAAATGGTAATAGTAATGCATCTATTACTTTCTATTTAAGTTTATTGTGCAGGGTTTAAATTCCTTTGTTTACTTGCATTTTTTTAAAAATATCTCATATATTATTAAACTATTTATGAACAGTTGTGAACATATATTTCAAACTGTATTTCTCACTTGACATAGTTTTTAGTTAAAATGCAGTGCAAATTTTCATTTTCAAATTTTAATTAATAAACACACTTGAAAACACTTCTTTCGAAGATCCTGCTGGGACGGAACAATAACAAATCGCTTGTGAGGAGTTTTTTTAGATGTAGATACGCATCCAGGAACGAAGCAATACTTGTAATTGATTCTACTAGCCATGACAAAGAGAATCAAATTAAAAACAATCGCAGAATGCATTAAACCCTACAGACAGCAAAGGATTTTCACTAGCCTTTTATGCGCGCTGCTGTTAGAAGGCTCTTGTTTTCCCGCGCCTTCCCCCAAAGATCGCCAAGCACTTCTTTGTCCTAGCCAACCCCGCCGCCTCGCAGAGCGGCAGTGACGTCAGTCAAAGGACTGATTTCGTTAACAAGCAAATGACGTCACTCGCGCGTGAACTTTAAAAAATTATTTAAAAAAAAGTATTAGTCGTATCGTAAAAATTTTTTCGCAGATGATGTTCATGTATGTTACTCTATCATATAAAAATAAAATTAGAAAATCGAATACTTCCCTATTGTTCTTAAAACTTACTCCAGAAAGGTTATTTATACCTTAAGTTCAATATGAATCAAAAAACCCAAACGAATTTTTTTGTAAGCAGGAAAAATGTGTTCTTTCGATTGCTATCAATGGGTCAGTCCGAACACATGTAAAATAAAATACATTTTTTTTTTTTTTTTTGAGCGATCACGAATTGCGTGCTATCCTCACTTATTTCCCAAGTTTGATGTTGCTCTGATTTTTCAGATTAAAATGAAGATGGTTGCTTTTAGTATTTATTTTGAGAGCGAAATTTTCGTCATCATAGTTACAAATCGTCAGCGGATTGGTTTTATTCATATATATATATATATATAGATATATATATATATATATTTTTTCCAGGGCCCAACTCAAGCAGACTTTATATTTAAAAAAGAAGGTTTTTGTGTAAAATTACGTTTTTTCAGGCGAAAACACCTGTATGGATGAATTTAAACAGTAAAACTTTATCTAGATTCAAAATTTCCCGAGTATTCATTCCCATCAGTTAACAATGATGAGAAATAAAAATACACAACGTAATACGCTGTAAATAATCTTCATGATAAATGTACTGGTGGACATCGGCCATAAAATCACAATCTTAATTACTGCATCCTTATCAATATTTTATTTTTCATGGATATGCCTTGTATTATTTATTCTGGAGAATCACGAGCCATTCTTGGACGGGGGCAGATTTCTTTGCCGTTTACATTCCATTTTATCTGTAGAAATATGAACTTCAGCGAGTAGGGTCCTATCGCAATTCGTGTTTGCGGAAAACTCAAGATGTCAAAATTCAAATTATTTTTTTTTTCATCTAAATAACAGAGGACAGCACGGTAAAGGAAACGTACCCCCTAAAGTAGGATCGAGGGAAAATTTTAAATCTTTTTCAAAGCCTTTCTTGCTGAAATAAATAAGTAGTATTTTGTTTATTTAACAGAAACTGGCAACAGATAAAATTTTTAAATCAGTGATCTTTCCATCGTCACTAATCGCATGCATGAATAAAAGCTTACAACCAAACGGCACGAACTTGAGGGTCACGGATTTGGACAAAATTGTAGATATAGGTCCATTCCCACAAGATATGAACGCTGGTAAAGCGGTTTGACTGCATAGGTCCTAGTTGGCTGCAACGAGGATTTGAATTCGCTAGTTTGGCTCCAAAAATGCAATGGCGTTTCCTGGAATTTCCGACTTAGGTACAAAGAACGTTCTCCAAACACATTTGGTGTCTTTTGTTAGTAGAGCAAGTGGAAGGGAGAACATTTATTTATTTATGGGCATTATTTAAGTTACTTGAAAAGTCGAAACGATCTCGTTTTTTTTTTTTTTTGGTTTATTTTTTGATGTGCCACGTGCAATAAATCAGAGCTTTTTCTCCTCTCCGATTTTTGTTGCTTGTTATATAGAAACAAATTTGATAACAAACGGTAAATATCCAGTAAAAGTAACGATAAATACTTTTTACAAGCAGACAATTAATATAAAACGAAAATAATTTAGTTTCATTTGCTAATGATAAATATCACGTAACTATGCTATTTTAACATTCAAGTTCTTGAAATTAAAAGTGGTATCCAATTGAAATTTGAGAACCACTTATTAAAAATAGTATTCAACGTAGTTAATTCAAAGCATAGTGCATCGAAATGACTCGTACTGTAGTAGAATAGCAGTAAAAGGAATTAAAATGGTAAATTTAAAGGGAATTCTATTACATTTCTGGATCCAAATTAGCAACTTTGGGCCCCCGTTGCGACCGAACTAGGGCCTATGCAGTCAAACCGCTTTACCTGGCCTCATACCTAGTGGGAATGGACCTTTATCTAGAATTTTGTCTAAATCCGTGACCCTCAAGGTCGTACCGTTTGGTAGTTAGGATTAAAATGGATGATAAGGCTTATGGATGAAAAGACATCCGACAAAACCTTTTGTCGGATGTCTTTTCCTCCATAAGCTCAATTCGTTTGCATTGATGAAGGCGTTCCTTGTAACGCCGAAACACGTGTCTGCAGTAATCTGCAATTTGTGCTTTCTGACGTTGTTACTTCTTACTTTACTTTTCAGCACAAAGATATTTATTTATCTTGTGTTATACCATGCACTACATTTCCATGGTTTTCAAAAACTGTTAGATTGATCAATGCGGTATATGTGGCAGATCCCGGCCTATATAGTTGCGACATTCTTTGTAGACGTCTAATGAATCTAAGAAAAATACGCAGATACTCCATATTGGGAAGTACCGTCACATTGTGACTTTAGGCTATACGACTGCTTTTGAAAGTACTTTTTAATTTCTAAATTCCTGTTAGTTTTAAAAAGTTTAGTTTCCACAGCCTTTAAATGCCAAATCTGTATAGAATAAAGCAGAAGAAAATGAAGAAGAAAGTGCTAATATTTTATGAGAATGATAGTTTTTTTATTTTTAGCCTACTTTCCCAGTAAAAGTCAGAAAAAGAAGAAAAAAGCATGAAAGAAGGCTTAACGCATCTTTAAAATATCGCGAAAATAAAAAAGAAGTCAAAAATAAATAAAGTAATTAAATGAATATCGAAAAAATAAAAATTTGAAAGTAGGGTATTGAGATGGGAAAAAATGTCTGTCGGTCCGTCCCCCCCCCCCCCCTAATAACTTTTGAATGAATAGTCCGATTTGAACAAACTTTTTTTTGTTCGAAAGATCTCGGCGAGGACACCTCATTCCCATATTTCACTTTTTGATTTGAACTATTTTTTGTTCAATTTTGAACAGTTCAAAAAAACTTAACATTAGCGCCTACGGGGTAATTCAAGGTAATTCCGAACTGTGAGGCGAATTTGCTTCAAACAAACTTAGTAGGAAAAAGCTTTTGATGAAAAACTTGTATACAAAATATCTTTTTGATTTGAACAATTTTCCGTTCAATTTTGAACAGTTCAAATCCCTCAACATTAGCGCCTACGGGGAAACTGAAAGTCAATGTAGATTCCGTACTTGAAGGCGGATTTTTTTCAAACAAATTTTGTTGGAAATAGCTCTTGACGCCAAACTCCAGACTCCGACTCCTGCGAATCCGACTCCTGTTCCCGACAATTAATCGAACTCCGACTCACGACTTCGACTCTGACTTCGTAGCTTTGGCAAAAATTTATACACGGAGGACAAATGACTGACTCCGATTCTAGGATATTCGTCTCCGACTCCTTTATCCCAAAATGAGATTGACTCTGACTCCGACTCGGCAGCTATGGTTTTAACTGTGAAATAATTATTGTTGATATGATTTGTTTTTATTTTCACGCTCAAGTTTTAATTTAGGTATTCAGTTTTCGGCGAATAAACTCGAAGTCAATTATGTTTCTACATAAAGATATGCGCAGTCGATATTCTTTTTTTTTTTTTTGACAATGAATGAAAAGTCTTTCTTTAATTTGACATTTTATTGTTTTTATTTATTTTGGTAGGTGTTCATCTAAAAATTTATTTTTGATTTAATTAATTAATGATAATTTTATTTAACAGGGGAAAAAGAAACGATTTTTTTTTATTGATGTATTTATTTTAATGAGCTTATTAATTTTAATTATTATTTTTTCGTTTTGAAAGCTGTTAAAAAATTTTCTTTTAACTGGAAAAAAGCGTATTAGCTGCTTTGTTTAAAAAGTGCTGCTATTTTATTTGTTCTTTTTTTTTTACGCACCTAATTTTTTAGATGAGTGAGGAATATTTTATTCCTTGACATTAGCTTAAAATATTAAAAAATATGTTTGAAGCAATTTGCGATTTTAGATATTTTTGAGAATATTGATCAGGTACTAGAAAGTAGTATGGGTATCTGGGAAAGTAGGCTTGTATAGTTCTAGACGGAACTTCTTGTTGTTATCCTTAGATAACGTTGTCGTTAAACTTTCTAAGTGTTTATGATTTTAAAATAATTAATAATAAAGTTGGGAGTTTAAACATAATTTCTTTTAATTCTTTCCAACTATTTCTTTACACTGCAAAAGAAATAGTTCTCAAAAAGATGAAAATATAATGCGATATGTCACAAAGCTGTTTAAAAAAAAAAAAAAAAAAACTCCGAACTGTGTAAAAGGAAAATTGATAAGTTTTTTCTTCAGTAAATTCTTTTCTGACGATCGAAAAAAAAAAAAAAAAAATCTGTGATTCAAAAATAAGTATATACCTCATAATTTTAGCTAAAAACCTAAGTGTTTTTTTTTCTTATTATTTCTGAAAATGTTAGTTTTTTTAAAATAAATTTTAGGAAGACAACGCAATACTTACAAAAAAAAAAAAAAAAAAAAATCTGCTGAATATTTTGAGAAAGAAAACCTAAAACTTCCTTGTAGAGAAGAGATAAAAAGAGAAACATACAAAAACAATACTGTGAATGTAAAAACACTTGTTTTGGTTTTACTTTAATTTTCGCGAGCTCATTATTATCGCAAAAATTTAAGCCACACGAAATATTTAAACTTTCTATTCTATTCACATACAATTCACTAAATTTTTTATCTTGGAAAGTCACCGATACGTTCATTTTCACAAAAATTATGATTCGTGTAAATACTTTTACAGCAGGTAAATGGTTAATAAATTGAAATAAATCTGCATTTGTTTAAGAAGTACTGTATTAAATAATCCTACGTTCTCGATGAAAAATACTAGCATTTTTAACCATACAATTAAAATTTTAATCAACAAATTATCTGTTTATTCTTACTCTCATTAAGCGAAACAAACAAAAAACAAAGGGAAAGAAAAACATATCTCCGAGCGCTCCGAGCGATGGAAGTTCCCTTTCCTCTCCTCCTAATAAGTCTTCTCACGTCACCCCGAGTCAATGTAAATGATGCTAAGTTTCTCATTTTTTTAGAGGCAGCTATTAAAGCAAAAAAAGAAAAAAACTTCTGGAAATTGGTTGTAATAATGGGCCAATATAGTGGACGATGTACGGCTTTCGTACACAGGAAGTTAGCGCAGTATTTTGATGGAAAAATTTATTTTATTTTTCATCACCAACTTGCCGAATTCGTCTGCTATTAATATTGCGCTGTGCGATGTTTTATTTTATACGAGTTGGAATTTTTCTATTCCTGTAAATAATTGACAAAATGAGAATGCAGTACAATTATTTACGTAAATACATTTTTTTTTTAAATTAGTTGTAAATTTCGTGACATGTTTCGAGAACTAATGAAAGCGAAATAATTTTTTGCTTTCACGACCTTTAACAGATAAAAATAAATGTTAATGTTCTATTTACTTAACTTCAAGCAGATATTGATTATAAAAATTTTATTCATGTATTTACTCACTGCTTAGACATAATTACTATCATTGCTTTTTATTATTATTGCATTTATTATCGGGGGGGGGGGGGGGGAAACGGAAAACCTTTTTCATTTAAAAAATATATGTTCAATAAGAGTAAATCTTAATTTTTGAAAACTTGATTAATTTCAACAGAAAAAAATTATTTCGCTTTAATTAGTTCTCGAAACATGTCACGAAATATACAACTAGTTAAAAAAAATGTATTTACGTAAATAATTCAACTATATTCTCATTTCGTCAATTATTTACAGGAATAGAAACATTCCAACTCGTAAAAAAAGGAACATCGCACAGCGCAATATTAATAGCAGATGAATTCGGCAAGTTGGTGATGAAAAATAAAATTAATTTTTTCATCAAAATACTGTGCAAACTTCCTGTGAACGAAAGCCGTACATCGTCCATTATATTAGCCCCTTATTACAACCAATTTCCAGAAGTATTTTTCTTTTTTTGCTTTAATAGCTGCCTCTAAAAAAATGAGAAACTTAGCATCATTTACATTGATCTGTTGCGATTGACGGGAGCGGTTCGCCGACAGCGCCCTCTAAAAAAGTGAACAATCGTTGCCACTTCTAAATAGGAAAGATTTATCTCCTCCCTTCTACCTCCCTGTTCTTATCTATATATATAATAACTAGTATGTTGTGGCCATCACGAAACTTTCTTCTATATTTTTCTTTTTTTTTTCTGATCCCTCCCCATGCTTGACGAGGAAGCAATATTCCCAACAAAAATGAAATTACACATGCAAAAACTTGACCACCATCCCAATGTCTGAATTATTGCAAAAGCAAAGCAAAGAGCGAAAATTGAAAGTTATTTTAAAAGCCTTGCTTTAATTAATTACAAATATTTTATTTGTTAACAAACATAAGATGGCAACAGTTAAAAATTTTAAATCATTGAGATAATATTTCCGATTAGCCCGATCGGTAGAGTGTCGGATTCGGGGCCGGAGGGTCCTGGGTTCGAACCTCGATGGTCGAAGACCCACCGTCGTCATTAAAGGGGACTGGGCGACGTTAAATATGCTCGTGGTCTCAATGTCCTCCAAGTGAAACGATACCTCTGGGGGTGCTAGTACTAGGTAGCTAATAGCTCCTGGACTAGTTCTAAATTCTCATTAACTGTTCGATCCGGTGATGGTGTTGCCATCTATTGGTATATAAAATAATGGAGGCAAGGCACTTAGTATGCAGTCCTCGACAAAAATACAGTTGTAGTCAGTTGTGACTCTGAGTAGGAATAGGAATAATATTTCCGATCATTTCCATACAATTAAAATCACGAGAAATACGGAGACGACAACCTATTACGATTTATCTTTCTTATTGTTGCATTAATAAAACTATTTTTATTCGCTAAAAAATAATGATAATAAAAATAAATCAGCACCTCTTGGCGCGATTGGCGCCAAAATTGAACCAAAGCCTGTTTACATATGGATTCACATATATTCCAAGTTTCAACCAGAACGTAGCATTACTTCTTGAGATAGGGCACTCACAACGGAAAAAAAGAACGGGCCGATTGCGCTACCCCCCCTTTTTAGCTGTTGACACCAAAACAAAATCAGCTCTTATACCTACTAAGGGCTACTTGCCGATAAATTTTTCTTTCATTCCGTTCATTATTTCTTGAGATAGAGCAGTCACAATTGACGACAAAAAACGTTCTATAGCTCAACCCCCCGTTTGAGTTATTGACACCAAAAATTGAATCAGCACCTGTTCCTGTTAATGGCAACATATGGACAAAATTTTGTTTGATTCCGCCAGTTACTTCCTGAGGAATAGCAATCACGCGTAACGCAAAAAAAACGTCCCATTGCTCCACCCCCCTTGGAGGAATTCGCGCCAAAAACCAATGGGCACAAGTTCACATAGGGGCACATATGTGTACTAAGTTTCGTTCGATTTCATGCGGTAGTTTTTGCTGTAGAGCGGTCACAAAAAACTGGTCACACACAGACTTGACACACATACACACACACACACACACACACACACACACACACACACACACACACATACACACAGACGGACAGACATTTTCCAAAAATAGTCGAAATGGACTCAGCACACCTCAAAACGTTCGAATCCGTCAAAATTCGAAATTCGAAAATTTGCACGAATCCAATACTTTCTTCTATATATTAGATATAGAAGAAAGTAAAAATGAATGTTTGTCTGTATGTCATCCATGAACTCAAAAACTACCCGGCAGATTTGGCTGAAACTTTCACCATTTGTTATTTATGGTACTGCACTGGGAATGTTTATAGACCAGTTCGAAAAAAATCCGATCGATAGTTCCTTTTTTATTCCAATTTAAGTCACAATCCATTGGATAAATACGAATAAAATTATCGGCTGCAGAAATTAATTCGCGTGAAAGATATCATTGATAAGAAGTTAGCTGTTGCCATTTTTCTTGAGTTTGAACAAAATAAATTCTTTCTTTATTGTTTTATGGATTTTCATGCAACGGGGGGATTTAAAACTTTTTCTATTTGATATTTTTAGCGTTTGATTGATCTTGCAAACTGCGTGAGTACAAAATTTGAGTATAGTCACGGCTTCACTTGATACCAGGACCGATTATTGAGCAATCACGATTGCTTTACTGTCCTTGACGTTACGGTTCCTTTTTCAGCTTGGACCAGGGCTGCAGCACCATCGTCCACCGGCGCGGCTGGTCCTGAGCACTGTCCACCGGAATCCACTTTTGCTGGGCGGTGGCGTCCATGTCTTACACACGCATGGTCATACACACTCCCCTACGTGCGCACGCCTTTACACACATACACACGCCTACGTGCACACACGTAAGCCTACACACACAACTATTCGAGATAAAAGCTTATTTTTTCGACAATAGGTCGAGTTAATTCTGGAGTCAAAAAGGTCGCTTTTTCCAATGACGTCAAAAAGAAAGCTGTGGGACAATTCCTTCACTTTTTATTGATTTATTTAATGAAGAAAGTAGTACCTAAATTTCAGCTAAACCTAAAAAAATCGAGCTAAAAACGCAAATAACTCCCTCTGTAAAAAAGTTAGGGCATTGAAACAAATAGAGTAGAACGAGGAAAATTCTACCCTTTCGAACGATATGTAATATTAATATGTGCAAATAATTTTTCTCCCCCATATTCCGGAATTTATGTGAAAATTGATCCTAAATTGGAATAAAAAAAAAACTATTCATCGAATTGGCTTTCGAATTGGTCTGCAAACCTTCTCAGGACTTAAAGGAACAAACTGTTAAAATTTCAGCAAAATCAGCCGGGTAGTTCTCGAGTTTTGCGAGTTCAAACACACAGACGCTTTTTGGAGACTTCATTTTATACTATGTAGAGATTTAACAGAAAAATTCTTTACTTTTATTTAGTATAAGAATAAAAATTTGGCTACTTTTCGGCAACCATTATTGCCAAGACAAGGGTTGACGTGAGACCACGTAGAAGGAGAGGGAGGAAACTTCCATCGCTCGGAGAAATGTTTTTCTTTCCCTTCGTTTTTTGTTTGTTTCGCTTAAAAAGAGTAAGAATACACAGGTAATTTGTTGATTAAAATTTTAATTTTGTAGTTAAAAATGTTAGTATTTTTCATCGAGAATGCAGGATTATTTTATGCAGTACTTCTTAAACAAATGCAGATTTATTTCAATTTATGTTTTTGTATGTTTCTCTCTTTTTCTCCTTTCTGCAAGAAAGTTTTAGGTTTTCTTTCTCAAGCATTCAGCAGATATTCTTTTGTAAGTATTGTGTTGTCTTCCTAATATTTATTTAAAAAAACTAACGTTTTCAGAAACATTGAAAAAAAAAAAAAAAAAAAAAACAATATTATATAAGTTTTCAGTACTGTGAAATGTTGAAAATGTTTTACGGCCCCGTTCAAAGAATACCAGTGAATAATATTTTTGCTGGGGAACATGGGGCAAAGTGAAATGGTAAAATATTTACTCTGTTTTAGCTCCACCTGTCTGGTATTATTTTAAATACGTCGTAGTACTTCATTTGCTTACAATTCTTAAAATAGTCTATTCCAGTCAGGAAAAAAAAAATACCCCGAAGATTAAAGCATTTGGTCAGATAGGCAATTTTAAAAAATTGGTACTCATATTGTAATATTTTGTTGTAAGTCAAAAATTGTTTTTGTTACTATAAAACGATAAAGTTCTTCTTGTTAGATTTGAAATATTACTTTAGACCTCCTAACATTCAATGCAGCAGAAATTTAGTTATTATTGAGCTTATTTGTAATTTAAATAAATTGTGCAATTAGTCAAGTACATACGGAGCAAAGTGAAATGTTTCATTTACTCACTCAGTCTTTTGATCTAAATCACTTACATTTTCATTTATTAATTAATTCATTTAGTAATTCACTTCTTTATTCATTCCTTCACTCATTTTCTTATTCATTCATTCTTTTACTCGCTCATTTATTTTTCTTCATACATCAATTGATTTATTCATTTAATTATTCTTCTTTTGTGTTTCATTATCTTTCCGTTGTTCATTCAATCATTTATTTACTGATTCTTTTGATCAAAACTATGTTTTATAATCGAATAGAAAATATTTCATTAGAAAAAATCTTATTTTTAACTCTGCCCCATGGAAAAAAAGTGACAATTTTCCACTTTTTTTTTTTTTTAAGACTCAAATTTTCTCTCAAAAATGAAAAATACTATTTCAACGCAAGTTTTATAATAAAATACAATGTTCTTTCTTTACGTACTGTAATTTTAAAAAGAAATTTCCGATTTGTTCATTTTGAAAAATCTCAGTCATCTTAACAATTTTACTTTGCCCCTCAATCCCCTATTTAAAAGTAGATTAATTAGCTTTAAGGGAACCTAAAAAAACATTTACAAAGTAGAGTCAGGTGAAAAGTAAACGGATTCACAGTAGAGCCGACCCTGTGATTAGGACAGATCAAGGTACGTCTATGTTAGAAGATAAAGCCTAGCAGAGCAACGTGTCGGGAGCCTGGGTCCCAATTTTTATACAGTCAAATTTGCTTATTCCGAGCCCCGATTTAACGAAAACCGGGATCTAGCGGGAAAACCCGAAATATTTGGTTGGTACAATGGGAGCATAACTTGCTTTTAACAAGCAAAACCCGCTAAAAGCGAGCAATATTTTTGGTCATAAAATTATAATTGATATGAGTACCAGCTCCTCACATTCTTTCTCAGAAAAATTCCTTTGACACTCTGAAGTCATCCGAAAGTTAATGTTGAGTCAAAAACCCTGAAAAAAAAAAAAAAAAAAATATTTGCCCTGCCTAATCTAGTTTTTGTGTTACAGTGAAACCTGTGTAAGTTGACCACTTGCGGTGCAGTACTTCGGTGGTCAACTTAGACAGGTGGTCAACTTATAAAGGGGGTAACGTTTTTTTTTTTTTTTTTTTTTTTTTTTGTAATTCTTGCAATTGACACCCACTCTTTCTGTTTAACTCACTTTCATTGTTTAGCATTACTTTGAAACAATAATTTAAGATGTCATTCAAATATTTTTAGAGATTATTTTCCCAGAATGACGTATAATGTGTCGTGCAAATTTAAAATTTCAGTAAATTGATAAAAAAAGAAAAAAAAAGTCTTATTGTTTGTGAAAAGTTGCTCATTTTATAATAATAGTTCCTAAAAATTTATAGCTAATCAAAAATTACAAATTTTTCGCTTAACAACAGAAGAAAAACAAGTTTGGAGAATAAGACTGTTCTTAGTAGTTTTTCCATGTGGTTAAACTCAAAAGGAGGTTTAGTTATGCTGCTGTTTCATTTAGTTGGTAAAATGCTGGTCTGGCATCAGAAATATTCTTGGAAAGCTTTAAAAAAATAATAATAAAATAATTTGCTAAATAAAATCTTAAAAAATAAACCATGTGGTCAACTTACAAAGGGTTTTTACAATACTCCAATCCAAATTTGGTGTTCATTAGTGGTCAAGATAGACAGGTGGTCAAGATAGAGAGGTGGTCAAGTTACAGAGGTTTTCCTTCATTATAGGACTAATTCCGTTCCTGACAAAAGCGGTCAACATAGACAGGTGGTCAACTTACAAAGGTGGTCAACTTTACAGGTTTTACTAGCAAAAATATCAAAATACGTTTCAACATTACGAGAGGAATTTTTCAAAACGCGATTCTGAAGTAGCAGCTGGATCGAATTCAACAAAATTTTGTATACAAAGCTAAAAAAGGATGCTGATCACAAATATGTATAAAAAAGGACGGTTCTCATAAAAAAATTGAAGTCGATGCTCGTTTCAATATGAAGACAACCCCTTAACAGCAATTTTTTAACATAATTATGTAGAACTTTTAATTCCTGAAACAATAACACCTTACACGTGTCTCTAGTGTCAATAGTCTTCGAGTACGATCAAGTGTTTCGTTTTTTTTTTCTATGACTGTACCATCTCTGTATAGAAAAAAAAGTTTTTTTTCCCAGAAGTACATTTGGAGGGAGCACAGCAATTGTCTGGGGAGGTTTCGCTGCGAACAGAAACTAACCAATAGTTTTTCTGCTAACCAATAGTTTTATGGCAGCATGAATTTTGGAAGTTATGTAAATATACGGGGCTATACTCCTTCCTTAACAAGCACAGTTAATTACGAGCGGAGACAACTTGTTCAAGCAGTATAATGCGCAATTTACATGTTTCTCAAAGTTCAAAATCATGAATTGAATAATAAATAATGCAAAACTGATACCCAATATAAAAATAAGCTAGAACTCATTTTCACTATCGAAAAAGCCAGGACAATAATGTCTACGATAAATCTTCAATTACAAAAAAAAAAAAAAACTGCTCGAGGTCATTGTGTGAAGGGCATACAGTACAACTATGTATGTTACCGCCCTAAGCCAGGGCTAAAGCAGAAATAAATAAAATGCACCGCCAGCTCAGTTATTCCAACCCTAACTTTCTAGTCTTCTATACCTAGTTTTGCCTTCAATCTTTGAGTTGAACAGCACCATTGCTGCGGTCACTCGTCTTGTGTGCAAGCTTGTTTGGCTCCCTTGGCTCCTTTAAGAGGTTTTCCGCCTCCAGCTCATTTTCTTCCTATTTCGGGCTGATGAGAGCTAAAAAGCACGAAACTGCAGTCCTCGGTATAGAATAACTGAGCTGGCGGTGTATTTTATGTATACAGTACAACTACGGACAATTTAAAAGTATGTAGCAATGTAGCCCGCTAAACGTTTGCTTGACTTACAACAAGATTTTCCCCTTTCTCAAATTCTGTGTTTTGCAATACAGAAGGCGCTAACTTCCGTGCCATTTCTAACCACCGTGCTTCCGATCCCCAGTGGCACATTTTCTTTTCTTACTGTCACGGGGTCTCGGTCGTAAAGCGCAGCATTTTTTCTCGTCCTGCTTCGAGGAAAACTCGGTTTATTCAGCGTCTTTCCACGATCCACGATTGTGTGTTGAGGTAGGAAAAGATTTGATTTAAAGGTTAGAAACTATTAAGTTATGCAGGACAGTTGTATGCGTTTTAATTCAAATGTAATGCTTGAAATTCTTTGATATGCTTTCTAAAATTAAAAAACGGAACAACAAAACAAGTTTGTGTTATTTGTGCAAAACAGAAAATTACATTTTTCACTTCGCAATCGCAATCGGTTACGTTTCGTTGCAGCTGGCTTCAAGCGTGTATTTTCAAAAAGTGTGCTAATATTTGCTGATCTACAAAATTGCCATTAGGCATATCGCTCTTATAGATGACGATTTTTTAATCTACCCCTATCGTAGCTGTAATCACTTTGGAACTACTTTTCGGCTTGAGGCGGAATCATAACCGCAATCTACTTCATTTTGTTACTTTGCTCCGTGAGAGCGTGAATAAATAATTGGAGAAGTTTTGATAAAAGGAGAGAGAAAAAAAACTTTTGCTTAGATAAGTACTGAAGGTAAAGCAATTTTGCTCTTTCCGTTAGTAGTTTCTTTACTTTACCTACCAGTTTGTTCCGGAACAATTTTTAATATAAATATAACGGCTAAGTCCGGCATTACAACATTAAGGCCGACAAAGTACCGCATTTTAAGAGCAAGATCACCCTATTGGGGAGGATCAAGGAAGTTAGAAACGCTCTCTTCTTACTCGTGCAGGTATTTAGCTGAGTCAGACAGCCCTTCATTTCCAAACTCACTCCCTATGGAAGTGGATCATTCCATTACTATTGCAGGTGGGGAAAGGAGGAATATTTCTTCCTGAATTTAAGATAGTGGTGCCATCTACTGTTGTCAAATACAAGCGTCTAGGGGCAGGACAAATCTTTATGTTAAAGACTTAGTCGTTTCTCCTCATCGCCGGGTAGGGAAAACGGATTTCTGGCTCTTGGTAGAAAAGGGAAAAGCTTCATGATGTGCAGAACAAGTTCTGCCACTGCGTGATGGGAACGATGCTGACTGGGGGTTTGCCCGGTTTTGATGAGAGTGCGCGCTTTCGTTTCATTAAATAGGCAATTATGCGAAATTGCGACATGCGTTAATTATAAGACGTCTAACTGGCTTGATTGGTCTTTAGGCCTCTCATTTCTTGTTGGATTTTTCTCTCTCATATTTTATCACTTTTTAAGTCTTCAAAAACAAAACGAACATATTAATATATAGGGGCGCCGCTACGGTGAAAGGGGGAGGGGGGAATCTAACTGCTTCATTTCAAAAAGGTTCCCCAAAAGTTGAAAATTACAGGAACTCTGTTAAACGCAGTTTACATCCACACGAGAGAGGGAGGGGGGTGCGTTTGCGCTGGGAGACACCCTCTGAAGGTGGGCTGGTACCAAATTGGATTTTAGAGTTTATGAAAAATATAGATTCTTTAGTTCTAAAAAATGTCTCCAACATTTTAAATTATATTCAATCTCTCAAACGCGGGAGAGGGGGGGGGGGACATTTGTGCCAGCTGACAGCCTGCTGGAGAGTAACACCCAAAATGTATTTTAGAATTTCTGAAAAATATAAATGCTGAAATCCAACAATTCCATTTTCCTCCTCACTTTGCTGCCATCGGCCCTACACGCGTCTAAAAGGCGAGTTAGATAAAAAGCTTACAAAACTTTTATTTATTTTTTGTGCATTAGCCAAACTTAAAATTTCGTAAAACACAAATGTAGTTGTTTCTGAAAATTTTATAAATTCCATGATCACATAGAACATTGAAACTTTTTTTTTTTTTCCTGCGTTTGCGGGGGAGGGTTATTTCATAAATTACCCTCCTGGTGTCACAAATGCTAGGTACGCCACTGGTGTACATATGTAAAATACGGGCGATGCCCATGCCCCCCCTCCCCCCATGGTATTATACCCACTCTTTCCAAAAAAGAAAATAATATCCCTTCAAATACTCGCAAAGCAAGTTGATGGCACAATCTGCACCATTGACCTCCTCTCTCTCCAATAGGCGGCTCGTATCAAGGAGGAGGGCATCTGTTCCCACACTTTTCAAAGTTAAAAATTAATGACTAATTGAAAATTAGATCTCATACAGGGTCGATTGAGTTTTTTTTTTTTTTTTTCAATTGATAATTCAAAATAAGTGGACTTTTTTAAATGTCATTCATGTGAATTGAACTTTGAATTTTTGGAGGGTCTAGAGGTGCCTATCTCCTCTAAGAGCAACTGTGAACTCCCCTCCCCCACCCCCAAATACCACAATGACCTCAACAGAAGAATGAGAGCGAGAGCTCCCCAAAAAAGAAAAATATACTCCTATTAAAAGCACCCCCTAAAAATTTCAATAGTAGTCTGCTCCATGCCCCCCCCCCCGGATGGGCACCCCTGAGAGTGTCTACGGTCGCCATGCGTCCCAATTTTTGAGGTCAATTAATCAGTAATGTTAAAATCTTATTATGTCTCCAAATATTTTTTTTTAATGGGGGCGCTCCCCTATACTCCCATTTTTTGTTCCCCTATTGTGACCACCTCTAATGATATCCATGATGATATATTTTCAATCTTAGATAAAGATGCTTCACAGAATTATTTCCAGTGATTAGCATAAAACCCCAAAGTACGCATACATTGTGTTATAGTAACTAAAGGCCACCCGAGTTTTGTCGAATCACTTTTCATCAAACAAAATGAACCACGTGTCGACAATTTTTAGCATATTTATATTTTTGACATTGTTTATATTTTTTAATGGCAAAGATTTTAAAACAAAATGCGCAAGTATTTTGCTGAGCAGGCCCGTTTGGTGAGAGGAGGGGGGAAGAGCAAGCGTTGGAACGTTGTAGTACATGCAATCAGGATCGTCATTCCAGCTTCTTTCTTGGGGGCAGGGGGAGACAAAGGATGTGCACTCAATGCGACAATGCGAATTTTATCGGATAATAGCAAAAACCACTCCCACTTTTAGCACATCATTTTAACTTTTCAAAGCCACAGAGCGGAGGGTCAATTGACGCCCCTAAATAACGGACCTGCATACAATGATGAAAGTTAGGGTTTTAAATAAATGTCTCACAAAGGTATTAGCCCTTTTTTTGCATGAAACCCACTGATAGATGTAAGCCAGAGTTAGGTTTTGAAGATTCACTCACCCTCTTCTTTCTCTCTCCCCCCCACAAAAAGTGCGTTTTTTTTTTGGGGGGGGGGGGAGTGTTTGTGAAGTTTTAATCTCTTATTTGATGTGAAAATAATGTTTGTTGTCGCCTGGTTTTGTTTCGTAATATAACAAAACTTTACATTTCATTTAATCAGTGGCGCACACAAGGGAAGGGTCCAGGGGGTTCAAACCCCTCCCACGGCCCTTGAATTTTTTTAATCGACTATAATCCTATGTTTAACAACAAAAATGACACAATCTCAGAAATACAGAACCGAATAACGTTGGCAAACAAGGCCTTTTTTGGACTACGCCCCATCTTCAGATCGTCTTTGATTTCAAGAAAAACAAAGATCTTGGTTTATAAGACTCTTATTAGGCCAGTTCTAAGTTATGCTTCTGAAACATGGCCTTTGACTAAAACCGGAGAGCACAAGATATTAATTTTTGAGAGAAAGGTTTTAAGAAGCATTTTTGGAGGCATCAACGGTGAGAGACATGAGAACGGTGTCTGGAGACGACGATTCAATTTTGAAATTTACAGATTGTTTAGAGAGCCTGACATAATAAAAAGCATAAAAATTAGGAGAATGAACTGGGCGGCCCATGTCTCTCGAATGAACGAAGAAAACCCAGTAAAAAAAGTTTTTGCTGCAAAACCTGTGACAATTCGAGGAAGGGGACGACCAAAAATGAGATGGTTGGATTCTGTTGAATCTGACTTCGATATTCTCAAAGTTAAAAATTGGAAAACCCAGGCAAAAAGTAGGACGTCTTGGAAGATTCTCCAAAGGAAGGCCTTGGCCCACCCTGGGCTGTCGAGCCAACTATGATGATGATGATGATAATCCTATGTACGTAAAATAATTCCAAACAAGGGAAACAATAATATTTCAGACTTAATAGATGGAAGAAGCAAAATTTATTCTCTCTTTCTTCCCCTACAAAATCGAACTGTATGTGAACATAATTTTTTCTAGAATAATGATTTTGCTTCGCTGTTTTTATTTTTAACTATGAGAAAAGTACATTTACTCTTGTACTTTCTGGTACTTTAATCAATTATTAGTCATTCATAAATTAATTTTATTAACAAATGAAAATAAATTATTCGATGAGTGGTTTTTTTAATTGTTTTTTGTTTTCGACAATCGATTAAATCAAAAGAATATAATAAACAAAGAATATAATAAAAGAATATAATATAACATTGTATAACATGTTTTTGTTCATTATATATAATAATTGGATTCATAAGCAATGCTTCATTACATTAACGTTGAGTTTAAAATATATTAAAGTACAAATAAATTAAAAATAATATGTGATAAGTGTTTACCAGTTTCATGTCTGCAATGTTATTTAGTTGAAAAAAAAGGACATTCAACTTTCTAACCATTACTTATTAACTTAGGAAGTGAATGTACATTTTATTCACTTCCATTCATTTTATCCACTTTATAATTCTGTTATAACCTGCGTTCTCCAATAATGTAATGTAAATAAATTAAAAATGTATCTGCTTCCTAATGTACTGCATTAACTACACTTATCAGTAGTTAGTCACGATTTACGCATATAATGTGTTTCTGTTTTCCAGAAGATAAAATGTATCAGAATTATTAGATGAATAATAATACTAATTTTATAAATTAGCTAAAATGATGTAAAAAAATATTTGTTTCAAAATAATTAGTCATTTCAAACATTTTCTCTTTAGTATTTTGATTTGAAAATGAAGCACATATTAATATTTGCTGCTCTGTGCTGGTTTCATTGTCAGTGTAAAAAAGAATATACCCATCTTATTTTGATTATATACAAACTTTTATTTTAGTATGAAATTGAAAAGCATGTTTTTCCTTTGTATATATATATATGGACTTTATAAGCAATGCTTCAATCTGTAAATATTGTGACTTAAATCTATTTTTAACTACAGATAAATTTGCAAATATGTTATGGTACTTTTTATGACTTTAGCTTTGTGGACAACATTTATCTTATCAAACAATATGTTTTGAATTAAGATTACAAATATTCATGTTGGTAATGATAATTATTTGCTATGACATAGGTTCTTCAACAATCTAAATAAAATTATGTGAAATATTTCATGATTTAACTATAGTACACTCGTATGACTTCAGTCACGAGTTACATATATGTGTTTCTTATACATATATGTTTCATTTAGGAAAATAGAGTCAGTTCATTCATTTCTTTAAATAATACTTTAAAAAAACTTTCATTTTGAAATAAGTATTGAAAAATTTCCACTGCCTTTGTCTTGAAGTAAAAATTATATGATAGTAAATGTTGCATTTCAATGTAAATTCTTTGGTCTCAGTTTAAAAAGTGGATTCATGTTTACTATTTAAGTCGGAAAATTTTCGTTTTTTTATCAATATGTTTTGAAGGCAATGTATTAGTGTGTTGCCTCTAGTTGTTTAATACTAAAAACAAAAGCTCTTCTATTAATAATAATTATTTTATTTACTCGACATTTAAGCACTGCAGCAAGTTGTTCTGAAATGACTATTACTTTTTATTTGAATATAGTTATCGGTTTATTAAGTTTGTTTTGATGAGAATAATTAAAAACTGATTTACTCAAATGTTTTTAAAAAAATGCTCAAAAGGCTGTATGTATGTGAATGTATGATTAAAAAGTTAGACATTGATTTCCTTTTATGATTTATTTAAAGAGTCATGAATGTTGGAGTTATTGATTATCTTAAAAAGAAAAAGGACATAATTAATGTATTGAAAATAATTGTAACTTATATGTGAAGTTGTGAGGAGCTGAAATAACTGATAGAAATGTGCAAAGGACTTCTTCATGAAACATTTGAAAATAAAGTTTCAATTTTCAAAAAAAAAAAAAAAACAGTAACTTATTGTAATAATACTTATCAGCCATCCATAACTTTATTGAAGATCAATTACAATAAAAATTAAATCAAAAATGATCAGAGGTGCTTTGTAGTAAAAAAAAAAGATTAAAATGAAAAACAGTGAAATAAAGCACGCAATTTTCAAATCCTTCATGACAAACATCAATTCTTTGACAATTTGTGATTCATTAACGTTGTTTTTAGTTTTAATCATATAAAAGAAATTGCTATGGAATAGTATGCCTTACTGCCGCCCCCCTTCCCCCCACACAAAAGTTGTAGTTAGATATAGTTAAAATGTGTGTTTTAACGTAATGTTATTTACTTGGTTGAAAAAAAAGAAAGAAACGATAAGGAAAACTAAGAAATGTTAGTTGACAAAAGTTTTTCCAACTTATCCAGGTCATTAATTGATTATATCTTTTAACTTGAATGAAAGGATATGATTAAAATTTGCATAGTTGCTGAGGTTGAATTTTCTTTAATTTAGTAATATCAATAGTTTGTCCTTTCTAATGCAATACAATTTTTTAGAAGGACATTGTGGTGACCAAGAAAGATTGTTTTATGAAAAAAGAAATTTAAAATTGCCTTACTTTATGAACTGGAAAAAATCATATCAATACATCTCATATGACTTTTAAATTTAAATTTTTTTTCACCCATTGCCAACAATATTTAATAAGAAATTAAAAAATTGCAAAAATAACTGTGACTTTATAGGTAGGTACAAAAATAAAATGAGCTAAACCTTTAGAAAAACCTTTTTGCTTATATATCGACATCTCAGAGCAACAGTAAGATATCTTAGTGTTGTTTCTGGGATTAGATATCTTACTGTTGCTCAGAGGTGACAATATAATTGTTTATCATCAGTAACATGTTTACAAGTGTATCTTCCTGTGCATTTAAAAAATTTCATCATTTCGAATAAACAAACTAATTAAAATGTGCCAAAAAAAAAAAAAAAAGGGTCTAGTGACATAGACTTCTCAACAAAAACTATTTTATGGATATTTTTGGCTCAAGAAAAAAAAAAGCTTAAAAGAGTGGTCTTGCAGACCATACAGCTAATAACTGCCTCCCCCCCATTTTGACAAACATAAAATACTTAATCTTTATCAAACATGTGTGTTTTTGACATAAAATATCTTATTATTTGATCTATTTTTGCAGAATACTTATTCAATATTAATAAGAAAGTTAAGTTAGATTAAAACTTTACCAATATTTAAAATAGGGTGGAGGGGGGCGCAAGGACATGCACTCCAAAATATCGGTGACTGAAATTATTATTTTTTTTTATATGTAACAAAGTCTATGAATTGCTGCATAATAGCACATAAATTAATTTTCATTCATTTTAACAAAATTCGAGACGTGAAATGTCTAAATCCATATAGGTTTCTAAAAAATATCCAATCATGTGGTTAAAGAAGGTTATAACTTTGTTTTCACCTCAAATTTACATTTAGTAACTTGAATTATCATTTATTGCTCAGTGTTTTTTTTTTTGGAAAGTACATAAAAAGCTAAAATCATCAGCCTTACTTGAATGTAAACAATCATTATATTATTTGCTACACGGAACTGACCTTAATTTTCAGAGAAATGAGATTTGTTGATATTTGAGTGAGTAATTGATTTATCTAGTGAAGTTCAAACCAGTTTATGAACGTTTCTGTTATTAAATTAGTGAAACAAACATTTAAATTTGTTCTACAAGCGTGCACGAACAGTGAGGCAGTGAGTTGACTTCGTCGTACCATAAAGAAGGAAGGCTTCATTTCCAGTGTTGCGCGCAGACACAAAACAATCCCTTTTCCCTTACGGAAGAGAGTGACTACCGTAGATTTTCCCTACCCGCTGAAGTCGAGAAATGGCTAAGTTTTTAACATTAAGGATTTGTCCTGCCCCTAGACGCTTGTGTTTCAAATTGAAACAGCAATATTGCTTTCCAAGTTTTTTTATATTTTAAAATAAAATTTTTCTACAAACTGAGGTGACTTCACTCCTGGAAAATTTTCCTTATTCGGCAAATATTCTCTAACGACAATTTGGAGACAGCTTTACAAGATTGATTTCAAATGTCAGAATATCCCTTTTTATAAGATCGATATATGTGTAATCGTATTTTATCATTTGGCACAATTTGAAATTCTGTTCCGCAAATTAAGAATTTCTGCCCTCCCAAATTTAAGTTTGGGGCGCCCTACCTACGAGTTACATTTCAAGCTACATTTCTTTTGTTCTAATTGTACTTTTGAGTCATTTTTATTATAAAATCACTTTCTTCTCTACTTAATTAATTTTTTAGTAAAGCAAAGAAAAAAAAAAGAGCAAAAAATGAACTGTACCTTTTGCTTACTGAAAATTATTAAATCTGTACTCGGTTCATGTTTTGAATTTTTTAGCAAGACTTATGAATACTTGATTATAGTGAACACTGAGTTTAAGAATTTTATGAAAAATTTGATTTGTATTTGTGTTAGCTGTATTTTAAAGGATTGATCAATTGTCTTTGATTGATCATTACACAGAATCTACTGGAATATATAATTAAAGATATTATTGATTGAATTTATCTAAATTTAAGATTTTTTTTTTTTTTTTTTTTTTTAATGAATAGCTGCCCAAAACGTTTTCATCACTAAAGTTCATCCAAATTATTTTATACACAATCAAATGTTTAACTAAAGATGCTATCTTAATTCCTTTTAAAGTAAGCATTCTGCATCATTAATCATCAACTTAATGCAAATATATGTTATATTGCATGAGGTTCTGCCTTAGCCCTGTCTTAGGTGCAGTAATTTACTGTCATAACCTTAATGTTTCAGTTCACTTTCATTTAAATTTGGACATTTTGCAGAGCATTTATAAAAAATAAAATTCAATTTTTGTGAATGAAACAGGGCCATATGCAAGGAGGTTTATAGGGCTCCCCCCACCCCCCCCACCGAAGTTTTCGGAAATTATTTTTCAAAATGCTCATTGTTGCACTTTTTTTGCTTTCAATTTCATTTCAAAAAGTAATTTCTTTTTTTCAACTTCATTCGAAAAATGAAATTAGTATTATGTAAAATTTGCAAACTTAGTGTTGCACCTTCCGTATTTATTTTTATTGCAACTATAAGGCAAAAAGGTAAAGAACATAATTTTTTAATGAAACTACAGCATTTTTCTTCAGATTTAGAAAACCTGTAGATAGTTGGATTTGAATGTACAGTAAAACCCCTCCTAACGGACAACCCTCAAAGGCGGACATTTTTTTATTCCCCAGTTCCAATGCAAATAACTTTATTAAACCCCTGTCCTGCGGACACTTTTCTATTGCGGACAAAAAAGTTTGTCCCGTTAGTGTCCGCATTAGAGGGATTTTACTTTAGTCTGTTTTCTATTTCCCTAATTTTGTTTTATATAAGTTCTTGAGCATGAGATTTTTTTTTTTTTGCAGTTTTACATTTCAAGTGATAGCATCGAATTTCTTTAAAATTGAACGTACAATGCTTGATATTTAAAATGTTTTATTTATTGAATAGGCATTGATTATCTAATAAACACACAAGGGAGTAGGGCTGCATGGTCCGACTTTACTGATTATGAGCTATAAGAGTCAGAAGCCAAGGCTCAGATCTTACCTCTAACTGTTTGTAATATAAAAACTACAAAATCTGAAACTTACCCCCAAAACAAAACTTTGGTTATGGCCCTGGGTTTGGTTATAGTTATATATGCTATATTCATTTTACAATAATAATTTGATAAAATATCCTTTTCAAGTTACACACAATTCTACCATGTAGTAAAACATAGTAGAAAATTACGTTTCATTGAAAGGTTTGTGTGTACTGAAGACCCAATGTTAACCCAAAAACTCTCCTACAATATTAGCAGTATACTCTTATTCTATTTAACTGGAAAGTTGCTAAAAAATTAATAAGTTAGAAAAAAGTTAATAGTTCGAGATCCATCAAATAGCATATTTTGCTGAATACTGAACAACGAATATTAGGTTAAAAATCTAACGGGACATTCGGATGAAATCCGAACATTTAGATCTAAGTTTTTAACTGTAATATATTTATTTCATGCCATTTAATATAGAAAAGGTTTATCTATACTTTTTTGTAAAATGTCGATGCATTTCCATTCAACTCCTAAATTTTTCCACATTGAGTATAGTTGTTAATTTAAAATAAATAAAAAATGAAACATCTTTTAAATTAATGAATTAGCACGTCATTGGAATTCGTGGCTTACAGAATTACCGATTGGGAACGGCCAATTTGCGTGAGGCATGACTCATAAATAGAAGACACAATTTGCTGATCCCTCCTTGTGGAAGAGACCTTGAACAAGACTAAGAAATGGATAGGGTAGGACTGAAGATTAATGGACCACCTATTTTAATACATAAGTAAGTATGTTACAAAACTCACTGGTAGTAAAATTAACATTGGCAATCACTACCGAAGCGCGAAAGAACCATGGATGAGGTGACCTATTTAAAGGAGTCTTGTCCCGTTGTCCCCATACGTGCTGAACTATCCCGTTTTCTGAAGCGACAGAATAGAAATATACCAATAAATATAATTGTGCATAATTTTTTAACCTATTTTATACTTGCCTGTGCCTAATTCAGTCGTAAAACGGGTAATATCGCTTATTACTAACTTGTGAACCATAGGAGAAGAATATTTGCAAAAACTCAGGTCTATAAGCAATGCTAATTTTAAAAGTTCATTGCACGAAAATACCTATGCCAAAAATTTCATTTTTATTTAAATTTAGTGCGAAACGTATTCAAACAAATTTGTTATATCAAAAAATTGCAGAAATGTTTCTCTTTTCAGTGTTCACTGTAAAAAATATCCGTACTATTTTGAACCAATTTATGGTGCACTTGTACAAATATCGCGAAAAAGAGGTTCAACTAAAATTTTTCAGAAGCGATGATGGCTCGAAATCATGGTGCAACCGCTCGAAATTACGGATCTCACCGTATTTCAGTTCAACTAACGAAGTGAAGTGAAGTTACTCACCGGCCGTCATCTTTATTTACTTTCCGCGGCGCAGCACAGAATTTAAAGCTGCAATCCAAAGGTTTGTAATATTTTGATGTACTTGATGTTACTATGATTACTTTATGTTTCCATATTTTAAATATCACAAACGCAGATAATTTAGACTGTAAAATATTTGCATAACCTTCATTATTTTGACTTTAGTAATGCATTTAAAGGTTCGCTTAGGCTTAGCTGTATTATATTTAGAGCTTTGCTTATAGTAAGTGTGTGCCTGTTTGTAGATTCATGGTTTGAACAGTGGTTGGAAAAACTACTTTTTTTTCGTAGAGAGAACTACAACTACTTTATTACAAATGTAGTTACCTTCAACTACAACTACTTTTTTCAAAATGTAGCAGCTACAAACTACTTTTGAAAAGTAGTCGCTACTTCGCTACTTTTAAAAAAATTAATAAATAAAAGCATACACATATACACCGTTTGAGGATTGAACAAAAAAATTCAAAAAGTGGTTTAGATTAATAAAGTGGCTCATTTGAACATGGAATATAACAAAGAATTATTTATTCTTTCATTCCTTTATTGAGCCAATACTGAGCCACTTTGTCATTCCAAACATTTTCTACGATTTTTACAAATATTCGCTACAAGATAGGATTGAAAAAGTTGAAGGAATTCAACCTTCAAGTTTTTAATCCTTTCCTGACAGTGAATATTTCATTCAAGAAGTGCAAAGAAAATGTAAATAAATGCAGTCATAATTTGATTAAAAAAATGTTATGTAGGCATACATACTATATTTACATAAAATTGATTTAGATGATGAAAAACATCTTTTAAAAGAGAAAAACATTAATTTTCATTATAGGAGTTAATTTTATAGGAGCTTATATTTTGCAGGAACTAGTTAATTGATTTTGAACTTCAAGCTAGGGATCCGGACCTGGACACCATCTCCTTTCTTACGCTGCTGATGAAATGAAGTAAGAGCAGTTTTCAATTTTACCGAATGACCTCAAAAACTGACAATATTTTTTGATAATTCACTTTTATTTAGCTGATATATCAACACTCCACCAGTAAAAAAGAAAATAAAGAAATAGGAAAAATATCCCGAATGGTACCAGTGTTTATAATCAAATATTAATAAATATACGAAATATGAAACATAACTAAGAATGCTTATTTTACTTCAATGTGCAAATTTAAACTGCAGTGGACTCTCGCTCCAATTTGATTCGACTTACGCGAAATGGATAAATAATGAACTTTTCTCGAGTAACGAAATTCGGAGCTCACGCGAATTCCTCATCCCGCAACACGAAAGTTTTTGGAAGGGAATCGCAAGGCTTAGGTATCACCTTCTTTATTGGGTACTAAATATGAGTTTCGTAAATGGACTTTCCCTTGACCATCACTGAAAGCAAAAGTACCCCGCACTGTACTAGTTGAAACATTGCTTTGTTAATTTACAAATCGTCACTCCGCATCTTTTTCATTTTAAATATGAAGTTGATGAAACATAATTCCACATAAGCGGCTGTTTATCTAAATTTTTAAAATGGAAGTAAAAATAAGAAGTTTCCGACAACTAAAGAAATTTAAAAAATGTCGATATGCTTGAACAACTAAAAAGTGCGTCGAATATAATTACTGTGTCTACTGTACAGTACTATTGTTGTACTGCATTTTATTCTTGCTACATACTATATGTACCGTCTAATTTTATTCCAGTCTCTCCCATTGATTTTGTGCATTCTAACCTTTTTTTTATTCAATAACAGAGCATTAATTTAAATACAGTAAAATTTCAGTTCTCTATGTTTAAATTCGATAATAGGAAGTTAAGAAATGGGTTAAAACAATTTGATGTCTAAAATAATAGTTATGTTCAAAAAAAAAAAAAAAAAAAATCACATAGATACCCTTTTCCAAACATTCAAGGTTTTGAAGCACTTGAAAATGAAATTAGTTTTTTCAAGAACTTTCCATTTTTTAAGGAACAAATCATGCAATTTTTTTGCGAGTTACGGACCCACTTCAAAGCAGTAGCCCGAAGCTATAGCTTGTTTATCTTATAGGCAAATCTGGCCCTATATGTAATTCACTCTTACCAGCAGATTTTTGTAGTTTTTACGAAAATTCATCAGTTTTTACGGTTAAAGGATTTTTACAATTTTACCAATCTAAACGTGTGAATTCCAATAGGTTCTTCAAAATCTTTTGTCCGTAACAACACAAAATATCTAGTTTTTGAAATCACGAAAATTGAAAATAAACATTCTGAAAAGAAAGAAAATAAATCATAATGAGTAGGTCATTCTGTTAGTGCAAATGGGGGAGGGGGGTTCCCTTTGTTTTAGGTTCCAATTTAAAAATAATCGTCAATTATTATAAGTGTTGCAGCTGAATGCATAGCTCGTTTAGCCTATATTTTCATTTATATACTTGTCCAAATGGTTTTTAGTCCAAAATAGTGAATATAGGCATATTTTCAGCATCCCAGTGAAAGCTGTACTATTTATATTTAATGTTTTTTTTTTCTCCCATCAGAAAAGGACATTCGGTATTCTCTTCATTTTCATTGAACTATTCAAAAAAGAAAAAAAAATGATTTTTTTGTTTAAAGATTTTGGAAGATGTGTTGCTACTATTTTAAGTCCTCCCAAAACTGGGGACATTGCCCCCCCATGCCACCCCCTCCTATAAATCCACCTATGCCCTTCTGAACTAGTCAAAAAAGAAAAAAAAAGACTGATTTTTAAAAAAAATTTCGGAAAATGTGTTGTTACTACATAAATTCCTCCCAAAACTGGGGGAACATTGCCCCCCCCCCATAAATCCGCCCATGAGGGTAGGGTGATTCAAAAGCTGCGCTTCCTTTTAAAAGAACATTTTAAAGCTATCATGAGCAATGCTAGACAAAGGAGAGGGACGAAAAGGTTCCCCATTTGTTTTTAGTTTTTAAGGAAACATTTCTTTCGCTATTTTACATATGAGATAAAAGATAAAAATACATATACTTTTTTTTGACAGTGATAACGTCAGATTCAAAATCTACCGTTATTTCGATACTTATCGACAAAACCGTCTGCTGACAGGTTCTAAAGAACGTTATAAAAATAAGCAAACTAGCAGTGTGACGTTGATAAGTATTACCGAAAATTCAACAAATAATCAAGCCAGCTGTTTGCCAATTGCAGTTATTTGCAAATTAGTATGTAGTTATGTATGTGATCGGAGCAAGTGGCCCTATTATTTTTTTTAATGTAAGGAAAGTCCTTGAAAATTAAAAAAAAAAAAAAAAAACAGGTCGGAATCGGTAGGTTCTTAAGCGACTCCGACTGAGAAGCCCTGATAATTTTAATTAGCTTCAAGAATTTAGAAGCAGTTTTATTTTGAAACTAGCAGTACCCGCACGACTTTGCCCGGAGGAGAAAATTAAAAGGTCATTTGATTAGCCTGTATATTTAAATAATGGATGATGAATTTCTCGCCAATTGGCTATGTTCATTCGCTCTTCCCATGTTAAGATTCCACGTCATGATAATTTCGTATTTTACTCGTCCATCTTATGATAATTTTGCTTCGGAAACAGTTTTTAAAATTGAAATAAAAAAAGAACAAAATCGAATTTTCGAAAAATCGCTTCGAGGTGCACACCCCCATGCTACAAACTAACTTTTTACCAAATTTCATGAAAATCGGCCGAACGGTCTAGGCGCTGTGCGCGTCACAGAAATCCGGACAGAAAACCAGACACAGAGAGACTTTCAGCTTTATTATTAGCAGAGAAATAAGAGACGCGCAGCTATTGAATACTTAGGGGCCATTCATTAATTACGTAAGGATGATTTTGGCAATTTTTGACCCCCTCCCCCCATGTAAAAGTACGTAAGATTTTTGACCCCCCCCCCCTATTTACGCAAAAATCAGAAAATATCAAAAAAATGGACTTAACCACATTGGCTTCTGAGCGGCTCATATCTATATATTAGCACTTCAGAATTAGTTCTATCTGAAATGAGTACTAAAACACTAATTATACAACTAATCATTCACAAATAAATATGCTTTACAATTACAAGAAAGTGAATTATCCTGCACTTCTGCCAGCTTCATTGTTTGCATAACAGCTGCATTTTCAAGAGCCATCTGATATTTTCTGCTTACTGTGAATATTAATTTTCATTTAAAAGCTTTGAACTAAGCTGGAATTGATGAAAAACTGTTTCAAAATTTAATTTTCCTAACTATTTTTATGTTAGCAAGGCAAAACAAGGATTTTCTAAACTTAAAAACCTATTGCTTACTTCTAAAAAGTTGTGCGGTTTATAGAGAATTGCGTTATATGGGTCGGCGTTATAAAGGTATTCTACTGTATTAACCACTGAAGAGCACAGCAAATTAATTTTTTTACAGCGAATTTCCTGAAGAGTTAAACTTAAAACACTTCTGTAAAATTTCATTTCTTTGTTTTGTGTTACTCTTCTTCCAAATGAGCGCTGTTTAGTCAGGTGTAAGACTGCAAAAGGCGATATGGTACACATTCACATAAACATGATCAAGATCATTCCCTAGTGTGGACTTCCCTACATAACTTTTCAAAAGAGCAAGAAAATATTTCGGAAAAACTTCACATGAATATAGGTTTTTACCATTATGGCAGGGCTGTAAGAGTTTCGGCCAGTATTAGTTTCAACCATGGTTGAAACAGCTTGGACAAAATAACTTTTGTCCAGTTTTTTTCCATTGGACGTTGATATATAATATTTAAAATCAAAATAAATGAGTACATAATTAAAATAACTATGAAACATCAATCCTATAATCAGTCACTATTCATTATTTAAGTAAACAGTTGGTTTTACTGCTTGTGCAAGTAATAAATTATGCAAGTACGGCATGTCCCAATATGTTAATCACATCATAAGAGAAATATGTGATAATTTTTTTTTAAATATGTTTCGAACAGTGTGAATAACTCAATATACTTGTTTCATAGTTTTATGCCTACAAAATGAATTTCAAATTTGATTAAAGTATATTACTTTTTTTTTCATACATTGAGTACATATTGCAAGTTTTATGAAGAATAGCTACTAGTTTATAACGCAGACTATTTAGTATTCCAAATAAAAGTGTCCTTCGCCTTTCTTGTGAACAATTTTTAATGTTAATATAAGAAAAGTTGAAGTTAATCACTAAAACAGTTAAAAAAATATTTTAATTATGCCTTTATTTTAATTGTGCATTAAAATGTGCGACATTATGCTTACAAATTGTATGTGTACACATAGTGTGTTTTTATACAATAGCTTCGGCTAGCTCTATTGGTTAAATCCATTTTTGCAGGTTTTGACCGGTTTTTCAAAGTGGCATGGCCAAAATCGGTTTTGTCCAACCAAAACTACAACCCTGCATTATGGATCTTCAGGTGCGTCCTCAAGAGAGATGATTGAGAAAAAGTCTTTGAACAGTGTTCACACTCATAGGGCTTTTCACCGGTATGCACCTTCATATGTCTCCTTAAGAAAATAGCTCGAGAAAAAGCCTTTGAACAACTTTCACACGCATAGGACTTTTCGCCAGTATGAACCGTCATGTGTCTCTTTAAGTATGAAGCTCGAGTGAAAGTCTTTGCACAGATTTCACAGGGATACGTCTTTTCACCAGTGTGAATGTTTATATGCTTTCTCAAGCCTGAAGGTTCGGAAAATGCTTTTGAACAGCAACCACATGTATACGGTTTTTCGCCCGTATGCACCCTCACATGTTTTTTCAACTGCGCAGCACGATGAAATGCCCGTGAGCAATGATCGCAGACAAATGGCTTTTCGTTAGTATGGGTCCTCACGTGTTCAGTCAGGCTTGAAGACTCAGAAAATCCCTTCGAACAGAACTCGCAAGTATACGGTTTTTCGCCAGTATGCATCCTCAAGTGTCTCTTCAGCTGCGAAAATGTACAGAATCCCTTCAGGCAGAGTCCGCAGACGTGTGGCTTCTCCCCCGTATGGGCTCTCATTATATGCCTCTTTATTGAGGATTCTCTTGAAAACGACTTTGAGCAATATTCACACGAAAAACGTAGAGTACCAGTGTGGGTCCTTACATGCTGCTTCAAGTATCTTACCAGAGAGAATGTCTTTGGACAAAACTCGCAAGCAAAAGGCTTTTCCCCGGTGTGTATTCTCGTATGGTTTAACATGTCTGAGGCTTCAGAAAACGTTTTTGAACAACGTTCGCAAGCGTATGGTTTTTCGCCAGTGTGGACTTTCATGTGCCTCTTAAGATGTGTAGCTCGAGAAAATGCCCTTAAGCAATATTCACATGAATGAAGCTTTCCATCGGTATGGATTCTCGTATGTGATTTTAAACCTGAAGCACGAGAAAAGGTTTTTGAACAGTATCCACAAGAAAGGGATTTTCCAGTGTCACGGCTACTGTTTCGTACATTTAATTGCAATGCATCAGAAAATGCTTCGGAACGATATTCATGTAAATCGTGATTTTCACAGGAATGCATTACTAAACTAGAAGCTTGAGAGAATGTCCTTGAACATTTTTCACACGAAAATGATTTTTCAGTGTCATGGCTACTATCATCTACCTTTATTTGTGCAACGTCAGAAAATGCTTCTAAACAGTATTCACGTAATTCATATTTTTCACAGGAATGCATTCTTAAACTTGAAGCTTGAGAAAATGTCTTTGAACAGTTTTCACACGAAAATAAAGTTTCAGTGTTATGGCTATTGTCATCTACATTTAAATGGGAGGCATCAGAAATTGCTTCTGAACAACATTCACGCAAATCGTATTTTTCACAGGAATGCATTTTTAAATTTGAAGGGTTAGAAAATTTCTTTGAACAGTTTTTGCATGAAAATAATTTTTCTGTGTCATGGCTATAGTTATGTACCTTTAATTGTGAAGCATCAGAAAATGTTTCTGAACAATATTCACGTGAACCTTGTTTTTCACTGGCATTAGTTTTCAAATCACACGACATCGCTGAAGTCTGTCTTCTTTTCTTCCTGCTTGAGCTAAACTCATTCAAAGGTAAAAAACTTTGCAAAGATGGACTTCCAAATTAGCCCTCAGCCATCAAGAATTAGAACATGCTTTTGGTTGGAAAGGGCAAGAAGGCATTGCTTTTTTTTCTGATTTTTAAAATCTGATATTTGTTGAAATGGAATCCATTAGCCAACGAAGATAGAAAGCATGAATCTGATGACGATGTTTTCGGCTTAGCAATTTGACTAATGGTGTCTAAACAATGCATGACAGCATCGAATTCTGAATTTGTAATGACTCGCAGAAGTTCTCTGGGTCAATTGCTTCAAAAGAAGTCTTCAGGTAAGAATCACAAGAATGTTTACCTAAACTAATTTTTGGGCATGTCGGTAACTGTGCTTCAAAAACAAAACTAAACTTTTGCAGTAGTAAGTTTTCATATATAAATGAATAGGTGAGGATGTGCATTGTCTGGAAACATAGATGTTGGAATCCAATGTGATACAGTTCTGATTTTTAAAATCTGATATTTGTTGAAATGGAATCCATTAGCCAACAAAGATAGAAAGCATGAATCTGATGACGATGTTTTCGGCTTAGCAATTTGACTAATGGTGTCTAAACAATGCATGACAGCATCGAATTCTGAATTTGTAATGACTCGCAGAAGTTCTCTGGGTCAATTGCTTCAAAAGAAGTCTTCAGGTAAGAATCACAAGAATGTTTACCTAAACTAATTTTTGGGCGTGTCGGTAACTGTGCTTCAAAAACAAAACTAAACTTTTGCAGTAGTAAGTTTTCATATATAAATGAATAGGTGAAGATGTGCATTGTCTGGAAACATAGATGTTGGAATCCAATGTGATACAGTACAGATCATTACTAAAAAGAAAAGAAGAGAATTAGTGTGACTAAAAAATAAAGTGTAAAAATACACATGGAATGCAGTAGATAAAGCAAAAGAAAAGCGTGTTAATGGCGAGAAAGGATGGAGAGTAAAGACTCATCTGCATACACAAGCACTATACTACTGGCCTGGACTGGTAAAGGAAGTACAGTCGAACCTCCATATATCCAACTTCCACATATCGAAATTTTCTACATATTGAAATCAAAGCAAATTTCTATGTTCATTATATAGAAAAATTGTTTCTACATATCGAAAAAAACTCTATATATCGAAAAAATTTGAGACATTAGTAGATTTTTTTTTTCCACTTTAGACTGTTTGTCTCATGAAAAATGAAAATTAGAGGAGAAAATAATGTTTACTTAAAGTTGCTATGGAACTCATAAGGAATCTGTGGTTGAAGTGTGTGTAGTTAACTCGTTGTTCGGTACTGAAGTTCTTAAATTTCCTCAAATTTATTTCAAATTTTAGTTGTAACCAGCAACACTGTAAAATCAGTTTCAAGTTATCCTATTTGTCTGTTGATTATCATTCCTAGTGTCTTCTTAGCTTCAGTAAAACTCTTTCAAGTTAAGTAGATTGATTATTTACTTTGCTCTCGATCACATTGTTAATACGAAAATCCCCTAATGTTACGATCAGGTTGAATTGCCGAAGAATATGAAGATGTATCTTGGCGTAAAAATGTAATTTCTGTTAATTTTTTAATCATGAACTTTCATTTAATCCAATGCTCGTATAAATTACAAAATGGGTTTCATGCATTCAATAAATTAGCTTTTATTTAAATGTTTTAGGATACTTTTATGATAATGTAAGATTCTTTCCATATATCGAAATTTCTATATATCGAATTTTTCTCCGGAAATTTGCTACTTCGATATTTGGAGGTTTGACTGTATCTGCAAATGCTTTGATTTCTTTTTTTTTCTTTGCATTTTGAAGTCTGTATTATTTTAGATTTATGGTACAAACATGTTCATTTGGTTGCCACTAAAAACAAAATACTTTTTTTTTATCAGTGGCAATTAGCAGTAACTGCTTTTATCACTACATTGTGCAGGTAAGCGGCAGATGTACTTACTGCTCTTTACCTGCCCAGAACCGCTGTCCGAAGAATGGAACATAAATGAATCGCACAAAAACTTGCACCAGGACGCAAAAACCGTTTTCGTAATTTCCTTTGTAGCTCCACTAAGCCCAAGTAGGGGGATACAATGGGAGGCCACAAAAGGTGACCTGCCAAAAATTCTCTTTATATTCGGTAAATTTAAAGACAATATTGCAATACAACCTTTTTTAAAATGATGCCTTGTCGCTTCTCATTAGTAGTAGGGTGCCTGCCATGTTGTATTTTATCATTTGGTAAAATTATAAAGTCACTCTGCAAATTGGGAATTACCCCCACCAAACAATTTAACTCTGAGGCATCCTTGAGGGCATGAGATACTTACAACTATTATTTCGGGAAATAAACACTTTACTTCAAATAAATTCAAAGAAAACGTTTTGTAATTTTATTAGACCTGACATTTTTTGAAAAATTTTCTTTTATTCTTTGTATCTGTGTTCTAAAAACAATAAATATGTTTACAAACAATTATTTCTTGCTAATATACAGTTATAAAAGATAACATGAGAGGAAACACAAGCAAGGTTTGGCTCACAACAAATAAAGATGTAGCAAAAGAATGATTGATTCTATTCTATTTGTTTTGTTATTTCTTTTGAATAAAGTTATTTTCAACTAATGGACAATATTTTTCATAATTCAATACTAAACTGCTGATCTTTTAGTAGCTTGATGAGAGCCATCATTAATGCACAAAGAATTTCAAGCGCCTAAACTTTCAAAGGGATTTATTGTTTAATTGCAAAGTGCAAAACTTTAAGCAATTTGTAATACAGTAGACCCTTATTTTATGTGGGTTTATTTTACGCAGTTTCGATTATACCCGGTTTAAGATTTGACACGGTTATTTCATTTTACACCGATGAGTTTCGGTTCTATGCGGATGCAGCAATGCAAACAGATAAAAATTTCCCCTCTTTCAAAATTCAAACTACTAAAGATTTCAGATTATACATAATAAACTGCATTTTGGCGGAGTAATAATCGATCTTGGGTCACTCGAGACATTGGTTCCAGAGCTCTTTCCAAATGTAAAGTTATCAAACTCACACAGTTCAGAGCTCACAGGAAGAAGAGCTTTCAGGAGTGACAAAGGAGGCCAAATCCAACGAGGATACCGACGTTGGTGACGCACAACCAAAAACGTTCACACTGAAAATTTTGAGCCATTGCTAGAGTTTAGAAATGATTTTTCTGATTTTGTTAGTGAAGGACGATTCTATCATAGAAATGATGCAAGTGATCATGGATGCGTTAACGCTTTGCAAAGAATTAGAGAAATATTCTTAATGACTGCCAAAAGACTATCATAGTCAACTCCTCTTTATAAACAGGACACCAAATTAATGTTTTCTTCATGTATGTTGTGCATAAAAGTAGATAGAAGTACACATTGAACTTATTATACAATTAGTCATCCCTAGAATGAAGTATTTTGTTATCTACAGAACCAAACCCCATTTTAACACTAGTATTAGGTCTCAATTTACGCGGCATTTCCATGGAACGCAACCCCCGCATGAAATCAGTGTCTACTGTAATTTTAAAAATCGCTAATGAACATTCCAGTTGTCAAGTGACAATGCAAGAACAAAAAAAGAGTGTTTGATGAACTCCAAAAAGAAGTTCGTTTCAACTATGTTTGTTTAGTTAAGAAAGTATTTCTGGTATCTAAGTAGGAACATAAATATCTATACTATTAATTTCTGTGCATATCTGACTATGTGTGTGTGTTTGTAACCTTATTTCCCACGAACTGGCAATGTCAAAAACTAGTACCATTGGATCTAGGACAACAAAGGGAAGCCATTCGGCCTTGTCTCACTCCTCTAAATCTTAAGGGGCCGGACATCTAGGTGTAAAAAAAATTAAAACCATCTATTGTCACTTGCCGCAGGTAGCGAATGGGGGTTGGCGAGAAAAGTGAACCGGGGCAGAGTCCCCTAGTTATTGCATTATATTTATATCAAGATGATGTAGATCATTTCGTTCAATGCATATTAAAGTTGTACATTTTTAATGTTAAACTAGGGGGCTGCACCCCCCCCCCCTTGTTTTGCTCGCCAACCCTGTTTTAGTTCTTCTCCTATAACAGGAAAATGAAGATGAAAACTACTTCAGTTGACAGCAAAATTACTATTACATCTCACATCTGGGATCCCCCAAAGTGAAACCATCCTATAAATATAGCAGAGGGTGCAAAAGCGTAACAGGTGGTCAAGAGATCTCTAACATGGCGCATAAGCAAGCGGCATAGGTGAAAGGCGATGTTGATATTTTGCATCTCCAAAATTCACTGTTTGAATATTTCGTAGGACGGCAAGTTCACAATTTAGGGTCAAGGCATAGTAACATCTTAACCAACTCATTAAAATCATACAATTTAATACAACATTTGAAAAAAATAAATAAACATCTCAAAATTCTTTGAAATTTCTCAGTTTTAAAGCATTGTGGAAAATTTGTTATGAAAAGTACTCAAGTTACGTATCAAATTTAACAAACTCCAATAGAAAGCCACTATCGAATTGGATCCCATTCTATGGTAGCGTTACATTGAATGAGGCAGTATATCGAAAATGGAGTAGGGGAAGGTTGCCGTCAATGAACCACATAACACTTTTGACCTTTTTTTAGGATGTATTTCAGACTCAAACTTTATATTCATGATAGGAATAATTACTCAGTATATTTCTCCTTATTCATATATCCTTCCTCATATATCCTCCTTATTCATATTTCCTTCCTCAAAATATTCATTTTTATGTTAAATGTATTCAATAAAGAATAAAAATTAAAAATAAGTATTTTAGCATGTGGTCCGTTCATGGGAGCCATTTGCTATGGTTGTGGCATTGAGTTTCCATTGATGGACCATATTCTAAATAAGAAAATCAAACCGTAAAATATAAATAGTTACTACAAGAGATGAAAAAACACTACAAATAATAGTAAATTGTTCAAAAAGATATTTTTTTTTAAAATTATTTTTTAGCACAGGAGAAACATAAAACCCCCTCAAGACTCACACAACACAGCTGTTTTCACCACACCTTGCTCACCACTTGATATTTTCTAACACGTGATTTACTTTTCTTAGCTAAAATTTTATGAGGCCTCTTTTGAACAAATAGGAGAATTGTTTCATCCAAGTTAAAAAATTTTGATCCACAAAAATTTTACTTGACAACAAGGATTTTGCTATAGCACGTTCCAGGCCGCTGTTATCCAATGGCTTTATTTTACATATTTTGGTATTTTTCTCCAACTACAAACGTACGTGAAACAATACTGAAATTTACTTTAACAAATACTGAATCGACTGCACAAGTTTTTAATTTGAAAATATAATAACTGAGGGGAGTTTCCAAAACTTATTTTAAAAATATTTTTTCATCACTATCACACTTATTTAAAAACACTGATCAATTATTAAAAAGATAATTGTAAGATTCCATGAATGAACCACTTTGTTAGCTGGTTCATTCATAGAAACACCTAGTAGTTCAACGATAACAACTGCTTCATTTTGAATGTTTTCATAGTTGTCACTGCTGTGACGATTCATGATGAAACTTTAAATATGGGGAATTGTACTTGAAAGCGCATTCTTTACAGTCAATGTTCCCATTTAGTTGTTCAGTAATATTCAAAGCATGTAAAAACAAAATGTAAATGTCAATCATTAGTAAGTGAACAGTAGAAGTTTTATTTGAACGTTTAACAATATGATGTATTGATTCAAGCTCCTTGAAGATTCTGCATTGGACAGTTTTGAGACAAAAGAAGACCCTAAAAGTGATTTTGCACCTGAGAAAACTCTGATGGGGAAAATATCTTTGAAGTCCAGTCATGGAACTGGTTCATTGACCGCAACCTTCCCCTAATACAAAAATACACACATATGCAGAACAGTAATTTGAAGAAGTTAAACATGATTGAATTTAACAATGAGCGAAACCTGCCTAAGTTCAAAATGTAGGGTCAAGTGGCGAAAAATCAAGCTCTAAAAAGAAAAAAAAAATTGAAAAGACCCTACAATCCAAGTATTAAAGTCATATTAATGAAACTTTTGATGCATTTTATATAGGGGAGGAGTGGTGCTCAGAAATAAGGAGAACGGTGACAACAATATTTTATTTAGCAGTAATTTACTGCCCCTAAGCCAGGGCTAAGGCAGAACTAAATGAAATATACCAGACAGTCTGGTACATTGTATGGAGTTCTGCTTGGGGGCGGTAAGCTACTGCTAAATACAGTAAGTAGCAGTAACTTACCGCCCTTAAGCCAGGGCTAAGGCAGAACTAAATGAAATATACCAGACAGTCTGGTATATTGTATGGAGTAGGGGGCGGTAAGCTACTGCTAAATACAGTAGCAGTAACTTACCGCCCTTAAGCCAGGGCTAAGGCAGAACTAAATGAAATATACCAGACAGTCTGGTATATTGTATGGAGTTCTGCTTAGGGGGCGGTAAGCTACTGCTAAATACAGTAAGTAGCAGTAACTTACTGCCGTTAAGCCAGGGCTAGGGCAGAATTAAATGAAATATACCAGACAGTCTGGTATATTGTATGGAGTTCTGCTTAGGGGCGGTAAGTTACAGCTAAATGCCAAAGTTTTGCCTTCAATTCACGAATCGAAAACCCCACAGTGCTGCGGAAACTCTCGCTGGTGAGATAAATTTACTTTATCTACCAGTTTGTTGGAACTTTCAGCTTCGATGACGTAACATCTGCCTCCAGCTCGGTTATTCACTAAACCAGACTGATGAGATCTAATAAGAACCAGAGGTGTAGGAACTTTGTAAAAGTAGGGGGAGCTGGGACATAGTATAAGAAGTGTCTGGAATCTAAAGGGCAGAAGAAGTGGTGCAACCAGAAAATAATTTTTTTTTTTGGGCGGGGGGTCACTTAAATTGTTTTCCCCATAAAAAATTAGCTTCGAAGCTTCCATCTCTTATTTAATATTGTATATATACAACTGTTTATGGAGATAATCAGGTGATTAAACTTCTGGTTTTGAAAGGGGTTTCTAAAAGGTTAGTAACGAAGATGAGCACGTAGAAATAAAGGAGTTTCGGGGTGCCCTCCCCCGGATAATTTTAAAAATTCTTGTTCTAAAAACGAATTTTTAGGTGATCTTTGGTAATGTTTAGGGGAGAAAAGGTTCGAATACCCTCCCTGAGAAATTTTCAAAATTAATGTCTTAAGGCTGTTCCGGTAGAAAAATATGCTAAACTTGACTCTTTGGGAACAGCGACAAAAAAAATCTAATCACCTGATTGCAATGAAACTTTTTACTATATCAGATGAATGTGTAAAAAACAACGTGCATGAAGTAAATTGCTGCTGAGTTACCTACATTTATCACAAAATGATATTAAAAAGTACTTTTTGTCAAATATGAAATATTTCTCTTGAACACATTCATGAAAAATCATCTAAACACAGAGATTCGAGATTTTTTTCTCTGAACCACAGAAACAATGTAGACGCATTGCAATTGAAATATTTTGTAAATATCATTAAAAAATTTTTCAATGCTCACGTGTTCTGAAACTTACTCGATTCTGTCCACTAATCTTATAGTTGCCTAAAGTGCCAATAGATGGCGTCAAAAACTCGAATAAGTAAGGATACGTGAAATTAAGGTCTATTTTATTAATAGCTCGGCTTTTTTCTCATTTTTATGCTAATAAATGATTCCATATGGACCATAAACTTTCTGTAACAAGTTTCATTCCTTCATATTCTTCATAAATCAGTCTAGATTTTTTTTTCTCTAAAACCAATTGTTCGTGATCGCGTGGGGATCCCGCCGGACAAATATCGCCATCAGTGAGTTTTGCAGATGAACTAGATTTTTGCGAAAAAGTGAGGCTTTCCATGCGTATGCCTGAAGTGATGGCCAGTGGTATCGGATGTCAGTGCTTGTAGCTTGTGCTTGAGGCGGCAATGATTGTAGTCGAGGAAAGAGAAAGGGGGGAGGGAGGACGTCCCCGTGTGTATTTTCCGTGTTGTTAGAAACAGGTGGGTGAACAAGAAGTGGAGGGTTGGCCTACGAGTGCTCGCCACAGAATCTTTCCTAATCCGCAATGAATATCTTTCTAAATTGACGCAACAGAGATCATTAAAATTTCGTGATATTTTATTTCAACAACGATTTTAACTATTTTTCAAGAAGTAATTAATATTTTCTAATGTTAACAAAGGACAAAGATGATCTGAAAATAGTTCTTATTTAATAAAAAAAAACCTTGCTCAATCCATTTGCGCAGGTGTGACATCTTTGTGCATATATTTGCCCTTTATAACAAAGAGCAAAGTATTATGTATGATAATATATGAACTTTCAAAAAAAAAAAAAAAATTGAACTTGAAAAGTAAAGATTTTTACATATTGTGTGCGTACGCGTAATAGGCTCAAATCATTACCTTGTAGACACGAAACTTTTTTAGAAAGTAGGTACTTCGTATATTATGTAACGTTTAATGTTTTTTATATTTGAATGTATCAAAATTTTAAGACAAAGCTTAAAATTCTGGGAATAAATTGCAAATACAAGAATAAAAATGTCAAATTTGTGCAAATGGATTAAGTAAATCTTCATCTCAATTTTATACTTTAAAGTTTTAGACTTGGAAAAGTAACAGATTAAGTAAACATTATATTGATAAGCGTTTATTTAAATTGCACAAGAAGTATTATAGTGTGATCCGCGAGTTACTGACCATCAGCCAGTAAGTTGAACTAACTTGTAACAAAGGTTTTGATTTGACCATTATGAAGGTTACGTACGATATACTTACAGAGACATCTAGAAGTTTTCAAGGAAGTCACTTTTCTTACTGGTGCAAATTGTTATCAGATAAAATGTTGAATCACCTTTTTCTAGGTTAAATTTAATTTTACAGGTTCATTTACTGAGATATGCTGATCAATGCTTATTCTCAGTGAAGGAAAAAAAATGCATTTAATAACTATCCATTTATGCTGTTTGTTATTGAAGGTTGGTCGATTACATGCATTGATCTAAAATGCCTTCAACGCCAGTAATTGACAAACACGATCTACCTGTAGTAATGACATAGTTAAATGCTAGTTTTAAAGCTTTTTTCTTTATACCAAAGTAATTACAAACATTTTTATGCTAAAGATATGAATGTGTATAGTACAACTTTTATTGAGAAAAAAAAATATTTTAACCATTAATTGACTAGCTTGGTTAATTACTAATGCTCCAGATCAGCGGTTCCCAACCAGCATGTTGTGACTTCCAAGGGAGTCGCGAAGAATTTCTTATAAGAGAACACATTCAAAAACATATCATTAAACAGTTTAAAAACTAAAATATGTAGAGGAAAAAAATCATTTTAGAGAAGCATCAATACTTGAGCGTAGTGGCGAATTTAAAGAGCCTGATGATCCCTCAGCATTATTACATTTTGGTTTACGGACTTGCATCCCTACAAATTGCCGCGAAAGAGTCGAAAAAAACCTCCCTATAACATTATCTAAAATTGTCTGAAAGTTCGTTTTTGGAACTTCAATATCGAATTTTTTTGTGAGACAGTCTCTTAACCCCAACCCTCATCCTGAAAGATGTCATGTAATTGCGTTTTTAGGACTTAATTTTGGAAATATTTCGAGAAGTTCCTAGAACCCTATCCCATTCCCTAAAAATAGCAAAGAAATGGATTTTTAAGCTTTCAATTTCGGAAAAATTTCACAGGAGTGCCTTCTATTCCTTTTGCATAATTAAAGACCGTACAAACATTCCTTTTCAGGATTTAAATTTTAAAAAAAATTCCGGGTGAGGGTCTCCGATCGTTTCGCCTTGCCATCAAAGATAATCTACTATTCAATTTCTGAAACTTAAATTTCCAAAGTTTCCTTCATATTACCCCCAATCATTCCCCCCCACCAACCACTAAAACTTGATTAAAATACGTTTTGGAGACTTCAATTCCGGAAAAATTCCGGGGGAGAGGCTACCTATCCAAACATTTGCCTAATATTTAAAGGAACAAACAAAAAATACGAACAAAAGACTATTTTTTTTTAAAAATATTTCTAAAATCCAGGGGGTTCCAATGGCCCCTCCTCACCCTGATTTCCCAAATGACGGACCTGTAATAAACTTTGAAACGAAATCCAGGAAGGATAGATCGTTTTATTGATTTTTAAAATATTTTTGGGGGAATACCCCATTGGATCTCCATGCTACATATTTTCCTGGTTTTCACCTCTCTAGCCCTTCCGAAGAATGCTCGTAGTCATAGTATATATTCCATTCTCCTCCAAATAAAAATGATGACAATCAAATGACTACTCATCATCGAAGGGGGGGGGGGGGGAGTTCACTAATCTTGCTAAAACAAAAGGAAAAAAAAAACAGTATTTAGTTAAAATTTCATCACGTTTGGGAAGCAGAGAAGTGCTTGAACTAAATCCAATAAGTAACTTTTCTAACTTGGTTGTCCGTTTTCTGCTCAAGTCATTGTGGCAAAACAAGACGCATGTTTTATTCTGATCAACGTTTTGAATACAACCAACTTTAAACTATAATACTCAAAAATATACTGTCGTGAAATGTATGATAAATTTACATTTTCCCCAATCAAAATTGAATATTTATATCTCTCATTTACAGTCGGCTTCCGCTCCAAAGCGATTCAACTTACGCCAAATGCCTATAACGCGAGTTTTTCTCGAGTAACGAATGTTAGAGCTAACGCTAATTTCTCACCCACAACACGAAAACTTTTGGAAAAGAATGATGGCGCAAAATGACGGCTTCGCTATTTACTACTAAATATTAGTTTCGTGAATATACTTTCATCCTTTTAGCATCACTAACTGCTCTAGTTCCCACCCAGCGCTAGTCAAAACATCGCTTTGTTAGTGTGTATAAATAACAACTCCACAATTTTCTTTTAATATTTTAAATTCTAAATATGAAAGGTGATGAAATATTCTGCACCAAAGCACGCTGTTTCATGCTATGTTTGTGAAGATAGAAGGAAAAAGTGAAAATTTGTGACAAGATAACGAATTCTTGAACGCTTGAAACTCTAAAAAATGGTTCGAAGGCAGTGGCGGATTTACCAGGAGGGTGGTGGAGATGACCGCCCCCTCCGTAACTGTCATTTTCGAAAACCAATAATATAGAATTAAAGGAATTACTAGCTTTCGCTATTAATTTCAATTTTCAATACATTCCACAAATTTGCTTTAAATTAAGTTGAGACAGTGTAGTCGAAGATGGACAGCATTACCTACTTTTTAATTTGAAACCGAAGCTCGCCCCTCCCCTCTTTTTTGAACATTAATTATTTTTATATTTCTATATGTATCTTCCAAGCTTTTTCTTCCATGGACTACACTATACTGGTATGATGATACATTTTGCTATGATTTAGAACAGTGGTTTCTAACCCTGGGGGTGATAGCCCCCAAAAGGGAGATTTAACTCTTGAGGGGGCGATAAGTTTGTGAGGGGCGATAGGGGGTGATTAAAATTTAAAATACAGGCTAAAAGGGGGCAATTGATTCCCTCCCCCCTACATAGTGGGTTGAGGGGAGGAATATGGCTTTCACGTTTTTCAACCGCCACCCCCTTGAAAAGAATGTAAATCCGCCACTGATCGAAGATAGCACAGCAATACTGTATAGTACTATTACAGTGTAGTGCTTTATTATTACTGCATACTGTATATGTACCGTACTGGTTTTTTTATTTTTTTCATGTCTCTCTCTCCCATTGATAATTGATATTGTGCATCGTTTGAATACTGCTGTTTTTTTAAAAATACGGTAAAAATTCAGCTGTTTATGCAAGAAACGGTAATATATTGTTAAGAAATGGTCTGGAACAGTTTAAAGGGTGTTTAAAAATGTCTTAAATAATTGGATAAGTTAATACAAAATTCGTATATTGTACACGTATATTTGTATATAACACACACACAAAATCAACTCCTTCGAAGTTTCAGTAAAGATACTAAAGTTAGTTGAAATCTATGATCTAATAAACTTTAATTTTAAAAGCACCAGCTTTGATACGGTGCTCCAAAACTTGAATTTGTTTATATATATATATGTTTTTTTTTTAATTATAAAATGAGAAAAAGCTTACTGATGATCAATTGGGCGACGGAGAATTAAAAACAGCAACAATAGTGATAATAATAATGAACAGAAATTTAAAATTAACTTTAAATTTCTTTCTATTAGAATTATGTTGTCTGAAAATTAATTTTTTTTCTCTCTTTTTTCTTCAAGTCCTTATTCTATTATACCCTTCTCAAATAGTTTCAATTATGCGTGCTCAGTCATTTAAAACGAGGGGCATCATGACCGGATAATTGGACAGTTCGGGCAATTAGAGTTTGGATAACTGGAATCCTACTTTGATATAACACAAATGTAATGTATCTTCAAATTCAGAAACCTGTAATTCTGTTATGGGGGAAAAATTCACTTCAGAGAACTCATAATTTAAAAATATTGATTTTATTTTAAAAAAACCATTTTTTGTGAAGTTATTTCTGAAATTAGATTTTTTTGGAGTTTTAAATAATAAAAAATGTAATAAACATCCATGGAATGACACAGCCAATGATTAAAAAAATTATAATAACGAAAATTTAAAAAGAATCGCCGTTTTTGGTTCTGGACCAAAAATGGCCGCCAGGGGGGGGATTTAGGAATGCCTCCCCTTTGTAAAAATTTTTGTTTATACAATGTCTACAAGCATGCCGAGTTTCATAATTTTATCACAATTTGCAGTTTCTTCCCCCGTAGCCCCCCGACTATTTCCAAGTTAGGCGAAAACCAAGATCGATCTCGGGGGGGGGGGGGAGGGGGGGTCATGAACAAAAGGTAAAATTCCTCGTAAAGATTAAAAAAATGTGACCTTTCAAAGACAATTTTCTTTTAAACTGTCCAAGTCTGATTTAACAAACTTTCCAGTCTTTTCTATTACTATTTAGCAATTTCTATAAATGCAGCATGAAGGAAACAAAGCTTCTAAAGATTAATATTAAAAAAAAAAAAAGAAACTTCATTAGATTGACAACTTTTATTAGTAGATTTAATAGCCAAAAAGAAGACATTTCTAAAATATGTTGCGATAAATTTACCGAAGTTTCCGCGGTTAAAAAGATGAACCCTTGGTATAACGAAATCATTTCTGATCTAAACTTCAAATCGAAGTAAAAATGCTCTCATCTCATTTCTCTGCAGCGGTTTTGTTTGCTTTTCCGATTCCTTCGCGCTGTCAATGCCTGAAGGCACTTGAGGGGTGTGTTTCGAACAATGAATGACATTCCTCACTGACTTCTCTGAAGAACAATATCTCCTCCACACAAATTCCGGTTTGTCCCCTTTTCTGGATGTCGCGTAAATCCTGTCAGTTGTAAAACTAGTTTGCGGCTAAAACGTACAACGAGCATGATGCTTTCGTCACAACCAGGGTGCAACATTTTGCGCCATCTATTGGGTAAAGGAAGTTTTTTTCATAAAATGGGACACTCTTAAAAACGCGATTATGTACCATATTTGTTGCCTTTAGTGAAAATATGACTCGATGGCTTGTCCTCGATCGATTTTCCGAATCGATTTACATCTCTATCCCAATATTTCGAATTCGAAGTCCTAAAAACGTAATTGTAGACAACCTTCAATGATGTCAGGGGAAAAAGCTGTACTAGGGCTCTACTCTGGAAATTTTTAAAAAATTGGAGTCCTACTAGAGAGCGTTTTTCAATGATGTAATCAGAAAAGATTCAGAGGTTTCTTCTTTTTAACTTTTTTGAAATTGTAGTCGCTGAAAAACGCGACTGTGGATCATGTTTGTTGGCGTTAGGGGTCCAGCAATTTTTTGAAATTGAAGTCCCAAAAACGGAACATCACATAATCTCCCATGTTGTTTGAGGGCAAGTCATTCAGGGACTCTCTTCCGGAAATTTTCAGGGAATTGAGCCTTGAAAACAAAATTTGAGGTGCTCTGTAATAATTTTGGAGGAATGGGGAGGCTTCGACAGCGTAGTATTTAGAAGACTTTCTTATTTTCTGAGAACTAGAAAAAGGGGAATAGATGAAACAGGAGGGCGGAGAAAGAGAACGTTGGAAATGTGTTAAAATGAATTGTTCATTAGAGTCATTCCATAGTGACTAACGTAACATTCGCAGCTGATTTTCAAACTCTTTCTACTTACACCGGGAGTAAAAATGAATGTATTTTGGTTTAATATGCAGATTTAAAATGTACAAGGTGATTATTTTTCATTTCCACCAAGAATTTGAAGCAAAATAAGCGCTGGCAGGTGTTTTTTCACCAAAAAAGGCATTGTGACTAACGTAACATTTTTGCAACCCTGAGAAACAATGCTTATGTCACGAGGCAAATTTTTCTGAAACTTACGCAGGCATTTAAAATTGGCCGATATATTTGTAAGAGGTAAACAATCTATTTTTAAAAATGTACTACAGATTTGTTACAGATTAATCTTTTTTGGCCCTTAATGGTACTTTTACGAAAAACTGTGTGTGACTAACGTAACGTGACTAACGTAACCATCAAATAACAAACAATGAATGCATATAAAAAACTTTTTATAATTGATTTCTTGCTCTTATATTACTTTTACACTTTTTAGGAACCTTCTTTGTGCTGCATTATGGTTCTTTCTTTACTTTTTTTTTCTATAATAGTGTAAGAAATTGAATGGAAGGATTCAGTTCAATTAACTCAATTTGAATGTGCGAAAAAAAATAAATAAAAAAAATTGCTTTTACAAACTGAATAACATCATTCTTGGGCTAATTAAATCCTAAATATCTCTCATTTAAAAAATTAACTTTATGCAAATTGACAGTTTCACCGAATTCTAGTATTCTGCCGATATACTAGTTATCGTCATAAGAAACTCCGCAGTACATTTCAATGGCATATTTATATTTAAGGTTTACTGATTCATCGAACGAATAGTGTTGTGCGCATGATTTTGAATTAAAATGTAATATTGAAAAAAAAAATATTCGAACGTTTTGCAGAATGCATTTTAATTCCAGATATCACCGCAAATGTTTGAATTTCTAAATGATCATTCTTGCATTTTCTGAAATATATGGCAGCAGCGCTTATTGTCACTGTATCATGTAACATCTTCAAATGTTTTCCAACGAGCAGTCATTACTTCATTTTAATAATAGGTGGACATGTATTTTCTAAAAAATAGAGACGTTCTTCTTTGTTAAGACTGTATTTCTATTAACTTAATTCTGAAGCTTCGATTCTTGTGTTGAATGCACATTTAGCAGAGTACTCCCCTTTTTTCTCTTTAAATAATTCTTTAAATTGGAAGTATCTTTATAAAGACCTTTAAAAAAGTTTTTTTTTAAAGTAAACAGAAGGTCTATACAATGTAATTTTACTGGTATTTTTCACCCTTTATATTTTTAATCAATATAGAATGCATGTATATTCAAAATTCTACATGAAAATGTACATTAAATTAAAGAAGTTTAAATATTAGCAGTCATTTTAAAAATGTTACGTTAGTCACATGCAAACTGTTACGTTAGTCACACCTCAAATGTTACGTTAGTCACACTAATTATTTTATATCTACTGATACTGAAATAAATATTTTGCACTTTTTAAGAAGATATGATACAGATGTAAGAAAATAAAAAGTGCTATTTGGTTCAATCATCTGGTTTAGTTTTTAAGCAGAAAATAGTACATTTTCGTGACTAACGTAACGTAAATATTTTCAGTGAAATAACCAAACTAATTAAAGTACTTATCTTATAATGTATGCAAAAATAACAGTCAATTTTATTGGGTCAACATCTAATCATTTAGAATAAACATAGTTCTTTTAAAAATTTGCAAAAAATTTTACATTACACAAGAAAACATAGACGCATGTTTTTTGCACATGCTAAGCCTTTTCTACAACCTCGCACGTTTAAAGCCAGATGAAAAATACCGAATGAAATTTTTGCAAACTGTTACTGGATTTATGTACTAGAAAGTATGCTGAATGAAATGATAGGTCACAATTAGGGCTTTGGGGAAAAAAAATTTCTGAGGTTGAGGTTGACATTTCTATGGAATGACCCATTATATATTATATTGTTCAGATAAATTTTTGTAAAAGTCTTTGATAGAAACTTTACAATATTGTTGGCGTTTTTTTTCTGCAATATTAGATGAAAGGTAACAATTTTGGTATGAAAATATATATAATTTTGAGAAAGCAAAAAAAACAAGAATAACAGTAACTTCGTAAAGTATAACCTGAGGGGTCAGATAACTTAAAATGAGATAAGTTTTTGGAAAGTTGAAATTATTTGAACAAGTTTAACATTATTTGAACAAGTGCAAACAACCTTAGTAACCTTTTTTCAGTTATGTCTGGCGCACCTTCCATTTTATTCATACGTAAATGCCAAACTGGCTCATTATTATCTCTTTTTGTGATCATGGGACAAAACGAGCTGATGTGTGTGCATCACATGACTTCCTTTTACTCCAATTTAAAGATAATAGTGCCTCGGAGTGAGCAAAAAAACACTTTAAACACTTTCATTCCAAGTCTGTTGCGAACTGAAGCAAAGAAAACGTTTTATACACATAAATTTTCCCAGTGTTGGCACTTTTAATGTATTCAATGGTTAACTCTATAAATATGGCCAAACTGAAACCAGATTTAAAAAAAAAAAAAACCGCTAAATTCGTCGCCAAGTTGGCAACAAAACTTTGCGACCAAAAACTTGGCGATATATTGCCAAGTGTTTGCCAAATTATAGCACCGCTTAAATTTACATTGAAATTAACAATGATTTTACCCCAAAAAGGTGTAAAAGACCCCCTTTGGAACATCCGAATGCAACCAAAAGAGAAGGTGCACAACTAGACCCCACTTGGAGTCTATGTGCCAAATTTCAACTTTCTAGGACATACCGTTCTTGAGTTATGCGAGATACATACACACATACCCACATACATACTTACATACGGAAGTCACGAGAAAACTCGTCATTAACTCGGGGATCGTCAAAATAGATTCTTCAGGTGTCTGTACGTTCTTAGGCATGTATCCACGTGTGGTCGGGTTGAAAAAAAAAATCAATATTCATTCGGGGGCGAGAAAAATGGAAATTAAGGCCGATTTTCGAGTGAAAATTTTTTGGCGAATACAATACTTCCTTTTTTGTAAAAGGAAGTAAAAACGGCATGCAAAACTAATAAGAATATGAACTGAACTGCGATGCCGCTCTCGAAAGCCGAAACACGAGCTCAAGGTAGGGAGCAAATCCATATTGGTACTGGTACTGATTTCGCAGGCCGTGGGGTAGAGCCACTTTTCCGCATTTATGGAGTCAAGAGATGTTTTAACAGTGCAAAAAGAGAGAAGGTGAATTCAAGTGCACTGACCACTCCGTCTGCCCCTTGCTTTTGTTGCTTATTAGGTGGAAATTTCGAAATTCCTAGAAAAGGCAGATCACATTTTTGAAATCACGTTTGAGGAAATCAATGTACTACAATAAGCTGCAGTGCAAGAATTTTCCGGGGGAGCTGAGCCGGTCTGAAATATTCCAGGGGAAGCTCAAGCTCCCCCAGCTCCTACGCCTATGATAAGAACAACACTGCAGTCTCTGGATGTGATAACCGGGCTATGTTGCATGTAACAGTATTTTATTTTCTGTTTAGATATTTCCAGCCTGGTAGCTGCAATACTTTGAAAAATGTTTTAGAAAAAAGGTTGCTTCAGATTTGATGTAAGAAAAGTAACTATGTCATCATATTTTGACCCCATCAAAGTAAAATATCAGCATTGTTGGTTCTATTGTTTCTAAACTGTTATTAAAAGTTTGCATACTACCAGTATAAAACATACATGCCGATCATTTAACATTCATTTTAGTAGAAGAATGATATTCTTTTTCTGAAAATCGCACCAACTGAATTTGTATACAGTCAAACCTGTCTGTCTCAAAACCTGTGTGTCTCGAAAAACTGCATATGTCGATTTTTTTAAATTTCCCCAGCAATCTCAATTAATTTTTCATCCTTTTCCCCCTGCTTTTCCCAAATACTTCATGCGTAAACAGGGGCGGACTGGCCCTAGAATTTCTATGTGGAAAAATATTCTTTCCGGCCCTACCCCAAACATTTTGGCTGTCTTTTTCCCAACCCCAAAAGTTTTTAGTGATTTTCTTTATATAAAAAAGAAAAAGAAAAGAACAAGTTTTTTCAAAGACTACACATGTCTTTAAAAGAAAAAAAAAATCCCAGTTTTGTAATCTGGAAAACTTTTCTGTTGATGACGAAAGAAACCATCTTTTTAGTTTAATTTTTTTTTTTTCCAATGTTTTGGCTGCCGTCCATTTTTGAATTCAGCTTAAAACGGAGAATGATATCAATATAGTGATGAATGTTTCTCCCTGTAAGTGGGGTATGGAATATCCCCAATTTAGAGGGTCCGGGGGTTTCTTCCCCGGAGAAAATTTTGAAAAATAGGTATAAAAATCTGCATTTTGAAGCCTCATAAGGAGTGATTGGAACAAAGAAATATCAGGAAAAAAAATAGGCAAACAAAACTTTTTTTGGAGTTTCATTTTTCAAATTAAGAAAATAAAAAAAATTTTTGTGTCGATAAATTAATGACAGCAGTTGACCGACAGAAAGAGTGAGGAAGGAGAAAATATAATGCATTGTTGTTTTGTCACATCGGCTTTCGGTACGATTAATTTTTGATCACCACAACAAATACAACACTGAATTAAATATAAAATGATCAACAGTAAAAAATGCTTTAAAAGAAATGATGCACAGATTTCGAGAATGGGGATCGGGAGAGTAACATATTACCAATTTTTACTATTTATAATGGAACTTACTTACGGTTTGGCCATCATCTCTCCGTCTGGGGGTATTTTGACCAACTGCACAGTGTTAGTAATGCTAAAAAAACTTGTTTTATTTAAGGATTACTGAACTTCATATGCATCATGAACATGCTTAGGGCTTATTGACTCTTAACTGCATGAAAAACTCCGAGAAAAGGGAAAAGTAAAACGAGAATTCAAGTTTTCACCATGTTTCTGATGAAGAACCAAAGAGGCTTAAACCCATGAAATTACAATAAAAAAGAGTATTTCATATTAAATGAATTGTTCATCATTCTGTTACATAGTTTCTTTGTAAAAAACTTAAAAATACCTCTCATTTTTAAATAGAAAGAAGAGTTTATAAGCCGCATAAATGCAAGTGTTATTATACGCTGTAGTGACGGATTTTCGTTTGCTACAGTTCCCACAATGCACTGCAGTGCCGGTTTTGACCTGCAGTGACGTCAGATGAATACTGTCCATTAATACGATTGAAAAGAAATAAAATGAAGCACACTTTGCTTAGGAGTTTCAAAGACTAATCTAGTTATTCTCAAAGACTCTGGATTTGAAATTTAATAAACGAAAACAAATTAATTTAAAGTAATCGTTATTTTAAATTCATATTATTTTGTTAAAAGTGTTGAAAACAACAAAATTTTAGCAAACACATGGCTAAAAATATTAAACTTACCGAGAAAAAGTTCTTGTCATTGTTAGTTCAATACAGATGTTATTCCACACTGTATAACAAATGACTCGTTATTTTTCTGAGACGAAATTGCGAAGACAGGGATTACCTAATTGGTTGAAAAAGACATGGCTCAGTCTATTATACAGAAAGTGGCGGGAAACTTAACAGTAAACACGAAGGGAAGAGAAAGAGAGAGAGAGAGAAAAAAAAAGCTTTCTTAGCAGGCGTTTTGCATGTTACCAGAACTGGTATACATCCTATTCTTTGGATGGAGTCTTTTTCATATGAAGGAAAGGAATTAATGTAATCTTTCCCAGGCAGCTTTAGATGGTCATAAAAAATATCCTCACCCCCAATATCCGCTCCTCATCACAGAATTCCAGGAAACATCAATTTCCAACATAGATAGCAAGAGACACCACCTGCTCTTAACCAGGGCCCACCCTTAAGGCTTCACTTTGGGCGAAGGTCCACCCCACGAAACCATTGCGTTCTCACTTCGTAACAAGATACAATACGGCAATAGTTCGACAAGAAAAGAGTGACCACTGGAAGTGGAAAACCATCTAATCATCATCCTCTCCAAACCTCTCCCCCCAATTGCAGTTATCTCAATGTCTGAGTTTAAGACAACTGACTGTGACTCTAAATACACAAGAACGGCCGGCATAGCTAAAATCTTTTTTTTTTTTTTTTTTTGCAAAATAAAATTAACATTGAAAAAAAAGAAAACGGCCCGAGTTAGGTGCGGCCCATGTGGAATTTTCCACATCTTCCACATGGCCAGTCCGCCCCTGTGCGTAAACCTCTATTTCTCAAAGTTCAAAATTTGCTGCTACAGAAATTTGAAATTCAATTTTGTTTTTTTTTTTCCCATTGTTTAGAGGAAAAAAGTAGTAACAAAAGTAGGCAAGCGATCAGTAGCGTAACTATGGGTTGGCAGGAGTAGCTCTTGCTAGAGGCGCAGCAGCCAGGGGTTGTGGCATTTCGACAGATTAAAAAAAAAATTTTAAGAGTTTTTTTTTAACATAGAATTTGAAAAATGCTTTAAATTTAAAAAAAAAAAAAAAAACTCGCAAGAAAAACTAGAGGGTGGCGATAAAAAAAAAATACACATACAAAACATCTACTGAGAAGGAACATTGAGCATCATTGAAAACAATTCTAAAAAAGAAAGAAAAAACAATGCTGCCTCCTCTTTGACAAATCAATTAATCAAAATGTTCCAAAAAAATTTTTTTTGACCTTCAGTTACTTCCCATGTGGGCGACCCTGAAGGGGAGCACAATTTCTTTCGTTCGACAGGGGCGCTAAACTCCATAGTTACGCTACTGCAAGAGATTAGTCTAGAATAAGGAATAAAGGAGGATAATACCTAACTTCTAATGGGGTGGGGAGAGGGGGAAGGACAGAGCGAATGCAAGGTGCAATCACTGGCTGGCCCACAATACTATGAGGGGAAGGAGAGAGACGTGCTGCTACTACAACCCAAATTCAAAATAATAGAATACTCCCACTTTTTGGAAAAAAGTTTATTCTAACCAAATATAAGAGCAAATTAGGTATTTAAATGAATGTGCCACCTTTCTTAGACCTTAAAGTGTGCATTTCATTTCAAACATACTCAATTAAAAATAATCTTGGACAGAATAATCCTAAAGTTTATAGCGATGAAGATTTACATTGAGTCAAAAAATTAAAATATTCAAATTAAAGGGGGAAAAACACTTTCAAAATAAACAATATCAATACTAGAATGCATAACTTTTTACTGGATTCAATGCTTTAATCCTTTCTCACACGGATCCTATCACCTTTTTCTATTAATCGGTTCTGACATTGTTTCTATATCCTCTTCAATGCGGCAACGAGCTCAATTTTGTTCGCGGGCACCAGGTCTTGAACTGCTTTCAATTCTTGATCATATTCAGATTGGCAGAGTTGCTTGACCAGTGTACGACAGAAATTCCTCTTTCTGTTTAAAACCTCCGAGTTGATTTAGAGATGTGACACGGAGTAGAATCTTGCTGAAAGATAAAAGTGTCACTAAATGTGTAACTGCTCTGCGTCAGATGAAGTATCATGCAGTATTATTGATAAACAGCGGGTGTAACGCATTGTTTCATTTTACGCGATATACGTAATTTCCCAATTCCAGCAGCCATCATGCACCCACAAACCAAGAAGGATGTGTCAAAGTGGAGAAAACTTCTTACACAAGTTTTCTCATACGCTTTTCTTTTTAAACGTCAAACCTGAACAACTTTTTTTGCTCACAAATATTTCAAAAAAAGATTCATCGCTAAATACAATCCTTTTCCAACCTTGTTGCCTCTGTTTGAGCTTCTCTTTGCTCCAGCAGAGTAGTGTACGTATTTATCTTTGGTCTTACTTCATGGATCCTCAATTAAAATTGCAGTTTATGCAACCGTGCAACAGTGGCGGCGCTAGGCGTCGGCGACTGCCGACGGCCTCGCGCAGATAGGGCCTCGCAAAATTCTCAGAAGTAAATTCTCAAAAGTTTTAAGAAATTTCCATGCTTTCAATTGAAGCTCTTATTAAATGCAACAGACACAAAAGTAATCAAAATAGTGCGTGCAGCGGAGACTGCACAGAGCCAGCTTTAGCAAATGCGGGGCCCAATTCTGTAGGAACCTGAATTTAAAATATTCACTACAGCTTATTAATCAGCTAACTCTATCCCCCCCCCCCCCCACCCCGTTCTATTTCTTTTCTTTTTCTCTTGTTGAAAAATTAGAAAATATTCAAAATGCTGCTCCTCCGAACACATACCCCTCCATACACGCGCGCACCGATAGCATTATGGAGCATCTGAAATTTCGTTTCGAGATCTTAAATTTCACGATATTTCCAGCTTAAAGCTAAAGCCCCCAAATACTAAACAACATCGAAAATCGCTTAAAATTGTGTTTTTGTAGCTTGAATTAAAAAAATTACCGAACCTAATATTACAAAATATGGCCTTAGAATCGCATTTTTAAGGCTCGAATATCAGAAAATATTCGGGCCAGGGTCCCCATACCGCCTTTCTTTTATATCATTAGCAATTAGGTTTTTTAAACTACATCAACAAAAAGTTTAGGTGGACTGGCTCCTGAATATAAAATATTGCTAAAGTTTTTAGAAGCATAATTTTCAAAATTTTTCGAGGGAAGAGCTCCCTCCCTTTCCGTAAAATCATCAAAGTTTGTCTAAAATTCTGTTTTTGAAACTTCAATTTCGAGAATTTGCCTGGGACACTCTCTGACCCTTTAAGTCAATAAAAATGGCCTATAATTGCGTTTTTAAGGCTTCAATTTCTAGAAATTTCCACCGAGACCTCTGTAAATTTTTTCCCCTAAAAACAGCAAAGAAAGCCTAAAATGGCGTTTTTAAACTAAAAATTTTAAAAATTTTCCGGGGGAGGACCCCCGGATCCACCTTTCTATCAGGTCATTTTTCCTCTTTCAATGTGCCACCCCCTCCCCCCACCACCAAAAAAAACTTTTTGATTGCGCTACTAGTCACGAAACGTTTTTTGTCCTAGCAATTAAGTGAATTGGAAACTATAAGTGCCAATAGTTAGTACAAAAATTAATTCCGTGAATTCAATGATTTGTCTGAAAATATTTTATGATTAAAAGGGCCTCGCAAAACTGCATCGCCGACGTCTACTTTTGCTCTCGCGCCGCCACTGCCGTGCAAGTGTAGTTGGTGTGGATAAGATAACTATACATCCTGTCCAACACTTATGGACGTAAGAAGCAACGATTATTTTGGACAATTTACCTTAATTTGGGTTCATCTCTGCCAGGTGTTACAATTTTTCTACCTTGTTTACTTCGGTTACTTTTTAGTTGGTCAGTCCTTCTATATTCCTTTAAAATCTTACATAAAATAGATTATAAAAGGTTCATTTGAATTGAGTTGGATAGTTTTTTTTTCTAACTTTAAGATATGATAGAATATATAACTTCTTTTTTTTTTTCCTATTTATCACCTTCATGAACCATTTTGAGCAGTAAAAGGCTTTTAGAAGAGCGTAAAATTATCCGAGCACCAAGCTTCATACTTGTGACAAACTATAAGGTAACAGGTGTGCAATATTTTTGCTCCTTTTTAAAATTCACATTGAATGAATAGATTATTCTAATTTTTTGAACCATATAAAAAGTCTATCTATTTTTCCAATGTGTTAATGATCCATAAATTAATAAAATAATATCTGAAAAGTTGTTTAAATTGATTTACCCATTCATGAATAATGAGTTTTAGTCTTTTTAATTTGCATGCGTTCATTTTCACGACTCAGGGACAAGGTTTGTTCGAACGGTTCCGATATTCTATTATTTTGAATTTGGGTAGTATTTCTCCTACAAAGTAAAAAAAAGGGTAAGTGAAAGAGTAGGGTGCTGGTAGCAGAAGAAAGAATTAAAAGAATTTTTGGTTATTGTTTTCCTGGAAGTTGTAGTACCTCGTGTTTTCTTTGTGGAAGAAGATCAATTATTGAATGAAATAATTTGATTAATTAATTTTATTTTTTGTACATTATATACTTTTTTAGTTCACTGACAGTGCACGCATCGCTTCAACAACTCATAGTCACAAGATTTAAATGTAAAAATCAAAACCTCTATATCTCGAAACCTGTCTTTTCTCAAATTTTTTTCTGGACCCTCAACATTTGAGGTAGACAGGTTCAATTGTATTGCAATGGGGGGAACAGTGAGACACCATAAATTCATGTATTTCTGCTGCCATTGTACTTGTAAACAAGAAGTTCTGTCTAGAACTAGACGAGCCTACTTTCCCGTATACCCATACTACTTTCTAGTACCTGATCCATGTTCTCAAAAATAGCTAAAATCGCAAATTTTTTCAAACATATTTTTAAAATACTTTAAGCTGATTTCTAGGAATAAAATATTTTTCACTCATCCAAAAAAATTGGATGCGTAAAAAAAAAAAAATAGCAGCAACTTTTAAACAAAGCAGCTAATACACTTTTTTCCATTGAAAAAATCTTTAACAGCTTTCAAAACCAAAAACATAATAATTAAAATTAATAAACTCATTAAAATAAATACATCATATCAAAAAAAAAAAAAGTCGTTTCTTTTTCTCCTGTTGCCAAAAACAATTTTTTAAATGAATTAATGCACTTACCAAAATAAATAAAAACAATAAAATATCAACTTAAAGAAATAATTTTCATTGTCAAAAAAAAAAAAATCGTCTGTGCATATCTTTATGTGGAAACATAAATGACTTCAAGTTTGTTCCTCGAAAACTGAATACCTAAATTAAAACTTTAGCGTAAAAATAAAAACAAGTCAGATCAACAATAATTATTTCAGTCAAAACCATAGCTGCGGAGTCGGAGTCAATCTCATTTCGGGGTAAAGAAGTCGGAGTCGAATCTATAAGAATCGGTTTTTCCTCTGTGTATAAATTTTCGCCAAAGTTACGAAGTCAGAGTCGAAGTCGGGGAGTCGGAGTCTGATTAATTGTCGGGCACAGGAGTCGGAGTCAAGTGCCCCTAAATTCTCGGAGTCGAAGTCTAAAGTTTGGCGTTCAAGAGCTATTTCCAACAAAATTTGTTTGAAGTAATTCCGCTTTCAAGTACGGAATCTACATTGACTTTCAGTTTCCCCGTAGGCGCTAATATTAAGGGATTTGAACCGTTCAAAATTGAACGGAAATTTGTTTCAAATCAAAAAGAAATTTTATATACAAGTTTTTCATCAAAAACTTTTTTCCTACAAAGTTTGTTTGAAGCAAATTCGCCTCACAGTTCGGAATTGCCCTTGAATTTCCCCGTAGGCGCTAATGTTAAGTTTTTTGAACTGTTTCAAAATTGAACAATAAAATAGTTCAAATCAAAAAGTGAAATATGGGAATGAGGTGTCCTCGCCGAGATCTTTCGAACAAAAAAAAAAGTTTGTTTGAATCGGACCTATTCATTCAAAAGTTATTAGGGGGGGACAGACAGACAGGACCGACGGACATTTTTTTCCCATCTCAATACCCTGCTTTCCAATTTTTAATATTTCAATATTTATTTAATTATTTTATTTATTTTTGACATTTTTTTGTTTTTTGCGATATTTTTAAGATGCATTTAAGCCTTCTTTCATGCTTTTTTTCTTCTTTTTCTGACTTTTACTGGGAAAGTAGGCTAAAAAAGTGCAGAAGTTATGAATTTGAATTGAATTTAATTTTAACTAGCCTGTTGATGCAAACAACTACAAGATGTTTGAAAGCCCTGCACTAACAAATTTGGGATATTTGAAAGTTATTATAGCTATTATAACATACGGTAAAACGGTACAACTTTTTACCAAGGGGGCAACAATGGATCACTGTCGCCATGGCGATGATTTTGCTCTCTAGTGGCCTCTTTTTCGAACTTATGAGCTCCAAAACAATCACCAGGTAGTGTAACCATTTAGGTAGTTAAAGATGCTTTATCAGAGATTGCCATGTGTTTTGTATACCTTAGATAACTTAGTCCCTCTTAGTGCATGATTCGACTCACTTGTGGAAGAGTCAAAAGTCTCTTTTGGGGCAGATCCCTTATACTGTTTTTCAAGATCTGGTAAGTTCAGATTTGCTTTACTAATTCGTCAGTAATGAATTAAGCCGCTTGTTGAATTAAAATGTTATATAGTTTTCACAAGCTCTAAACATATATCGAAAATGGGAATGTTGGGGTACAACAATGGGCCACTTATCTTTCACGGCTTTTAGTCAGGGTTGGCCGGATTGGACCCAATTGGGTTGGACCCAATGGGTTTTTTTTGAAAAAACCCATTTAAAAAAACCCATTATTTAGCCCACTTTTGGGTTTTTTTAAATTTTCTGAGAAGTTTTTAAAAAAATTGATTAATTTAAATACTTTCACAATTTAAAGCTATTTTTTATTTGTTCTTTACCACAGACAATGAAAATAAAAAATGAATTTAGAACTTTAATAGTATTTCTTAACTCTTGACGGCATTGAAAATATACTTCAAAGATATTAAATAAATATATTAAACTTTTTTCTTTAACTGGTCAATAAATAACTCAAATTATCTTGACTTAGTCCTGTCACTGATTTTCTCAATATCTCTAAATTGTACAGCGGAAACTACTCTAGCTAAAAGGCTTTCATGCAAATTATTTTCTGCGAATGAACATGTCACAAATCTCGAATAAACAAAGTATATTTTTTTAGAAATCAACAGGTTTCTCAAACGGTCAGACAGAAAACAGAATAGGATGTACAGTATTTTGAGTATCTTACGAAAAAGTTTAATATTTCTTACTCTGTACACAGAAATAGAAAAAAAGGCAACATAAAGTTCAAAGAAATGTCTTGATTAAGCTGGAATTCAGTAAAAAGGGATTTAAACTACTTGAGGTTCTACAGTAGTTTTGCATAACAAAATGAAGTACAATAAATAAAATGCAAAAAAAAAAAAAAAACGTAGTACTTAAAACGAACAATAGATTTTATCACTCAAGAAGTAACTTTGCCTTAACTGTTGGTAATCATGGAAGTAAAAAATTGAAACTTCATCATTCTTGGGTTTTGTCGTCTTTTATACTTTTCTTCAGAAAACGCTGAATTTTAACTAGTTTTCCAGCTTTTTTACCCCAAGACATTTTTTGCGCTTTGTCCATATACTTACGCTACAATATGTTACAAGTACCCCACGTTTTCCCTAAAAAAAGACAAAAAAAAACACATTTCTTTTAAAAAACCCAGCTTCAGTTGGGTTTTTTTTGGGTTTTATTTTAAAAAACCCAAAAAACCCTGGGTGATGGGCTTTTTTTAAAAAAACCCGGGTTTTTGCCAACCCTGCTTTTAGTGGCTTGGAGCTTCATTTTATTCTCTGTAGGGATGCTTTCATCATATTTTCTGTTATTTATTGTAAATAATGTCAAGAAAAGACAGAAGAATGCTTGAGGGGTCGCACTATTGCCCGTACTCATAGCAGTTTTTGAAGAAGGTGCAGGCTAAAATCCGGATCAAACACAAACTGAGATAATTTTTGAACATTGCTAGCTTTGATGAGATTTGGAATAAGAAATGTGATTTTGGCCTTCAGTTTTCATTTTTTTTTTTTTATCTTGTTTAAAATTTGTCAGACCTACGTATTTTCTGAGACCTAAGTATAGGCACTTAGTCTTTAGTTGGTGACAAGGGCGCCCATATGCAAAATTGCAAGGGGGGCTCATTTATTTTCCTTATGGTTTAGGAGGGTATTTTCTCCATAGAAACCATTTTCAGGACAGATTAGAGTCATTAAAATATTTCCTTTAAAATAACTTATTCATTAATGGCTGGAGAATAAATGATTTTACATTTTTGCAAAGAAAAATGTACCAAAAGCAAGGAAGTTCTAATTTCAAAGGGGGGCTCCAGCCCCCCTTACCCCCTTATATGGGCGCCCTTGGTTGGTGAGATTTTTCTAGTTTTCAAATGTTTCTATGTCAAAGCCTAGGCAGATAATAAAGAGCGTTACCTATGTTTGCCATGTAGATCATTATTGATCACTCGAGAAAAGTGATGATTAAGTCTAAAAAAATAGAAAAAAAAAAAAAAGAAAATGTTAATGATGAACTAAAAAAATTCTTTATACAGTTTTAAGCATTGTAGTCTCAGACAACAATATGGCAGATCAAGTGTTCAATGTGTTTTCTAGGTTAAAATGAGGTGTCTCATAGTTGTAACCTGTAGGGGTACAACTATGAGGGGTCTAAATGTATAGAACCATACATAGTTGTAACCTGTAGGGGTACAACTATGGGTCATGGGGAAAAAATTCTCCTTCCACTTCTTTCCAAATTAGATTTTTTTTAAACATTTCATTCGAAAGACCAGATGTATAGCTACCATTGCTAAAGTCCTCTATTTTCTAAATAAAAGATGTACACGGAATTTTCATTGAAAACATCGAAAAGTGGCCCATAGTTGGACCATTTTATGGTAGTAATATTCAACTATTAGGGTCAGTCAATAAATAACGACACAGAGGTTATAAAACAGATTTTATTCGACATTTTTCAAAAATAATGACCAAAATTAGTTAAAAACTTATTGTTTAAGCTTTGTAACTTTAAGTTTAACTGTAGGTGGCGCAGTTGGGACACCGATATATATTGCATGTCTGTTTAAATTGTTTGGCTTGTTATTTTGTTTCTTCTGAGTTCTTGTACTTAGTTTATTTATCCTTGTTTGAACTTTATCTCTTGACTCTTGAAATCTTGAATTGATATAATTAACTTTAGTTTCATTAGTATTATTTACAAAAGTTTTAGTTGCTTTTAATATTTTAAGTAAAATAAAGGACGTTTTTATGAACTTTTTTGAGTTGTGGACTGAATTGCAAATTTGCTGAAAATAGCACATGTAATTTTGATACACTTATCCCTCTGGGAAATTAGTCTCATAATTCTGTGCCCATAAAAGTCTTTTGGCTGCTGTTGGAACCAATGAGACACACATTCCTTTACTTCATCGTCCAGATGAAATCGTTGTCCCCGAAGTGCCTCTTTGAGCTTCTCAAAGTGTGGGATCATATGGGGATCGATCTACACTACAAGGGGGGTGGTTCAAAATTTCCCACTTTAATTTCCGCAAAAGTTCCTTCTTTGCATTGGCTGCGCGTGGTTCCAGCAAACTTTCACGTGCTGTCATCCTATAGCATGATAACATTAGACCACAGACAGCCAATGCAACTGAGGAACTTTTGCAGAAATTTAAGTAGGAAGTCTTGGAACTACCTCCCTTATAGTCCAGATCTATCCCCATACTATCCCACATCTTTGAGAAACTCAAGAATTCACTTCGGGGACAAGGATTTCAGTCGGAAATTGAATTAAAGGAGTGTGTGCTTAATTGGTTCCAGCAGCAGGCAAAGGACTTATATGAGCAAGGAATCATGTGGCTAATTTTCCAGTGGGATAAGTGTTTAAACTATTTTGGTCAGTATTTTTGAAGAATGTCAAATAAAGTCTGTTTTATAGCCTCTGCCTCGTTATTTATTGACTGATCCTCATATTAACTGAAATCCTATTCAGCACACTAGCCTGATTTCTGAAATGTTCAACTGGGACACCAGAATCCCCTCCTTCCTATCACGAGAATTCAAAAGGGAAATACTCCTGGCTTGTTTTTAGTGTGTTTTTTAGCGTGTTTTCATTTCCAATACACTAATAGAATTAATGGTCATTATTAATGAGCCTTAACCAGGAGCAATAATAAATAACACAAGCAGAGAATGGTGCGGTGAACCGCACCATTGCTGCGGTCACTCATCTGGTGGACTAATTTTACATTAACTACCAGTTTGTTTGGCTCTCTTGGTTCCTTTAAGAGGTTTTTCGCCTCCAGCTCATGTGTTTCCTATTCCAGGCTAAAAAGCATGAAACTGCAGTCCTGGGATGGAATAACTGAGCTGGTGGTATATTTTAAGTATTTTAAACATTTAAATAGGCAGCAGTCACTGTATTGAAAATTTGGTGAAACATAACCGAAATATATCTAAAATCTTTTAAGTCTGTTTAAAAAAAAAATCCAAATGATTTATTTGATTTAAAGTTTTAAAATCTGATTAAAATCCTATTTTTTCTTTTATGAAAGAAAAGTGAGTTAAAAAATTCAAGTCATGCTTCTGGCAGATTTCAGATTTTAAAATGTTCCTGATTTTCCGCCACAGGGATCACAAGCCATAAACTACTACCAGTTAATGTAGAAGCAGAAAGAGCGCAGACATACATTACATCGGAGTTGATCAAAGTGTGGCCTATGAACTGCTGGAGGTGCCCAAGCTCATATCAGGGAGTTTGCAATGTTTGTCCTCTGAAAAATGGAAGAATAGATGAATTAAATAATTGCAATCTCAGGGCGAGTAGCCATACTTTAAAACACAAAAAGAAAACACTTTGTAAGCACATGTTTGAGAAAAAAAATAGGTATCCATTAATGTACACACAGACGAGCAGCGAATCTCACAAAATCCTTGGTTTTAATGCACATTATAAATCTTTATATTGTATTTTATATAGGGTTCCATGTAAGGAATGCTATTATGTTTTTATTTACATAATGACATTTAAATGTACACACATGTAAAATTACGTGCTAAAACACATAACTTTACATGTGTGTACATTTAAATATGTCATTATGTAAAATCTTAATAAGTCATGGATACACAGCATATGAAAAATTACCTCACTTAAACAATGTTTTGTTCACCAACTTGAATAAGTTTGTAAAACTAGTTAATTTGTAATAGAAATACAATGATAAAATTCATTTGCAGATATTGATTTTTGAATTAATTTTTACTACAACAGCCCAAAATAATAATGTTAAGTAAAGAAAGAATGCAGTTCTAAAAAAATGTATAGAACCATACATATTTCTTGGAGGGGAAGGGGGAGTTAGCAAACTTAGTACCTTTTCGAAGTGGGGCTTTGTGGCTGCAAAATATTGTAGAATCTTTACACTACATTACGCTCCAGGGCAAGGCCGTAGCCAAGATATTTTTTCGGGGAGGGACATGGTCGAGGCAAAGGTGGTTCCAGGACATGTAATCAAGTGGGAAAATAGCATTTAAAAATTATGTTTATTATGTTGTTTGCAAAAATTAAACAACAATGTATTTAAAAAATTTGTATCAAATAATTATTTTAATTAGTTACTTCATTAATATTTGATAACTCAGGAGTCTGGTCAGAGCAAATTTGGGTCCGTTAACGGACCCTTCACAAAAATCCGATCAACCAAAACGGACCTTTCACAAAAATCCGATCAACCAAAACGGACCCTTCACAAAATTCTGGTAAACAAAAACGGATCTTTCACAAATTGTTTATTGAAAGAGCAAATCCCAAATTAAAATAATACAGCATATTTAAAGTTAAAGTAGAGGAATCAACTTATACAAAATCAGCTAATTTTGCAAAAGGAAAAAAAAAAAAAATAGGCACCCTTGTGATGCTCCTGCAAGCCATAAATAATTACTACCGCCAAATAAATATAATGCCTGTTGTTGGTTTCTTTGAAAGAAATTAACAGCTGAAAGTCAGTTTGGTTTATAATTTTGCTTGTTTGTTTTATGCAGCGGTGTTGTTGTAAACTTCTTTGGAAAATCGTCAACATTCTCTGAATAGGCGTAGTAATCACTTTTCTCCCCACTCATGATTTAATCATCAATAATATACAGCGAAATGAATTTAGAACTACAAAGGATAGTACGGGTGGGGCGGATGTGATCGCTTCATATAGGGTTACAAAATTTAAACTTATCACCACTTAGTGTGTGGTGGTGCGATGTTAAACTGTTATTTTGGGAGAAAGTTATATGGGTTTGGTTTTTCGATACTAAAAAGGATAATTAACTTTAAATAAACTTTTATTCACCGTTATTTTTTTCTATTGATGTCTACATTTTGAAAAACGCAATCTTTTTACATCCAATATGAGAATCATATTTTATTCTTTTTTCAAGCTAACTTCGCTTTATTAGGATGCAAATAAATGAAAAGTCTCTTTATTTTTGTAACAAAGCTTATTTCAAGTTTTTATAGGGGAATTCCATTTTCTTTTATGAGTCAATAATTAAAATGCTGAATCGATGGTTTATTTTTTACTTTATTTATTTATTTATTTTTGCTTCAACTGTGTCCAGATATTAATGATTTGTTTATCATAGGACTCTAAAATGCAATTCAAAAGTAATTTTATCAAAAATATTTATTTTACAAGCCGTTTTTATACTTTTGATTCCTTCACTTTGAGGATTGCAATCTCTTTGCATCCGCTGTGGAAATCTGATTTTTCGAATTTTCGATGTTTAGTACGCTTAGTTAAGAGGTAAACAAATAAAATATTTTTTTATTTTTGTGAAAATCACAGAGTTTATAAGGTTTGAACGAAACTCTGTGCTCTTAAACAGTGTCTTGGGTTAAAAAGTTAAATGCTGAACCCCTGCCTAATTTTTTTTCTTACAGTTATTTTAAATACTATACAAAAAACATTTCTAGTATAATTTAACATGATGTAGAATGGTAGATAAATATTGATACTTGAGGGGTGCCCATCTCCTAGGGAGCGATGCCTCCCCCTCCCTTCAAATACTAGAAAAACACTCAAGAATGATATTATCAACAGAAAAGAGAGAAAACACTCAACTTTAAGTGTCAATGATGCAGTTTCCACTATCTCAAGAGTCTAAACTTTCGTTTTTACAAGAAAATTTTTTTAAATTTAATTATTTGATTTTTCACAAAAATAATTGATTTTTCACAAAATTATTTTATTTTTCACAAAAAACGGACCCTGTGAAAAATCCTGGACAGACCCCTGTAACTTATTTACATTCCACCGGAATTATTTATTAGGGAGTTAACAAAATAAGAGGACTGCGTACACTTTTACGGTCTATAACACTTGATACAGTGTTTATTACATGTTTGCAATTACAAATGCATGTGTCAGGGCTTTTAGAATAACTTTCACGCAAATAAGTGAAAATAGTCACAGTTAAAAAGTAATCTACAACCACCACCTCAAAAAATAAATTAATATTCTTAAAGGCTTACTTTATTAAAATCTACAAAATTAAGCATGTAATCAAAAGTTTGATAGGATTAACAATGATAGTTTTGATCATGTAAATCGGTTACGCCTCTTGTTGAAGTGTATAACAAAGAATGTTCTTAAAATGTTATCCGTAACAAGAGTCATGAGTGTGAAAAAAATGAGGACTTTTGGATTTTTTTTTTTAAAAATTTGTATGGTGGTGTGGAGGGAGGGGCAAAAAGAAGAAGAGGTCTGAATGAAAGAAGATTTGTATAACAAGTGATAGTGAAGGAGGAATCGAAGGAAGAGTTTTGATTAGATTGTTTTCGTTTCTTTATTTTTTGGAGATAATTTAAAATTTCGGGGGAGGATTTGTCCTGACGGTCCCCGCCCTGTCTCCAGGGTCATTCCTACCGAACAGCACATGTGGTTTAAACAGTTGGATGGAGCCCTGAAGACCTGGGGGTGTGCATAGAAATTTTGGGGTCTGTCACAAATGACTTCTACAATTCCTTTACCCCTTACATCCCTTCAGATATTTCACCCCATATTTAAAAATTCTCGGCCCGTGTCAACAAGTGTCCTTTCTCCTTTGTTTTTTTTTTTATCCAGATGAGGAGTTTGAACAGCCCTTGATACAATACCCCCCTTCTCCCGGTAGGTACTGATTTGGAATTAAAATTTGGAAGACTTCATGACTACAATAAATTTAATGTGCCCCAGCCACCATTAGCAAGCACAAAGGATCTTCGACTGGTTGACATCAAACCCCGGACTATCTAGTCACAAATCCAATGATTTAAAAAGTTAAGTCATCAAGGCCTAATGAACAAGAAAATAAAAAGTAATTAAGATCAACTAGTCAACAGAAAAATAACGAGTGGCATCAAGGTATTTTTGGTACCAAAATTTTGGGAGTCAAATTTTGATTCATAATTTCAATGAATTGGAGAAATCAGAAAAAAAAGATTAATTTACACATTGAGTGCAATTTGAGTTGAGCTCCATAATACTATTTGAAGTGCATAAGTTTTATCTGCAGCGAAGCTCAAATTGAGAGAAAGTGTTTTTCTAAGTTCTAGCTTCAATAATATTGATTCAGCTGTCCCTTTTTTTTAGACTTTTTTAAAAACTATTTCTCACTCACATGACCATAAAGTATTGTACTTTGATAAAATATGTTAAAGAGAAACCTCAAGACAATTACTCAGTTTTGATAAAATTGGCAGATACGACCAGTGCTTCAGAGACGGAAAAAAAAAAGACTGGAACTCCGGGAATTTTAGAGCCTTTCACTTTGACTCCGATTGTTTTACCTTAAATCAGTCCGACTCCGCAAGCACTAGTAGGTAGAATTGCCGACTTGCTGGGAAAATGAGACTCCAAGTCTAAAAATTCCAAAGCTTTGACTCCCAATTCTGAGATCACAAAATCAGACTAACTCTGACTCTGCAGCCCTGGACATGACATCTGTGCTTAGCATGGCAGCACTTGATAATATACATACACACGCCATTTGCAGATGCACAGCATCTGCATATGGTGTGTGTATGTATATTATCAGACCAACGAAACGAGTCAGACCAACGAAAGTCACATAATCGCTAATTTACACAAAAACGAAAGAGAATTAAAGATTATTTGGGGCATGCAAAAGATGGAGCACAAGCTCATTTAACACTGAAAAAATTACAAAGAATTTTTTTAGTTTCAGAATTACGTTCAAATAGTGCGATGCAGAATAGGATTCTACATACAATGCACTAATAAACAAAAATTGCAATTTTTAGTACACCAGTCTAGCTCTGAGGTACAGAATTAACAAAAAATGCTGTCTTCTCTTGCTTTCAGAACTCACTCTTGGATTTTTTTTTCTTTAAAACAAAGGTCATCCCTTACTTTCATGCATGTAATTGAAAGCCAGAAAGCATTGCCCTTACTAAAACCTTTACCTACCCACTGTAATTGTTATTCAAACCTATGCAAGGATTTGAGTTGTATGTACTTTACACACAAGTTATATTTTTGTCTTACTGTGGCAAACGTTGGAGCGCTTGTCATCATTAGCGAACAAGGAGGATCTTTGACAGGCTGTTATTTCATGCTGCACATGTTTGAAATTAATGATGAAATGTCAAAAATAAAAACAAAGATATATGCAAAAAAAAAAAAAAAAAAAAAAAAATAAATAAGTAAAAAACAGTTGACAAAAATTATACAAAATCAATTTTTAAGCCAAACCTTCAGCCATTAGTTGGTCAAAGTTTTTTTATTTGGTGCTTTGGTCACGGGCGCCCATATAAGGGGGCAAGGGGAGGGGTCAAGCCCCCCTTAGAAATTAGAATTTCCTTGCTTTCAGTACTTTTTTTTTGCAAAAATGTAAAAACATTTTTTCTCCAGCCTTTAACCCCCCCCCCCTTTTAAAATTTTGCATATGGGCACCCTTGGCTTCGGCCAAACTGCACTTTGTGCCATCACTAATCTTAATTATTTCACCACTATTAATGTAATATTTTTAACTTATGACTAACAAATAGTGCTTATAGTCCTATAAATCCTAAAACTAAATCACAAGATACAGTTATATTAAAAACATTATTTCAGAAAATTACTTTAGCAGAACTGAGTAAGTTCCGGAAATTTGCAACTTTATCTTTTTAAATCATTTTCATTTAAATTGAAGCAATAAATTGATTTGTTTTTCTAAAGTAAGTTCTCTTAGTTCAGAATAATTTTTATTTTGGCAAGCTGGTCAGTTTAATTGTATCTGATCTAGTTTTATACTTTATTATGGTTATATTTTTTATACTAAACACAAAAGGAAATAATTTATTTTCACAGACGACAAAATTTGTCAATAAAATTACAAGAGAAGATATTTGCATAATGTGATAGTTGAACCATAGTACAATGGACATGGGTGCACATTGATCTACTTTGAAAGGTTGTTAAAAATGAAAAAGAAAAACATTAGTGAATTGAAATTTCCAAAAAAATCTGGGATGGTGAAAAAAAAAGAAACTTATGGTAGCGAAACAAACTGCTCATTTAATTTTCTGATGAGATGAAAAGTAGAAAAAGCAGATCAATGTGCTCAACTTCCCTTGTTTACATTCATGTAAATTCACTAAATGAACTCTCTCAATTCATGACTGCTTTTAAGAGAAATACAAAATAGTTACAAAAGAAAAAAAAGTTGGGATAGAGGTAGTATTCAAGCATTAAAACTTACTTGTTCTGATGATTCTTGACAGACAAACTTGTTTCAATTCTCGGAAATTTACGATGTGTGTAAGAAAATTATTATTCTAGAGCAGGACCAAAATAACTGTTTTTCAGTTATCTTTTCAGATTGCTAGAATGAAAACGCTACAGTTTTACGAGCAGCTCCTAAACGGCAGCATTTAGGAAATCTCAAGATCAATTTTTCTTTAAAATCTTTCATCGCTAACAACAAGGCTGTGGCTATTGCGCCGGTAACTGGCTCAATAGCTCCCCCCGCCGGCATAGCCTCAGGCGTTCATGTTCCCGGCTTTTATTCCCGGCGCAATAGCTCAGGAGCTATTACGCCTTAAAAATTACCGGCGCAATAGCAGCAGAACTATTGACCCAGTAATTTTTAAGGCGTAATAGCCACTGGGTTTCTTTTATTGTCCATTTTCTACGAGAAGGCATTTGACTCCGCCTTCGTCAAGTGGTAACGGATGATTCTATTTCGCTGTTTTCGGCAGAAGGCAAATTCGGATCATGGCATTTTCTCGTAAAAGCAGCAATTTTTAAAATGTAAGAATAACGAAAATAGCAACAGACAAGGGAAGCAAGAGTGATGTAAAGGACACCTATTTGTTTTGCACATTAAAATGTACGCCAAAGTTATGGTTGTCTCATTTACAAGCACGAAGATATTGTTAGGAGTTCGTGATACAGCTTGAAACTTTCTTTCAAGGACGACACAGTTCTTGAGAAAACACAGGAGATTTATTTACAGCTGTGCACAGGAAGCATAGTTACAACTGCTAAATCAATCATCAGCAATTAAGCAAATATCAATTAACACCGTAAACTCAACGGTTACACACGTATTTACATCTAAATATGCAAAAATACAGCTCAAAGGTTTCAAAAAACAGATCTAATACATGCTCTCCAGCGCGCCGCTGACACAATTCATAAGCAAAAATTAACTCGAGACTGACTCCCCCGTCGGCCTTGGCTATTTATAAATCTCGAAAGAAGTTTCCACAAAATTCGAAATGCTTCTCGTATTTTCTTTTTATTCATTCACAAATCTTATCAATGAAAAATGGGGGGCCTGTATACTTCAGTCGAATGTCAGGGGGTTGTATGTACATTACAAGAAACTATTTACAGGTTACGTTACTAAGATACTTTTAGATGAAAAATAACGGAATAAACGCCAAATTTAGCTAGATTACAAAAAATTAATCCCAAAAAAAAAAAAAAAAAAAAATACTATCTACAGAATTTGTAACAATATGCTTACCGATCACCCCCGCGTAAAATTGAGCTCTGTGTCACTTCCGTTCCATTACTCTCCTTTTTTCTGTTGAAATTTTATATTTATCACGCCAAACGAAGTTCAACATCGTTATTAATAATATTCCACAGCTTGCTTTTTAATGAGAACAATATTTGACACATACTTTTGTGTTTCATGTCTAAGTACGATTTCTGCAAAACAAATTGCACACTACTCTTTGGAATGTTACTTTAATCTACCTTGATCTACATAGCATAAACTATACATAAAGATACATTAAAAAAGAACATTTCTCATACACAAAGAATTTGGTTCTCTTGTTCGTTACTACATTTGGAATGAAGTTTCACTTCACATCATGCAACACAAAAATGTGTTTCTTTTGCTAAACTACTCCAGTAATAATTGTTCTTTCCTCTAAGTAAAACGAGCAAAACACTAAAATATTATTTAGAGTCCTACACTAATATTTCACAGGAATGTCATCGTCTTTTAGTTTATGAATTTATGCAGGTTCTGTAGCATAACCTGAGACAAACTGCGTTTGAAAAACTTACGCAGAGGATTGTCACCATTATTTTTAAATTTTAGAAATGACATATCAGGTAATACATTTGGAAAGTGCTTTTTAATCTCGTCTTAAATAATATTTACAAGAGCGGCACAGGTGCAAGAATTCAGCTTTGAGGATATTTCCAACGCTTTTAAGTAACATATTTTCCAGAACAGTTTCTCGTTTATCTTGTCAAACTTTCAAATTGCAAAACCGTATTAGTACCAGAAGAACCTTTGCTAAATATCAACAAGAGAGTGTTCATGAGAAATCGATGTTTTAAGTGCTGTGAGACGATGCTTTGGAATAATGTTCACAACAGTAATGATCAACAATGGTCAGTATCCATTCTCATAGGTCTCACATAAACAGTGGAATATTGTTCACAATGCATGCAATATACCGACAGCCCGGCTATTCCATCCAGAAACTGCAGTTTCATCCTTGTTTTGGGTTTTCCGTCTCGAATAGGGAATAACCGAGTTAGAGGCAGATACTGTCCAACCACGGATTGTATGGAATTTTCAAACGTCCAGATGAGACGAATCTATATGAATGAGGGAGAAAAGTAAAAATTTGATGCATGTATTCCGCTTATTTGAATGAGACTCTGAGTCTGCAAAAGCTGACATCGCTAAAAATAATAGATTTGTTCATTTCCGGCTGTAAAACGGATGTTTGTCTTCCCATACAATCCGTGGTCAAACAGTATGTCATCCCATTGAAGCTGAGAGTGCCAAATGCTGTCTCTGATTGGGACAACCGGACTGTCGGTATATTACATATAGTTCTGCTCTAGCTTACAGGAGGCGACTGATTGCTTAATACTGTTCACAATAGTTTGGGTTTTGTCAGCATTCATTCTCATATGTCTCGCATGAGCAAAAGCATCAGGAAATACCTCTGAACACACGAATTATGGTGATTCACGAGTGTGAGTTTTCAAATGCGTTTTCAGCTGTCCAGACTGAGAAAATTTTCTAGGACACAGCTCACAAGCGTACGGTCTCTCCTTCGTATGGGTTCTCATGTGTAATCTCTTGCCAGTAGACGAAGAGAAGGCTTTGTTACACAACTCGCAGGAAAACGGTTTTTCACCGGTGTGTATTACATTGTGCCTCTTCAGCTGCTGAATACGAGAAAATCTCTTTGGACACAACTCGCAAGGGTACGGTTTCTCCCCAGTATGGGATCTAATATGTTCCTTTAGCGATGAAGAAGTATAATACGCTGCTGGACAGTACTCACAGATAAAGGTTTTCTTGCCGTTATGGATCCTCATATGTGTTTTCAAATCTCTCAAATGAGCACACGATTTCGAACAAAGTTCGCAAGAGAATGGTTTTTCATTGCTATGGACACTCAAGTGAGTTTTTAGACTTCCAGAGTGAGCAAACTTCCTCGAGCATATTTTACAAGTATGAGGTTGAGCACCAGTATGGCGTTTTTTATGCTCTCTCAGGTGTCCCAAAGTAGTAAACGAATTTGAACAATATTCGCAAGAATAAGGCTTTTCTCCTGTATGGATTCTTATGTGAATTTTCAGCGATGCGAACTGAGAAAAGGCTTTGAAACAAAAATCGCAACAATAAGGCCTTTCTCCTGTATGGACTCTCGAGTGTGATTTCAGTTGGCCTAACTGAGAAAAGGCTTTTGAACAGTCATTGCAAGAATAAGGTCTTTCACTGGTGTGGATTCTCCTGTGCACTTTTAGATTTCCCTTTCGAGAAAACGACTTCGAACAAATTTCGCAAGTGAAAGGTTTTTCACCAGATTGGATTTTCTTATGTTCGCTTCGGGCTGGTGATTTAAAAAGTGCATTTGAGCCGCTTTCAGAAGAAGGTTTTTCGCCATCTGGAATTCTCTCATGTACGCTTAGATCTTCTAATTCCGTAAGTGTATTTGAGTAATTTTCAGAAGAATTAGGATCTACGCCAGCTGGAATTCCTTTATGTTCGCTCAGACCTGATAATTCAGAAAGTGTATTTGAGCAATTTTCAGAAGAACTAGGATCTTCGTCAGCTGGAATTCTCTCATGTTCGCTTAGATCTTCTAATTCCGAAAGTGTATTTGAGTAATTTTCAGAAGAATTAGGATCTACGCCAGCTCGAATTCCCTTATGTTCGCTCAGATCTGTTAATTCAGAAAGTGCATTTGAGCAATTTTCAGAAGAACTAGGATCTTCGTCAGCTGGAATTCTCTTATTTTCGCTCAGATCTGCTAATTCAGAAAGTGTATTTGAGCAACTTTCAGAAGGCTGTCCACAAATATGAATTGTCATTTGGGTTTCCATGTTTTCTGAAAACGAAAAAAACTTCAAAATACAAATTACTGTTGGGTTATAAATGGTTCCATATCGCCGAAGAGAGAGTTGTCAATACCCAATGCATTCGAAAAGTTATACACGTGTTACGAAAAATTTAGCCTTTTTCTTTTCTATGCGCATTTACTAGATTTGCTGTTTTGTGTCAGTCTTAATCCAGAATTGTACATCAGATGATTTTATGGTTCATATTTGAAATATAGCACGCTGTATATTGGTAGCATTTATTGAAAGATTTGATTCATTGAAACCTTGTAGATGAATATATATGACAGTATGTAATAACGTGGAGTTGGATCTCCGACATCACTTAGTCCTGAAAGAAAACGAAACACTCTTAACAATTTATCCACAAAGCGAACAACGAAAACAAGTTAAGTGATCAATCGATAAAAAAATTTAAGTCAAAAGCAGTCATAAAAATTTGATAAAGTGCTGTTTTCACAATAAAATGAACGCTAACTTCGAAACTCTCTAAAATGCCTATTCTTATTTTCCGCTACACTCTTTTTTTTTTTTTTTTGAAATACAAAATTCGATGATTTATCTTTCCAACCATTAATTTCTTAATTTAGTCTCTTTTTTTTTCTTTGTCAAAAAAAAAAAAAAAAAAAAAAAAAAAAGACTAACAAAATAATCACGTCAGTTTTGATATTTTTATTTCTTTTACCAAAATAATAATTCATTTAAAATTCTAAAGTTGTTGCATGATGATAACTGTAATAAATAAACCAAATAGAAACAGTTAAACTTAGAGCTGTTGCTTCGAGCTAATTAAAATAACCCGCTTTTTCTGTGTATTTTTTGAAAAAACAGCCAAAAAGTGAATTGTGTTTCTTTTCCGCCGATAGCGGTGAAAACAATCTTCGAAGCTATGCCTTGCTTAAGAAGTTTTAGAAATTCTGTTGGAAATAAAGGCATACCCAAAAAAAGAAAACCAACTCTTGAGAAAGAACACATATGATTGAAGACATATTCAAGTGTGCATCAAAACATGCAATACTTTATTGTTTAATAATAAAATCACATTAGCAGCAAAATATACCAAAAAATTATAATTTTAAACAAAAAACGAAACATTTCCTGCATAAAAAGCAGATTAAGACATAAAATACGATCAAACATTACATGTTTAATTTCGTAAATTTTCAGCTGTTAACCAAAGTTTAAAATATGCAATCAAAAAATTAAACTAAGCACAAAATCTAGTTCAAATTAAAAAAAAAAAAAGAAAAAAACAGCAGTACATCAGTTTATGAACCCCAGAAAGACTGAAATATTAAAACACGGTCTCATAGCATTTATCCTGAAAATGAGTTAGGAGGAAGGGGGGGGGGGGGATTCGCATGTTTGAAAATATAACTTGTAACTACAATTTATTAAATATGTCGTCACCTTTCATTATTATTCAATTCTTTCAATCATTTTGCTCTAACATTATCAATCTCTTTAAAATGCAGTTAAAAGCAGAAACTGGAATTGTGAAGCACAGTTTTTCAGTCATATTTAGGACACCTAAAAATTCTAAGGCAAAGCTCAAACTTACAGAGCCTTTTGGGTAATCAGGCCTTATCCAGAAGTATCGTTTCACTAAGAGGACTTCGTAATCACGAGATGGTAGATCTTTCTAACGGCTAGAATTGTACTCCGGTCACAAGTCTGATCCCTCACTGATCAGGGCAACAAGCCTAGTTGTGGATTCATCAGTCTGGAATAGGGAATAAGGGAATTGGACGCAGATGTCATTTCATTGAAGCTGAGAGCTCAGGGACTGCATTTGTCAGTCGAGTGCCAAATGCAGTCCCTGATTGGGATAACCAGGCTGTCGGAAAATTGCATGTAGTTCTGCTTTAGCCTTGGCTTAGGGGCGGCAACTAATTGCTCAATATTGTTCACAATAGTTTGGTTTTTGTCAGCATTAATTCTCATCATGAGAAAAAGCTTCAAGAAATACAGGGTGTTTCAAAATGAATAGCGGTGTTTTAACATGTTATAATATTTATTATACCAAACTTACAGCCACAAGTGATATATCAAATGAAAGAGAAACTGAAACAGTTTTACATAATAGCCTACAAGTGTTCAATGTGAGCACCATTCGTCACTCGGCACACGTCAAGACGATATGCGAGTTCTTCCCAAACTTTGATGAGTGTCTCATTAGTAATTGCTGCAACAGCTGTTTCAATCCTGTTCCCTAATTCGGGAAGGTTGGCTGGCAGTCGTCACAGGATTTGCTAATTCGCGACTAGCCTTCCGAACAGATTTCTTAGGGCTACGCGTGAACGAATTACGCACTTGCTCAACGCTCTCTTCACTAGTTCTTGGTCGTCCCGTACTCTTGCCTTTACAAAGGCAAGCCAAGCCAAGCCAAGCCATGTAATAGCTAACAGGCGGAGGGGGAGAACCCCCTTTTACCTGAAATCTATGAGAAGTGGGTGCAGAAAAAAGCGCCGGAGCGCACCTATGAGAAGGAAAAAACCTTGTCGGACGTGTTTTTTCTCCTCTCTCGTTCTCCGAAGCCTATGCCCTCGACGCGGAAGAAACAGTGCGCAGCTCGGGATAACGGCGTAGAGGCCCTTGTCAGGGCCGGCGGGGTAACTCCCGTCAGCGAAACCGTCCCCCAGCTCAACGCCTGGCCTTCTCCCGGTTCTCTCATGTCTTTGGCTACTATTAGGAAGAAATACCCATGCACCATTAAAAAGGGAATATCCACTCGCTTCCAACAACTTCTTGATCGCTACAAGTTTAATCTCCTGGCAACCAAGGAAAAATACGTTGAAGCTTTCGACCAGCCCACTCTAAACGGCATTGCGGACTACCTGTACGAATTTCTCGACGCCCTCTTCAATCTGACCGACCCAAGAACCTGGACTATGGAGGAACAAAAAATCTACGATGATGCTGATCTTCTCTCCAAGGAAAACCAAAAGAAGCTAGACGGACTCTTCCCCCCCCCCGACATCCCCCTCGACAGCGAAAGCGACGAGGAGTTGCCTACACAGAACGATTTCGTAAAGGCTAAAAGAACCTGTCGGAGCCCTCCCAAGGAAAAAGTGACGGCTATCCCCACTAAAAACATGTTCTCCACCCTCTCCTCTAAAGATGACGAACCAGCCAGTCTACAGAGTGCTACTCCTAGTATGGTTACAGATCAGTCCGAACCTTCGGCCACTCAGGATGCTCCCAGAAAGACCAAGGCACGTTCTCCGCCTCCCATCACTGTCGCCAACCCCCCAAACCCAGTTGGTATCTTGGAATTCCTGTCTAAAGTATGCGCCGGTGCTATCCAAGGAAAAATCACTGGCGATGATCTCAACATCTTTCCAGCCCTCGAAGACGACATCGACCTCATTGAGAAATATCTGCAGGAGAAGAGTCTCCAATTTCACAGTCGAGTCCTGCCCAGTAAACGCCCGCTGAAGGTAGTAATCCGTGGCCTGCCCATCAACTTCCCTACAGAGGATATTCTTCAGGATCTCAAAGGATACGGATTCGACGTTGTAAAGGTTCTCCAAATGAAGTCAGGACCCGAGAAAAGATTGCTGCCCCTATACCTGGCCGTACTAAACAAAGACGAGAAGGCCGACGACGTCTTTGGTGTCGGAAACATCGGATACCTCCGCATCAAGGTGGAGCGACTTCGTCCCAAGACCACTATGATCCAGTGCTACAAATGCCAGCGTTTTGGCCATACGGCGGCCAAGTGTCATCGCTCCCCACGCTGCCTCAAATGTGCCCAGGAACACAGGACCTTCGACTGTACTAAGGACAGTTCTACCAGTGTCTTGAAACTGATGATATCATCTACGAATGTTGTTATCACCTGGTGGATCACAACCAAACTTAATCCGGAGCGCACGTTGCACAGTAACAACAGATTCCATCTTTGCAACCTGTAAAACACAAAACGCTTTCTGTTCTTAAGTCGCCATCTTTGCTACAAGCGCTTTCTAGCGGATTGCCAGCAGAAACATTCCACGCACATGCGCACTGATGCCAACAAACAAAACTGTTTGAGTTTCTCTTTCATTTGATATATCACTTGTGGCTGTAAGTTTGGTGTAATAAATATTATAACATGTTAAAACCCCGCTATTCATTTTGAAACACCCTGTACATGTGTGAACAAACATACAAATTTATGACGCATCACGAGTATGGGTTTTCGAATGTGTTTTCAGCAGCCCAAGTTGAGAAAATTTTCTAGAACACAGCTCGCAAGCATACGGTTTCTCCTCCGTATGGGTTCTCATGTGTGATCTCTTGCCAGTAGACGAGGAAAAGGCTTTGCTACACAATTCACAAGGATACGGCTTCTCCCCAGTATGGGATCTAATATGTTCCTTTAGTCTTGAAGAAGTATAAAACGCTGCTGAACAGTACTCACAGATAAAGCTTTTCTTGCCGTTATGGATTCTCATATGTGTTTTTAAATCTCTCAACAGAGAACACGATTTTGAACAAAGTTCACAAGAGAATGGTTTTTCACTGCTATGGACACTCAAGTGAGATTTTAGACTTCCAGCGTGAGCAAACTTTCTAGAACATATTTTACAAGTATACGGTTGGACGCCGGTATGACGTTTCTTATGCTCTTTCAGGTGTCCTAAAGCAGTAAACGACTTTGAGCAATACTCGCAAGAATAAGGCTTTTCTCCTGTATGGTATCTTATGTGTGCTTTCAGAGATGCGAAGTGAGAAAAGGCTTTGAAACAGAAATTACAACAATAAGGCTTTTCTCCTGTATGGACTCTCGAGTGTGATTGCAGTTGGCCTAATGTAGAAAATACTTTTGAACAGTCATTGCAAGAATGAACCTTTTCTCCGGTATGGATCCTCAAGTGCACTTTTAGATTCCCATTGTGAGAAAACGTCTTTGAACAATGTTCACAAGTATAAGGTTTTTCGCGAGATGGGACTTTCTTATGTTTGCTTAGGTGTACCAATTTAGAAAATGTATTTGAACAATTTTCAGAAGAACAAGGTTTTTTGTCAGCTGGGATTCTCATATGTTTACTTAGGTCTGGTGATTGAGAAAGTTCATTTGAGCCGTTTTCAGAAGAATAAGACTTTTCGCTAGCTGGAATTATTTTATGTTCGCTTAGATCTGCTAATTCCGAAAGTGTATTTGAGTAATTTTCAGAAGGCTCCCCACCGGTAAGAATTGTTATTTGTGTTTCCATGTTTTCAGAAAAAGAAAACAGCTTCAAAATAAAACTAACTGTTGGGTCATAAATAACGTCATACCTCCGAAAAGAGAACAAAAATGTCAGTGCACAGTTGATATATTTTGTAATATCAGAATAAATTTAGCAGACGTCAACCTCAAGAAATGAAATGCGCTGTATTATTTACAATAAATAAAAGAAAAGAATGGGCACTTCATAAATTGTGCTTAAAATGTTGAACGTTAAACTAGCAATGAGCCTAATATTTCTTATAGGTGACAAGAAATGCTTCTTCAAATGCAATCACTCGCCATTTTCTTTGCAGATTGCTTTTTGCTACGAATCACTACTTCGTTAGCTCCTAATGTTCGTTTATAGAATACTATATAGGGAATATTACTTCGAGCAAATAATACAATTTCCAAATCGAAAGGACAAGCTCTGAATGTTTTGAACGGGCTTGTGATCAAATTATGCACATATTAGAAGAAACGAATAGAAAAACCCCGACTACCAAGAAAGCAAAGTTTAGACAACAATATTTTTCTTAATCACGTTTTCACGGCGAATTTATTTCTCAGTACGTTTTTTAAAGTAATTTACGAAATGAAAGTTTTAACTATGTTTCGTTCAGTAAAATAAATATAAATGTCTCCCGCTAAGTAAATATGAGCTCCGGTTTACAAGCTTCACAGGAAAATCAAAGAGGAAAAACCATCATATGTTCAGAAAATATGGCAGCTGTCAGAACCCAGTGCATTGAAAAAGTTATTCACATGTTTAGTATAAATTTAGATGTTTTTCTTTTCAACAACTTCTGTGTATTTACTAGAATTGTTGCTTTGTGTCACCTTCTTCATCGAGAAATGTACATCAGATGATTGTATGGTTCATATTTGAAATATAGCACGATGAATTTATTCAGTATTTATTCAAAGATTTGCTTCAATAAAACCTTGGAGGTGAATATATTTTACAGTGTGTAATATCGTGAAGTTGGATCTCAGTCATCATTTATCCCTGAAAGAAAACGAAACACTCTTAACAATTTATCCACAAAGCGAACAACGAAAACAAGTTATGTGATCAATCGATAGATAAAAGTTTTATCAAAATTAGTCATAAATTTTTGATAAAGAGTTGTTTTCACAACAAAAGGAACGCCATCTTCGAAATTCACTAGAATGCTTATTCCTCTTTTCCACATAACACATGAATTTGCTACACTCATTTCTTTTAATATAAAATTTGATGAATCTTTTCAACCATTAATTTCTTAATTCTATCGCTAATATTTCGTTCGAACAAAGAAAACAAAAATAGTTAACCACAAAATATTATGGCAGTTTTAATATTTTATTTCATTTTAAAAATAATAATTCATTTAAAATTATAAGGACTTAACCAGTAATTTAATACTTGAATAGCAAATATAATATACAACTTAAAAGTAGAGTCAATCAGTGATAGTTTTGGTATTCTATCAATAAATCAATTTTACAAAGATTAACGTAATTAAGAACCACTCTCAGTATATTATCGAAGGGGTTAAAATAGATAGTTTGCATGCTTTTTAAATTATACTCATTAAAAAGAGCTATACATAAATCATGCACGGAATGATTTAAGTATCTGGTAATAGTTTTAACTTGACTGATTTAGTAATAAACCTTAAATTTCAAATTGTGTCGAAGTCCAGAATTAAGAAACAAGAATGATTAATTTTAATAAGCATGATAAATTTCATCCAATTGAAATTTTCTTCCTTGAAAAAAGGCTATGCTTCAGTGGATTCCTGCCTTGCGGAGTTCAGGGCAATGAGGCTGCCGATTTCATGACTATTGGGCTGTTCAATTATCGGCCGCCCGTCACGTCCACACCAAATTTTTCCACCCGAAACAGGTTTTTTTTTTTACTGGTTGCCATTTTAGCAAGCCATCTTTGACGGGACCCGTTTCGATGAGAAGAATCTTGATCTTCTGATCGAACCGGAACGGAACTTTCTGAAGGCCGTCAAAAGTAGGACATCATTTCATTGGTTTCCGCCAAGCAGCGCGCTCTTCTCTCTGGCGAGTGAATTCAGTCACGTGATTGATGTACGGCGACCGTATGTGAATGCTACTCTGCTTTCATCGGCAGTCCGTCACGTCAAAAAACGGGATGGACTGCCGATAAGTGAACAACCCTTTAGAGGAGAGCTTCTGTACGACAAACTCAATCTGCCTTGCCTTTCCGTACCATGAAGTCAACTGCCAGAAAAACCTTTAAGATCTCATTTTTGCAGGACCTTTTAGTCAAAAATAAACAATGGATCGAACAAATTCGTAAAATACCGGAACGGGCCAGAAAGCGATCTCCGGCAATTTTCCGTCTTATTACTGGACTTGGCAGCCTTCACCCAGGGGCGTGCACAGAATTTCTGGGGACCGTCACAAGAGGCTTTTGCAGGCCCTCTTCCATATTGTTTATTCCCCCCCCCCCCCGACCCTACATATATTTCACCCCTTTTTTTCAAAATCTCGGTCCAACAGGTATCCCTTCTCCCCCTTGTGCACGTTCCTGCCTTCACCACATCTATGTCACAACGGACTCTCTTTGCCCTCTATGTACTGTTTGTTCTGGGACTTCGCGACCAGCAGCTGCGAAAAGTTCCATTTGGAAAAGGGATGATGGTTTAAAGAAGCGCACTTTTCCCGATGCATTTAGTTTTTGCTTGCTCGTTACTTCCTGCTTGCTATCACCACTGTTTTGATAAAATCAGAAGAGACCTGACGCATGCGCGAATTCAAGTAAGGTTTTGCGTTAAAATATCGGACAGTAATCTTGAGTATATGAACATACATCTCCGCAAATGCCGTGCTCTTCTTCGGACTTCAATTTGGAAGCGTTATTGGACGGCGAGAGCTACCCTGAGTTTATAGATTTCCTGATGTCACTTTTATTCTTGTTCTATGTTTTCTGCGATTCTGAGATGCCTTATTATATTTCCCATTGGAAATTAAAAAAAAAAATCATCTATGGTAAATTTGCCACATGATTGAATTGTTCAGTATCAGTAGGCCAATTTCCAACTTTTGAAAAGTTCTACAAATATTTTTTTTATAGGTATTACACATTCTATATTCTACAACACTAAAACCAGATTTTTTTTCTCTTAATGACACAATTTTTTGTTACGTTTATTTCAATTATAAAAGCAGTATTTAGACCAAAAATCTCCATTTTTTCAAACGTATGACTCATCACGTTCTGTGTGCCCGCAAAAGTGTGGCTTACATGGCTCTGCCCTTCAGTTTCATCAAGCTCATTCTTTTTCATTCTATTATCTACTTGGAGCTTTATTTATTTATTTGCAAAAAAAAAAAAAAAAAGATTAGAAAATTGACTTTGGAAACGTTGTACACTATTATTATTTTGCAATAAAAATACTTGCAAGCTAAAGCTGTTCTGCACGTTTAAAATAACCGAAAAAAGTCCATTACTCCTCCTCTCCACCCCCGGGCTGGCCTTTTTTAAAAAACACCCGGTTTTTTTTTAAACCGTGCTGACAACGAACTTAGCGTTTTTCTTAAAAAAAAAAAAAAAAAAAAAAAAAAAAAAAAAAAAAAAAAAACTTGTGTGAAAGAAACAATAGTTTCGATAATACATTTTAATTGTTCATTGTATGAATTACAAAAGAATTAGTGATGTGAAAAAAGGACCAGTATGTAATGATATTATGTGAAGAATAATTCACAAATGATTGAAATAATTTCCACGTAATTAATATGTATAAAATAACTTTAAAAGACAGATCATTGACGTACCAAATCTATTCGACTGTTATGTGCATTTCATAATTAAAAGTTATATTTGGGTGAGGTGTGAAGTTAAGTCAGTTTCAATTAAAACAAAATGATAGAAAACATTTTAATGACTTTATTTTACTTCATCATAAACAGATTTCCATGAAAGCAACTACAAATTATTCTACATGTATCACAAATGCATTGTTATAAATTACAAATAAAATAAATACAAATACAAATGTGACGACCAGCAACAGGCTCAGGGCCCAGCTAGGCTGGTCCTAGTCAATTAATTAGTCCCCAATGAAGATCAATGGCCCTCTTAAAGCTATCCACTCCTTTGCTCATTACCGCCTCTTCCGGTAAGCTATTCCAAGTGCCCACAACCCTGCTAAAGTAGTAGTTTTTCCTGATTTCCAAGTTAGCCAGAGATTTAAATAGCTTAAAACAATGACCCCTTGTCCTGCTTTCCCCGCAAAAATTTAATCCATTTACATCTTTCATTTTGATAAATTTAAATAACTGAATCATGTCCCCTCTGACTCTCCTTTGCTCCAGGCTATACATGTTAAGCCTATTAAGTCTGGTATCATAATCTAAATCTTAGAGTCCCCTTACTAATTTAGTTACCCTTCTTTGAACCCTTTCCAAAACAAAAATATACCAAGAAGAACATGAAAGAAATGACTGGCACAGGTTGAAATAAGTAAAATAACTGGGATGAACAAGTTTTAAAGATGCACCTGATGGAATGAAAGTTTAAATCGAGGTGGATCAAAGTCACTTTTGGTTCTCCACTTCACGTCTCGGGAGGGGATTATTATGCAGTCAATCCGGTTGCAGCTGGCTAATTTTGATTATAACAACGGAATGGAAACGGTAAAAGTCATGATATCTGCCTACAATAGAATGGGGTTGTTTCCTTTAGTCAAAACTACTACTTTTGTTAACTGAAATTGATAGAATAAGCAAAAAATAAATAAATAAATAAATAAATAAAATAAATAAACATGGAGCGAAAAAAAACTTTCACTTTCCCAACGCTTAATTTTTGATTAATTTTTTAAAACGGCCGATTTTGAAAACAAGGCGTGGTCTTTATGACATCACAAATGATGTACTTTGGCGCACCCATCTACTGCGTTTCCACGTTATGTTAATCAATAAGAAGCTAATTAAATATTGCGCTCTATGCTTGCTATCAGCCTAACCATATCGTTGCCAACACATGGGAGTAAAGAAGCGAATGAAATATTGTGCTCTGTAATGGCATTTCATAATTGGTGATGTCATCGGCAGAAGCGTAAACAATGAAAGCGGAGCGATTAAAGTAATTTTTTTAAAAATATTAAACTTGGTGAAATTACTTAAAAAATAGTCAGATCCTATGTTTTTGAGCATGCTCTTCCAGAAAAAATACTTTTAAAATTTCGGAAATGCAAAAAATGTCAAAAATAGATTAAAAAAAAAAGAGTGACTGAGAAAATAGGAAATGAAAAAAGGATTCCAAGAATCACGCTCAAATGTTCACTCAGTTGATTACACGGGCTTTCAAATACAGTAGAATACCTTTATAACGCCGACCTATAAAACGCACAACTTTCCAGAAGTAAACAATAAGTTTTTCATTTTAAAAATGCAAATGTAACAATTCCTTGGCTAATTCAATATTTTAGAAGTTTTCATCATCTCATCTCCATTCAAAGCTTTTAAATGATAATTAGTACTTGCGTAAAAATGTACCAAGTTCTACTTGAAAGTACAGCAACAGCTCTCATGTAAACCATGAAGCTAGCAAAAGTGCACAATATTGGACATTCTTTTTGATTATGAAACATATTTCTTTGTGAATAACTCTATCATTAAATTGTATAATTTGAGATTTAACATCCATTGTACTAAAAACTTATTTGTAATGTGTAAATATATTGTTATATTTTGAATATTATTTTCTAAATTTGTGAAATGATCTATATAACGCCAAAACCTCACCTATGGTTTTCTACTGTAGTAGCCATCCGCTACCTGCTTGGAATCTCGTATTGTTGTCCCCTCTAAATCAGATTGAGAAGATAAGGAGCATTTGCAAAACGTTATTTATTTATTTATTTTTTTTAATTTTTGTCATCTATTTTACTTAAGCTTTATTGCACAAACTTACCTATATGTTTTCCACTGAAATTAAAGCATGAAAAGGACATCAAATTCTAATATTTTACTGGTGCTTGTGGGAAATCAAAAAAAGGTTTTTCAAATACAGTCAACACTCAAAGTCCCAAGGGACCGGCTAAAACGTTTGAGTTATTGGTTGTTCGAGTTATGGGAAGCTCCCACAACAGTCTCAAGAGTTTGGGACCCGATGAAAACTTCGAGATAAAGGAATGCAGTAGCCAAACTAGATGTTGGCAGGAGTGGCTCTCGCCAGGGGCACAGCAGCCAGGGGGGCGGCATTTGGACTGATTAAAAAAAATGATTTTCGATTTTTTTTTTTAATCACAGAATTTGAAAAATGCTTTAAAATTTTTTTATAAAAACTTGCAAAAAAAAAAAAAAAAAAAAAAGAGCTGGAGGGGGTATATACATATATATATATATATACACACACATACATAACATCTACTGAGAAGGAACATCGGGCATCATTGAAAACAATTCTAAAAAAAGAAAATAAGAAAAAAAATTACAATGCTGCCTCCTGTTTGTCGAATCAATTAATCAAAATGTTCTCAAAAAAAAAAAAAAAAAAAAAAAAGGTCACAATGCCTCCGGTGACTTTCCATGTGAGCGACCCTGGGAGGGGGGGGGCAATTTCTTTTGTTCGCTAGGGGGAGCTAGACCCCATAGTTATGCTACTGAAGGAATGTTTGAGTTATAAAGATTAGACTTTACCTTAAAGAATTCATTTTGTAGATAACTGTGGTTTATTGGCCCACGGTAGAATAAGTCTAGGTAATAAGAAAACATCTTGCGCAGCATTCATGGGTTATTTTGGCCAGTATGGACTTTCAAGTGCAATCTCAGATGTCCTACGTGCGAAAACTTCTTTGAACAATGTTCACAAGAAATAGGTATTTTGGCATCATGGATTCTCTTATGCTTCGTTAAGTTATCTAACCGAGAAAATGTCTTCAGACAATGTTCACAAGAGTGGGGTTTTTCTCCCGTATGAATTTCCTTATGTTTTTTTAAATAACTCAACCGAGAAAATGTTTTTGAACATTGTTCGCAAGAATAAGGCCTCTCTCCTGTATGAATCCTTCTATGTTCTTTCAAATGATTAAATTGAGAAAACGACTTTGAGCAATGTTCGCAAGCAAATGGTTTCTCACCGGTATGGACTCTCAAATGTGTTTTCAGGGTTCCCGAGTGAGAAAACTTCTTTGAACATACTTGGCACGAGAATGGTCTGTCCCCTGTATGACATCTCACATGCTCTTTCAGGTGACCTGATGATGAAAATGTCTGGAAACAATAACCACAAGTATGAAGTTTTTCGCCAGTATGCACCATTATGTGTGCGACTAGGTGCCCGTATTGAGCAAATGTCTTCGAACAGACCTCGCACGAATGCCGTTTCTCACCAGTATGGATTCTCGTATGTGCTCTCACGTGACTTAATAGAGAAAATGCTTTAGAACAAAATTCACAACGGTACAGCCTTTTGCTCACATCTGTTTTCAAATGATCTGCCATTGCTCAAGAACAACAATTTCTTTTTAAGTTAACTCCACAAAAGCTCAATTTTGCTGACATCTGTTTTGAAATGATCTGCCATTGCTCAAGAACAACAATTTTTTTTAAAGTTAACTCTACAAAAGCTCAATTTTGCTGATATCTGTTTTGAAATGATCTGCCATTGCTCAAGAACAACAATTTTTTTCAAGTTAACTCCACAAAAGTGCAATTTTGCTGATATCTGTTTTCAAATGATCTGTCCTTGGTCAAGAACGACAACTTTTTTTTAAAGTTAACTCTACAAAAGCTCAATTTTGGTGATCCATGTTTTAAAATGATCTGCCATTGCTCAAGAACAACAATTTCTTTTTGCGTTAACTTCACAAAAGCTCAATTTTGCTGATATCTGTTTTCAAATAATCTGCCACTGCTCAAGAACAATTTCTTTTCAAGTTAACTCCACAAAAGCTCAAACAAACATAAAACTTTCAACATGGTAATCTAGTAGGCACCACAGAAGTCATATATGAACAATTTCAATGCATCAGTCTATTTTCTCTCACCTCTTTGTTTTTACAGTGATAATCTGACCTTGTTGTCTTCTTTATGTTGACTCCTACCAGCTGTTTCATTGATCATCTTCTATAAGGAATACATGGATGTTTATTTCAGTTTCCAGTTGATTCTTTTTCATACCTAACAAAAATGTTTCAGATGCCTTCATTCAAAGACTTTTTTCATGTACATTTCTCAGTTGAAAATCAGTGAGCCAAAGCATTTTAACACAGAGACGTATTGCTGACATCATATATGTTAAAACGAGATATCAAGTAATCCTGATGATTGCTGAAAATAAATGGAAAAAATTAGAGGATTTCTGTAAAAAGAAAATTCTAGGACTACAACACATAAAGGAAAAAATTAGGAACAACAAAGAAATAAATACAGTAAAACACTGCTTCAGCTCCTAACTCTAGTTAAATTGATACAATTGTAGTAAACAAATCTTCTTCCAAAGAACTTCCATGTATTACAGTCGTTGAAATGTCAATTCCATATAATGGCAGCTGATAATCTGGAGAAAAATGTTCTAAAATTACATCTTTCTTTATTGTTTTATTCATCCTTTTTTTTTTTTTTTTTTTTTTGTCTTTGTTTGCTTTTTCCCTTCAAATATTAATTATAATTGTGGTTTATGCTACTTAAGATTATTAGTACATGCATTTTCTCAGAAAACAATATTAAAGAGCGGCATAAGCATTGAATTATTTCCTCACTAATTATTTCAAAGAGAGTTTTAACTCTCAGATATGTGGGGATCCAAATTTCTTTCAATGCAATTTGGAAATCAATGTGCAATCAAACAGTCTAGATTCCAAGCAAGGTATCATTTTACAAATTTTGGGCAGAGTACTTTGTAGGTTTGGGCTTGTTGAAATGATAGAGCAATGAATAAAGTTGGCAAATTCACTGTTGATTAAATTCTGTTTTTCTCAGTCTATTGTACTATCAGCACATTTATCTGGATCTGTTGCACTTTTATAGATTTTCTTTTTTGATTAATTTTATATTGTGCTCAACATAATTAATCTCTTTTTGAAAATAACATGTGAAGTTTGTATGCATACTGACAAAATTGAATTAGAGAAAACTGCAAAAGAATATAATACATACTACACTGTATTCAGTATGTTACCAACCAATAGGAGAAATACACAAAATACACCGCCAGCTCAGTGAATTCCAGCCGAGGACTGCAGTTTCGTGCTTATTAGCACTCATCAAGGCATGGTATATTCAGGATTAGTAACTTAATGAATATACCACGCATTGTCTTCAATGTTCGAGTTGAACCGAACCATTGCATCGGTCACTTGTCAGGTCTGTGCTAATTCTATATTAGCTACCTGTTTGACACTCTAGGCTTCCTTAAGAGGTTTTCCACCTTCAGCTCAATCACTTCCTATGCCAGGCTGATGAGTGCTAATAAGCTTGAAACTGCAGTGAAGTAGAAGACTGCACTGCAGTATGAATTCATTCTTCAGTTATAATGCTAATGATACAGATACACATCTTCTAAGATAACCTGCCCCTTGACCTCAAACACGGGGCTGTGTTCCACTAAGTCCCGTTAGAGCCAAAATGGGGGAGATAAAATGTGTTTTTACAAAACAGACAAAACAGGGAAAAAACAGAAGATTTTGCTCATGATCAGAAAAACAGAGAAAGATATGAAAATCCGTAAAACTTGACAGGTATGACAAACTCATTAAGCCTACAGAACTATGAAAGACGGATTTTTAAGTTATTATTTCAATTGGCTCGTAGTTAAGTCCGATCCAAAAATATATTAAAAAGTTTTAAATCTGAATTTCGTTTACTGTGGTACTAAATATGTATGATATCTGTATATCACCCGAGCGTACTGTCTTCCAAAGAAAAATGCCAGTCTACACTATTAACCCTAGGATCCCATGTTTCTACCACATGGGTGGTTTCACTGGTTTAATAGGACTTCAAAACCGATTAGAAACTGAACAATGCCTGACCCAACATCCCCAACCAGTGGTATTGATTCAGAATAGGAACTTGGAAAACTTATGACCATGATAGATTTAGACTGACCAGATAGTACAGTCTGTATGTTCATTACCCCAGGATGCAATCACCCTGTAAAATGGAGAAGAAATTGAATTTTTTTTGATGCAAACAGCAGAAGGTTGTTTTAAAAGATCACAGAGGAGAAGAAAATCTTTTACAGAAAAAACATTCTGGGAAAAATTTGTCCCATAGTCGAATAGGAAGAAAAAAAAATTCATGCAAACTGAAACGAATTGACATGCAATAATGTAAATTTATGTGAGCATAGCCACAATTATACGTGAAACACTCTCTGTGAAAACTGGAGAAATGAATAATCGATGTTGTCGACCTACGCCCAGATTCAAGTAAAACACTACAGAACCGCCAATTGAGACAAACATAATCGACCAGATTTGCAATCACTGTTGGATGTTAAATTCAAGTGAAACATTTAGGACAATCGCAAGTGGGAAGTCGGGATAGGAGGTACTGGTCGATGATAATTGCAAGTACTTGAATATCAACCAATAAGAGTATTGCGTTCGAGAGAGGGGAGAAAATTGATGATGCAATATTTGTTTTGATGGTAAATCTTGCGCTATGGATATTTTCTGTGCTTTTCTTTTTTTTTTTTTTTTTTTTTTTCAAGTTTTAGCTCTTCAATTGGAAAAAAACAAAACAAATTGAATAAAAGCTGTTGCCATTTAAGATAGCGTCATATGTCCCTCATGTACGTTCTATTTGTTTCGAATAAAACGCATGATGTGTTTGACGTTTAAAGGAAAATTTGATAATAATCCGACAAGAATCAAAGATTTTCCAATATTTTCCTCTGACTGGTACAACAAGAACTGAATTATTCTTAGGGAATTTTGAATTTAAATTGCCTACTGTAATATCTGTTTTGAACATGTTAGTTTCCCTAAGTTGAATACATTTCCACAATAAGTAAATGCTATATGTTTACTTATGAGACAAAATGATAGTTTTTGTTTTACCAGTTTGGGCTATGTTCAATTTTAAAATCAAAAGTTAAAACTAATTCAGAGAATAAAAACAATAAGCACATTGATAAGATACATCCAGTTTTGAAGGTGATACCCTTTGTGCAGAAATAAATTCTTTTTACTTCAACTAACCACATTTTTACTGCATTTTACTTCATCTAGATCATAAAAGGTCTCTGATTTCGTTTAAACAGGTTTGATTGTAGCATGTCTTCATTGTTATTAAGGCAAGTCAGCTGTTTTTTCATCGATAAACTGTAAACTAATTTTTTGTTATCGTGAAAGGAGTGTTTGTAGCTCAAAAAAGAAATTTTATTCAAATACAAAATTATAAAAACTACACCTACAAAATTACACCTACATGTACTGTAACACAAACAATGAAAGAACATATAGTATGACCAGGGCCAGGCCCAGATCTATAAATTTTGGGTTCCCCTGCAAAAAATCAGCAGGTCTGCTAACTGCCTACTAAATTTCTATGCCACTAAGGACCGTGGGCCTATTTAGTGGCATGCACCCCCCCCCCCTCCCCACACACACTGCATGAGGGCGAGGTATCTGCGTACGTATTGTCTGACCATCAATTACATGGAAAGGCTAATATCCGGTTTATAGGCGGAAATGGACCTATCTATTAGTTTACAGGGGTGTTAGTTGGTTTGTTTCAGATGTGCACTTTTGCCTCTCAATTATTTAGCCTCAATTTTGTAAAAATGAAAATTTGCTCATAGTAACATTTCTTAAATCTAAAGTACATTCGATCTATATTCTCACAGCAAAAAGTAATTGATTTATTTATTCACAACAAAGTTTTGAGCTTACCATTTTGCTTTTACGTTCCTGAAGGAAATGAAAATATTTTTTTTTCCTTTTGTTGTTTCCATGGTAACTATTTTTGTTTCCCCTTATTTTATTTTTAAGAATGCAATAAATGAACAAGGTACTGGTGACATTATAAAACGCGTGCATCAAAATTCCATCGTTATTTTCCCTTCTCTCCTACTAGATTCATTCTGATGGAATCGTCTTTACTTGGCACCTTGTCAAATTATGTACAATCCATGGTCAAACAGTAGATCCGGGCCTGACCAAGGCCACACAGAGGGTAAGGGAAGCAGGGACAGGGCCGTCCGAAGAGACTGACCATATGAGGCAGTGAGGAGCAAAGGGAGTAAGTGGCAAATTAAAAATTTGGAGATAACCAGTACACATGGTAGGTGAACCTCTCCTCTGTCTTGGGGCAATACACAGTACCAGTAGCCCTGGTAGGTGCTGCTATACAGCATGATTTAGAAAAACTTTTCAGTGAAAGTCTACCTAGGAGTCAATCTTCAAACATGTTTTACTCAAAACTTGAAAATGTCCACTTACATCCCTTTGCTTCTCACTTCCTCATATGAGGTAGTGAGAAGCAAAGGGATGCAAGGTGCAAAATTGAAAATTTGGAGATAACCAATACAAGTGGTAGGTGAACCTCTCTTCTGTCTTGAGGCAAGAGATGGTACTATTAGCCCTGGTAGGTGCTGCTGTATAGCATGATTTAGAAAAAAAATTCAATAAAATCCTACCTGAGATCTGATCTTTAAACGCGTTTTACTCAAAACTTAAAATAGTCCGTTTGCATCCCTTTGCTCTCTTCTCGCTGCCTCATATTATCTTTTCTTTTATCATAAAAGTCAGGAACGTGTTAGTATTTTAAGAAGTATTTAAGCAAAATACTTTTTTAAAAAAAAATACATTTTAATGCAACAAAAGCTCAGTTTATGGTGCCCTCTCATGTGTTCGCTGCCGCCCGGCCAGATGCCTTGCTTGTTCCCCTCTTTGGACAGCTCTGAGCAGGTGCAAAAACTCTGAAGTGGGTTCACCAGGGGCTTACTAGCCCTGGAAATGGACATCACCGTAGCATAACGAGATATTTTTTATGCGAAGGTGAGGGTTTACTTATAACCTGGTCTACAGTGACGAACCAATTTTGGGTTAGGAGATAAGAGTTGGAAGCCCCCACTCCCCTCATAAAACTTGTCAAATTTATACGATTCCCACTCGAGCTGCGAGCCCTCAAGTTTCCGACTAGGCTGACATGGTCTCTCGTTGACCCTGCGTAAACGAGTCTGAGATTTGAAAATTCCAATGCATAGCTGTAATACAATCTTCACATCACTGCAGCACATAAAGGCATACATTAGCCTTAACACCAACCACGTACTTCATGTAGTATTACAGAGCTACATGCTGTTAAACTCGTCACAAGTCGAACCGCTCCATACTACAGACACTCATTGGTGAGATAAATTTATCTGCCTCCAGCTCGGTTGTTCACAATATTCCAGACTGATGAGTTCTAATAAGAATAAAACTGCAGTCTCTGGATGTGATAACTAGACTGTCTGACATAATATAACCGGACTGCAGGTTATTCTCTTGTATATCCAGTGCCGGTTCTGGAGCGAAGCAAGCATGTTGTAGTATAACTCGGGGGTGCCCACCTAAAGGGGGGGGGGATCATAGCGCAGACTGTGGTATTGAAATTTTTAGGAGGGGGTGTTTCGAGGGGTATTTTTCTTATTGGGAGGCTCAGTAATATCGAAGGGGGTACGCCCTTGCTCTTAGTGGGGATGCGCATGGGCACCCCTGGCATAACTAGATGCAAAACTCAGCTGCAACCACTGGCCATGCGAATTTCGAAGTAAACGGGCAAAAACATAGCCAAAGAGGAAGCAATGCTATTTGCATCCTATCAGAGCCTACGGCCACGTCTTGTTCCAAACACTTGTCTATTTACTTAAAGGTCTCGATTACCTATGGGACCGTTTCTTGTAGTGTATTTAGTTAATACAGTCGAACTTGCTTATAACTAGCCCTGTTTTAACGAGAACTTTGATTTAGCAAGGGAATCAAAAAGCTTTTGTTGGTACAATGTTAAGTCTATGAGAACATAACTCGCCTTATCGAGCAAACCCCGCTTCAAGCGAGCAATATTTTTGTCATTCATAAAATTTCTGTCGATTTCAAGTGCAGAAAAGGTTATTCTATTTTTGAAAAAATACCGTTATTATTTCGAGTTCAACCGAAATAGAGATGAGACATAAATCCTGAGAAAAAATGAAGATATGACCCTTTGTTTAAAAAAATTTGTGGGGTAAAGGATTTAGAAATCATAATTGTTGAAGCAAATATTAAATCATTTCCGAGATATACTTCCGAGGATATTATAGCTCTAAGTCAAGCTAATGCAGATGAAAATAAAAGAAAGTGACTACAAAAAACAACGAATGTGAACAATTTGAAGTTCAACAGCATTGGACATATGCAATGGTTTCTAAAGTGCAGAAAAAATTCAAACTATTAATTTCAAGCCGCAGATGCCAATGGCAATGTTTTTCGGACCGCACATTCCTTGAAAACAATAACAAGAAAGAGAAAAATAAGACAGCTCAAAGCACATAACTAACTTCTTTGGTGCTGTATGGAAATATAAAAATAACAAAGCATGTATCAATTTTCACGATTTTCCAAAAATCCCTTTTTTACGAGCACTCTGTTATAAGAAGCAAATGTTGCAGTCTCATCGCGCTTGTTTTTAGTGAGTTGGACTGTACTACACATCTATGGGAGCAAGCCCTTTCTACAGGCGGCAACTTCTGAAAGGTGGCAAATTCACCATAATTATTTTTTTCGTTCAAACTTGATATAAAAACTTGAAGGTAGATGGGTAAGGGCTAGTGATGGGCATAATCGATTCACTCGAGAAATCTATTATTACGAGTTCTTGGTTACTGATTGACTCAACTCGAATTCTCGATTATCACAGCTCGAGTTCTCAATTTCAAAAGATCTCGATAATGTCCATCACTAGTGTGAGCATCAGTTTCAACATTTGCCGCAGCTGAGAAAAATTAAAGATCTGGCACTGCTCGCCTTAGCACTATTACCTCCTCCCACCCAAACCATTAAAAGACTGAACTCGAAATTTGCCCCCCCCCCCTGTCTGACTATGTTGTGTGTATGCACCTTTGTGTAGTACTGCCACCTTTCTTTCCCTCATTAAAAAAAAGCAATGGGATTTGGACCGTATTTATTTTCTTCATTTATTTAAAGCCAAACGTTTCTGCCAATTATTTTTTAAAAAGCACGTACAGGGTGATTATAATTAAAGTTCCATTTTCAAAACGCTGTAAAAATAAAACCACTGGTCAGAATGACGTCAAATTTGAACGGAATATTATTGAAGACGGGGGAAACGTATGGCAGAAGAAAAATAAATAGTTGGAATTTTTAGCAATAGATGGCGCTGCAAGCATCATAATTTAATTAAATCGGTTTTTAATTGTCCTGAGGCCAAAAAACACAGAAAAAGCATCAGTAAAAATCAAATCGGTCTTAAATTTTCGTTATACTGGCGCAAAAGATGTTCAATATGCTGTCCCCCCGCCTGTTTTCTGAAACAAGTCGAAATCAAGAAACAGCATGAAGTGTTTCACGTTTAGAATGTGTTGCGCAATGAGTGTCTTCAGCTCAGCAAAGTTTGCAATCAGAGCATTGAACACAACAGCTTTCAGCTAGCCCCATAGCCAGAAGTCACACGGGTTAAGATCAGGTGATCGGGACGGCCAGGCTGTAGGGAAATGGCAACTTCAATGAGTCGTGCGCATGACAGGCGTTTTGATTTACATGTTTTGACACCTGCAGAGCCATCTATTGCTAAAAATTCCAATTATTTATTTTTCTTCTGCCATTCGTTTTCCCCCTTCTTCGATAATATTCCGTTGAATTTTCACCTCATTCTGACCAGTGGTTTTATTTTTACAGCGTTTTGAAAGTGGAACTTTAATTATAATCACCCTGTATATGCAGTACATATATGTTACTGTAAAGCACCGAAATTAAAAAATGTCGACTTTTACTGCTGATTCACCAGAAATATTAAGTATATCACCAATGTCTTTGGTATGTGTATGTTGATATGCACTGGCTAATGTTGATATTCGCCAGATTTCAAACTTTCACAGTTTAACTTTTAATGGGAGTACAATGCATGTCATTGTAGGAACTTATACAGGGGCCATGTAGCTAAGTTTGATACATTTTGTTATTGCACCATAATATGCAAGTAAATGGAATTATAGCAAATAATTAAAAAAATACTAGCATATAATTGAGATTTTAGATTAGTAAGATAGTGAACGTTAAACAAATTTACTCACTTTCATCAGCCACTTTTCTTTTTCTTTCTCAACCAGTATACTAACCAGCAAAATTACAACAATGAAGAGAATTTAATTATAATTTCTCATCACAGTCGTAATTCAACTTGTACTGATGCTCTTGGTTCCTTCAAAACGAGGAAGTAATATAATAACTATGCAGAATATTATGCCATCAAGTATTAAGTCATAATTAAAATAAGTACTGCATTTGTGGATTTGAGCCAAGTATGGCATATTTTAAGCAAATAAAGCCAATTATACTTCCAATTTAAATTGAAGGTTACTGCCTACTATAACCATGCTGTCATGCTGTAAACAAAAACAAGCATTGAAACGAGTTGCCAATTTAAATTGAGAATTTTAAACAATAACATTTCATTAATTTTAAAATAAACTACGCATTCCAAATAGATGCCTTTGATGTTTTTCTACACTTGCGAGAGATTTTCCAAACTTATGACAACTCGAGAGCAGTTGCAAATTTTGCGAGAGAATCAAGACGGAAGACAATCGCAATGTTACACTTGAATTCAAATTGGGGAAATAGCGATTGCATCGGAGCATTGCGATCGGCGGTGTTTCACTTGAATCCCTGTGTTAAAGTCATGGAATTGAGTGGAGTACAATGGCCGTCACTTATATGAATCGTGTTAGTTCTAAACAGTTTTGATTCTATGAAGCGGTAGACAGGGTTCATACTCTATTTGGATGAAAAAATTCCATACCTTTTTCATGACTTCAATGAAAATTTTCATGACCTTGTTACACAAAGAGAATAGCACTATTCAATCTCAAACTTGCTAGTTTTTGGAAATGAGCAATAGCAAAACGTCTACATGAATGCCACAGCCTCATTGAAGCACTTACTCATAATGGAAAAATATAAGTGTACACCTTTAAAAAAAACTAAACTATTCTTATTTCTCTTCGTTAGATAAATTTAAGTAAAGTAAAAATGCAGTGAAACAAATATGACGATGCTTAAATATCTGATTTTTTTTTTAGAAACAGGCAGAATGATATTGATGGGGACAAAGGTTGAATGAGTCATCACTAAATTTCAATAAATTTGCTTCAAAAGTTGCCTTTTAGTGTCAACAGTGCATTTAATCATCCACGTAACTTGACAGTATTTTGGTACTTTAAAGTAAAGCCATGTAGTTTAGTTTTCTCTATGTTTCTAAACCAGATCTTTTTTGAAAAAAACATTCAGTAATGAATCAATCTTCTGATTCAAAAGTATACTTGTTTTGTTTATTTATTTGCACATTTTCAAATGCATATAAATTAATAGGTTCAGAAATTGAACATGTTTGATTCCTAACATAGAACGACTCAGTGGGTTGCATGGATTAGTTAGGCACTACTATTTTAGAGCATTATAATTCCTTTTTTTCTGTATTTTATCGCCTGACTAAAGATCATTATTTTCTAAAAGCTTCAACAAATTAAAATAAACTCTGATAAATTTAATAATAAAGTTCTTACGAGTGATGGAATAGAATTCGGATGCAATCGATTTGCTTTTTTTGACAAGACGTGGCAAAACTAAGAACGTGAAATTTCGCTACTACAGAATATAAAACATATAAGAAGTGTTAAAAATAACAGTAAATTCAAAATAAGTGATGTCCAAGCAGTAAAATCACATCGCCAAAAAAGGCATGCGGCTGCGACTTAAGTGGATGCAATGAGATTTCAAAATTCAGATTTGATTTTGCGATCGTTCAATTTTCCATTTTTAATAGCTTTTTAGCCGTTAAACCATTCAAGATTTCTAAAATGCTCCTTTAGTTACTGTTACTTTCTCTTTGTCCAGGACATTTTTCCATGACTTGAAATAAATTTCCATGACTTTCAATGAAAATTTCAATTTTCCATGACTTTTCCAGGTCTGAAATTCACTTATTTTTTTCCCATGAACTTCCAGGATTTTCATGACCTGCACGGACCCTGATTCAATAAAGTTGGATTTTGTTCTGTTTTTGACGATTTGTTTTGTTTTTAACAATTTGTTTCATTAAAGCAATTGATTCAATGAACCACTGTCCACTGTATAACAATTAATAAGACAAGCGCATCAGCTGAAAATTTTCTCATCATTCTTCTTCATCTGCCGAGTGGCAATTTCGTTGGCAGTTACTGCATTTACAAAATTAAAATGAGATAAAAAGGCGTGAAGATTTTGAATCTATAGAACAGAAAGTCATAGGATGAATTAACAAGTTAGTCTTGATAAAGAAAGTATTATAGTTTGGCTACAGTAAGTTGAAGTTTGACCTTGACAATGTCTGCTTCTTTTGGGCAGTGCAGTGAGCAAGGGATTTAGGGTTGGAACACTTTTGCAAAACTTCTACAAAAGCAACGCAACTGAAATCGATGAAGATTACATACACCTTTTACCTCAAAAAAGGGAATAAACATTTACAAGGTCAAGCTTCAGCTCATTAGACGCATTATATCTTGAGATAAAACCTGTACTTGTATGACATTTAAGCAAATTTAAATCTTAGCTCTTTTCTTTTAGTTGAAGATTTAATTTAATGTATATGTTTTCACTTCAGGTTTAGAATCTAAAGTAAAACTTAGTTGAATTATGTAATAATTTTATTACATCATAGCAGTAGTCTTACATTAAAAAAACGTATAGAAAACCTGGATTTTCATTTCGCCCAATTTCTTCCAGCGCACAGTGTGGCATAGTGGGCAAAAATCCACCGAACTCGCGGGTTTTGAGCTAGGATCTTCTATTATAGCTCAAAATGCGGCAAAATTCTTCGACTATTTCGTAGTGGTGCTACAATTTTGAATTTCTTAACCCCCTAAGCCTCGCAGAGCTCAGAATGGACCCAAGTCGCGATTTTGAAAACTAAAAAGTATGACCATATTTTTTCCCTGATATGTGGTTCAATGCTTAGTATAAATCGAGGAATTGGATGATAAAACACAACTTTTGATCGCTGCCGGGTATTTAGAAATGCTTTTTTCCACCGTATAAGTCATTAAAAACATGATTTTTCAGGTTTTTCCGTTGAAAAAAAATGTGTTTTAACGGTCTTCTCACATTTCCCGCGCAAGAACAAATATATATTTTAATTCTAATCTACAAGTTTTCAATCATTTTCCAAAGTTCAAAAGTTAAAAACCTCCCTAAAACACCGAAAAATCGCTCAAAGTCCGAATTTCAGCTCCATATCCTACCATTGTCCATGCGAATACATCTGTGCAATAGCGACAAACAGCTTATTTTATATGTATACATTTATGGGTATACATTTTGAGAATACATCGTCTGCGTTCGAATTAAGACCTTTACATTTAGAATTTCCGAATGCTTTGGTTGTTTTAAAGAAAATTTAATGTATTAAAGAAGCAGTTGAGCAAATGTGTAGACGCAAAATTGGTATGTTTGTTTGTTTCCTCGGAATAATCGTAATCTTTGAATTGTAACTGGTATGTTCACTCTTTTACGTAAGTGTTTTTGTTGAAATTCTAACTTAAAATGTAAAAACACATGTTAAAATTTTAATGTGTTTTAAACTAAACAATCAATGCTCAGATGAACCCTTTTAGCCCCAGTTTTGTTCCTAACAACATCATTCATAGGTTATAATACAGCTAAATTTAAGGTAGGGATGAAAGGATTAATGAAATTATATGATTTTACTTCACTCTATTTAATTTAAAAAACAAATATTTACAAATATATGTCCATTAGCTTTCACTTTAGAAGTATGAAAAACAGTAAAGACATGTTATTTTAACTTTATTTTAAAGTTTTATTGAATTTATATTAAAATTTATGTTGTTTTGTTGGTCTTACACGCAGAAACTGATTTTTGAAAAATGTAATTTACATAATTTGTATAAATACTTATTTATCTAACAGAGGACAAAGTTTTCTATTTTGCATACTTATGTAAAAAAGTGAACATACCTGCCATAATTCAAATATTCCGATTAATCCAAGGAAACAGACAAACATACTAACATTGCGTCTACAGATTTGCTCAACTGTTACTTCAATACATTAAATTTTCTTAAAAACATCAAAAGCATTCGGAAATTCTAAATGTAAAGGTCTTAATTCGAACGCAGACGATTTATTCTCAAAATGTATACACATAAATATATACATATAAAATAAGCTGTTCGCCGCTATTGCAGATTTATTCCCGTGGACAATGGTAGGATCTCGAGCTGAAATTCGAATTTTGAGCAATTTTTTGGTGTTTTAGGGAGGTTTTTACCTTTTAAACTTTGGAAAATGATTGAAAACTTGTAAATTAGAATTAAAATTATATTTGTTCTTGAGCGGGAGATGTGTGAAGATCGTTAAAACCCATTTTTGCAACGGAAAAACCTGAAAAATCATGTTTTTAATGACTTAAACGGTGGAAAAAGGCATTTCTAAACACCTGGCAGCGATCAAAAGTTGTGTTTTATCATCCAATTCCTTGATTTATACTAAGTATTGAGTCACATATCAGGGAAAAAATATGGTCATACTTTTTAGTTTTCAAAATCGCGACTCGGGTCCATTATGAGCTCGCGGGGCTTAGGGGGTTAAGAAATTCAAAATTGTAGCACCACTACGAAATAGTCGAAGAATTTTGCCGCATTTTGAGCCATAATAGAAGATCCTAGCTCAAAACACGCGAGTTCGGTGGATTTTTGCCCACTATGCCACACTGTGCAGCGTCCCAAACTTTTTACAAAAAAATGGACAAAATACCAACTCTGAACTTAATATCACTAAAATTTAGAAAATACATATGAGTTATTAATCTTTCATCACATCACTGCTCTTTGGTATATAATAGTAGTTACAATACAGCAGATTTTACCACTAGCCCGAATCTCAGATTTTCGTTTTGTATAAGTTGAATTTCTCAGTTTCGGCTCCTATGCCAAACACTACGAGTTGAATGTTCATTTTTTTTATGACATTTTTTATCAAAAAATCTTTTTATACAATGATTCTCCATCTCCATACATGGGTAAGTGTTAAAAATATATTTTGATCAATTTCAAAATTGTTCACCACTAGAAGTTTCTGTTTTTCTTTTTACAAGCATTTTATGTAATTTTTACATCCCTCATCATGGAACTGCCCTTTTGTTTATATAAGCTATCTCAAATTAACAGGACACGGAATAGCAGGATTATACTACAGACCTTCCCAAACTTTTCTGAATCGACGCACCCTTTGAAGCATTAATTTTTTCAAGTACAGTAAAACCTGTAAAGTTGACCACCTTTGTAAGTTGACCACCCGTCTATGTTGACCGCTTTTGTCAGGAACGGAATTAGTCCTATCTTATATAATGAAAGAAAACCTCTGTAACTTGACCACCTCTCTATCTTGACCATCTGTCTATCTTGACCACTAATGAACCCCAAGTTTGGTTTGGAGTATTGTAAAAAACCCTTTGTAAGTTGACCACTTGGTTTATTTTTAAAAATTTTATTCAACAAATTATTATTTTTATTATTTTTTTTATAGCTTTCCAAGAATATTTTTGATGCCAGACCAGCATTTTACCAACTAATGAAACAGCAGCATAACTAAACCTCCTTTTGAGTTTAACCACATGGGAAAACTACTAAGAACCCTTTTATTCTCCAAACTTGTTTTTCTTTTGTTGTTAATCGAAAAAAATGTTATTTTTTGATTAACTATAATTTTTTAGGAACTATTAATATAAAATGATTAACTTTTCATAAACAATAAGACTTTTTTTTGATCAATTTACTGAAATTTTAAATTTTCATAACATACTATACATCATTCTGGGAAAATAATCTCTAAAAATATTTGAATAACATTTTATATTATTGATTCAAAGTAATGCTAAACAATGAAAGTGAGTTGAACAGAAAGAGTAAGTGTCAATTAGGCAAAAAATGAATGCATGATGCAAGACTTACAAAAATAATAATAATAATAATAATAATTATTATTATCATTACCCCCTTTATAAATTGACCACCTGTCTAAGTTGACCACCAAAGTATTGCACCGCAAGTGGTCAACTTACACAGGTTTCACTGCAGTCTACTTTCAATATATCCAGTTCAAAATGGTGAGTAGAGCAGGCCCATCCTTTGCTTGATCAGGGTGGTTGGTTTTTCCATTCTCACCTCAATTGTGCACACGTAAAATAATTTTGCATGTATATATGTATTTTGTTGTTTTTCCCCCAACAAAATGCACCAGTGCCTTTCCCCCTGTAGTACAGTGCAATTAGACATAAATCTCCACATCCAAAGTAAAAGTTTCCTGCCAATTTTAAGTTGTTCTATACTGTCCACATATTGTTTGGTAAAAAGTTACACCCTTTTCAGCGTCGGGTTTGAGGGGGAGGGGGGAAGAAGTTGGTAAATTTGTAGTTTTCATCAGTTTTTCGGAAATATTTAGAAAAATGGCGTTTAGCGAAAAAAGTGCGATATACAAAATAATCTACACTAAATTACGAACAAAATGGCCCTAAGCATTATTTTTTTTCGTGAACGGTTCCAGAGTTACGGCGGGTGTAAAAGTAGAACATTTTCGCATTTTAAAGATTTTTTGGAAAAATGAAATTTTAACTACTACGTAAACAGAAATAACTAAACAATTTTATCAAAAAGTAATATTGTACAGTCGTATTGTGGTCTAAAAGACGCTATGAGACACCACATGGGATCCCACTAGGCTTGTCCATAGACTAATAATAAGAGTAGACCAAGCTATGGCAACCCTTTTGTTGCTCATAAACCAAACCATGTGACTAGTGGATATCCTAGCAACAGCTGGCGTTAATCGTAGCAGACGATCAACGCCAGCGCGAAATAAAATAAATAGAATTGATGGAACACGGAAGAATGATCTTTTATGGAGTCCGATTTGTAAATTTGTTATTTTAAGTTGTAAATATTTTTTTAATATAGTGAGTTTTTCGTGTAGATAGTATTGTGCATTTTCTTTAGTCAATTTCAATAACTCTCTAAGCAATAAAAGATGCAAGCGACCAAGAGGAATCAGCAAACGGTAAGATTTTTATCTACAGTTTCAATTTAAGATACCGATTAGTACATTTTTGCGTTAACGCAAAACGTTTACGCCATTTCGTTCATGCCAACGCTGACAGCTCCAAATGAAATAAAAGTTACCGAAAACTGATCAAAAACTATTACTAATGTCAAAATAATGCATAACTAAAAGAAAAACAGTTCAATCTCTGCACCTGGAAGTTTTTTTTAATGAAAACACATTGTCTTAAAATACATGTCGAGTGCCAAACTATAGATAATGCTGCCATCTAGCAACCATGCTGCCAAAGTCTTCGCCAAGCCCTTCCACTAGTCACATGATACATCTATGAACCAATTTTCTTTATCAGCAAGAATGAGAAAGCTCGGTCTACTCTTATTATTAGTCTATGGGCTTGTTTTACCCTCATCGAGTTTCCTAAAATTGTTACCATAGATGAAGAGTAAAAGTGGTAAATAAAACGTAAAAGAAAGAATTTCAACCTCTTTCACGTAAACTAATCAGGGATGCCAGAGAGATGAAAGGTGCCTAAAAATAAGTAATTTACCCTTATCGAGTTTCCGAAAATCGTTACCATAAATGAAGAGCAAAAGATGGAAATAAAACGCTAAACTAAGGTTGCATACCTTTTTCGGCTCCCTAATCAAGGTTGTCAGGGGATAAAAGCTTTTCAATGAGGGAAATAATTCACCCCTTATCAAGTTTCCGGAAATTGTCATAAACGAAGAGTAAAAGCTGTAAATAAAATGCTAAAGTAAGGTTGCTAAGGTTGCCTAACTATTTCCGGTGCCTAAGCAGGGTTGCCAGAGGTTAAAAAGCGCCCAAAAGTGAGTAATTTACCCTCATCGAGTTTCCTAAAATTGTTGTCATAAATAAAGATGAAAAGCTGTAAAAAAAAAACGTTAAAGTAAGCTTGCCTACCTGTTGCGTGTGAACTAATCATGGTTGCCAGGGTCTAAAAGGTGCCGAAAAAGGGGTAATTTACCCTTCATCGAGTTTCCACATAAGTAACATAAAAAAAATTTAAGTAAAAATATTACAAACTGATAGTATAGGGTTGCCTAAGCAAAAGAGCTCCAATCATAGGGTTGCCGCTATTTAAAGTTTCAATTTTGAAATTTTGACTCAATCAAACAATTGACTCATTCGATGTAACTATCAACCAAAGGGAATTTCTAGCTAACGCTAAGGACAAAATTGGGCTCATTTCTCTCCTTACAATGCACTTACAAAGAGGCGGTTGCACAGTTCATCAAGCATTGGGTGACGCTGACTTGTTAATAATTTTACCAGCGATTGGTAAAGCTATGAATGGAGTTGAAGCTTGTGTGATTGGTGATGATATGAACTTATTAGTCTTGTTGACTGTTCACACACCATCAGAAAACAAATTGAAAATGATTGTACCAAAGAAAGGCAATCAGAAGGAAAAGTCGTACACTATTTCGGACATTCAGCGAGGCATTGGAGATATGAAAAGTGTATTCTTAGCAATGTACGCCTTCACAGGATGTGACACTGTATCATCCATCTACATGAAGGAAACAATTTCACCGTATAGAAAAGTACCAAAGCCAACAGCGCTCTTCGTACGAAGCTTCTAGTCTTTAATGATCCCAATGCTGACCCCAGTGCGGTGGCTGACGGATTGAGAAGAGATAAAATGGGGGGAGTGAAGACTTTCATTCATGGAACCAAGACCCCAAGTCACTTGATAGATTTTAAAGCAAAGCATTTGGAAGAAATCAGGTTTCTTTCACGCAAAACGTGCCAACCATTCGTCGTTGTTGACTCGTGTGACTTGGGGTCTTTGGGTCAGCTTTTGCTAAGCCAATGGTTGGACTTGCTCCCTCAATTTTAATTACTGCTCTAAACGCTGATGCAGGAAATCATTTCCTTCTTGCGATGTTCGGAGCCAAGAATACAGAAGATCTAGATAGCTTTTGCAGTCAGGGTTACTCTCAGGCTATTGCAAAGCAGCTCACATATTCACTGTTCAAGTTGGCTGCAATAACCCCCCTTTTTCAGCAGCTTCCTGGCAGCATTCATATAGAACTGGATGAGAAAAAGAATTCGCTCCAGAGGGGGTGGAAGAAGATTGGGGATCACCTGAGATCAATTACAACAATGCGTTCTGCAGCTCCCCAGGAATTACTTTCCCTCATAGCGTACATTTGCAACGACGAATGCGCCCGTAACTGCGAGTGTAGAAACAGTGGTCTAAACTGCTCAAGCATGTGCAGTAATTGCTCGGGTCAGGGACACTAATATCATAAAAGAAGATCTAGAAGAGGACGGTGCTATGTTTGAAGAGGACTGAATATACTGGTGAATATCTTTCATCATATGTCGCATGTAACATTCTACATTTTTATTAAATATTAGTATTGCAATCAGTTTAAAAACTTCAAAAAAGTTTGATAAAATAGGGTTGCAATACACAGGCAAATATGCTTATTTTCTAAAGAAAAAACTTCAAAAGCTGCACATATAAAAATGTTATCATTAAAAATGACATAATTATGAATCATAATTGTTATGCATTTTTACCTTTTAAAATTATCTATGTTGAAAAAATTCTTATTCAGGCATTGTCTAGAGAAAATTTGGGATTCTCCGTACCGCAGATTTATATAGCCACGCCCGTGAAGCCACTTTTCCCTTAAAAGTAGAGCCCCCCAGCAGTTAAGTGAATAGTACATTGCAGTTATAGTTAAGAAAGTTTCTTAGTATAATTATCAGTGATTATTGAAATTTATAAAATAATAGGATGAAATTTAAAAAAGTAAAATTCAGTACATTAAATATTAATCATTATTAGCTAAGAATGTTACATAGTAGTTACAGTTAACTTTGCAGTTAAGGCTCAAAGAGTTACAGATAGTTAAAATTAATGAAATATGGCAATAATAGGCAAAATAATAATGCATGAATGATAAAAAAAAGTACTGGCCAGGAATTACCCCAGTGACCAAGAATTACCCCAAGAAACAGGGGCAGTATTTAGTGCACTCCTGCAAATTAATTAAAATAATAATAGCAAATCATAGACTATTTTTCAAAAGCTGAAGTAGTTCACTATTCAACTAAAAAGAGAAAAAAAAAATATTTATGACTTTACAGTTGACCAAGATCTTTGTAAAAATGTATCATAAATAAGACCAATGTTATTTTACGGAAATTTAACAAGCCATTGCGAACAAATTTAAAAAAATAAATAAATAAACAATAAACTAATAATTGAGTACTGAATTCCAATGAAGCTAGTTCAGAGTACCTCTGTGATTTTTTTCATTTTTGTGAAGTGTTCTTAAAACATAAAAATGGCTGTGACCAAGAATTACCCCCAGAAACGTGCTGACCAGGAATTACCCCGGGTGACTCTATGTTGAAAATATGTTCATTCTAATTGCAGCATTGCCTAGAGAAAGTTCTGGTTTCTCTGTGCCACAGATTTATATAGCCAGACCCTGTTTAAGCCTCTTTTCCCTTAAAAGTAGAGCTCCTTGAGTAGGTGGTGAGGTTGTCATTCCTTCAAGGGCTTATCACAAACATACCACCGACCCCTAAAACCGTAATTTGCTTTTACGAAACACAATTCATACAAAAGAATTAGTTTCCTTCGTGATAATGAATTTGTTTTCCGAAAAATCTAAAAAAATACGAAAATTTTCTATTTTTACCCCCCCCCCCCTCCGTTCACTTAACCTTGCACTTAACAAAATAATGCTTAGGATTATTTTGTTCGTAATTCAGTGCAGATTATTTTGTGTTTTGCACTTTTCGCGTTAAACGCCATAGTTTTCTAAATATTTCCGAAAAACTGATAAAAACTACTAATTTACCAACTCCCCCCCTCCCCCAAAACCCGACGTTGAAAACGGTGTAACTTTTTATCAAACAATATGTGGACTGTATAGAACAATTTGGAGTTAGAGGGAAACTTTTACTTTGGATGTTGAGGTTAAGCCTTTTTTTGGTTCATTTGCACAGTACTACTGGAAAATTTGAAAATGAGGAGCTTGGGGAAGGGGTACTTTTCTGAATTTAAACTCTTTTGAGTTGTATGGGGGAAGGGGATAAAAATGTAAAAACATTTTTGCAAAAGAAAGAACACTTTTTGTGGGGGAGTTTCTGGAAAACAAAAGTGTTTTTAGAGCTGTGTTAACATGTGCTAGCTTTTGAAAAGTTACCAGCGAAGCAATAATGCAATGATAATCCAACTAAACACCAGTAATTTTCTGTTTTCTATGAGCTCCTGAAAATATTACTTTCCAAATCAGGAGCCAATTTTCCAGAGCTGATCAATTTCTTTAACTCTCAGGCTAACATGGATATTAGGAAAAATTATTATTTTAGCAGGATAGTGGAACCTTGGAACACCTTACCGGAAGAGGTGGTAATGAGCAAAGGAGTAGATAGTTTTAAGAGGGCCATTGATCTTCACTGGGGATTGTAAATTGACTAGGACCAGCCTAGCTGGGCCCAGAGCCTGTTGCTGGTCGTCACTTTTGTATTTGTATTCAAAAATTAAAGCAACTAAAACTAATAATCTTTTTTTTTCTTTACTTTCATTTATTTTTTTAGACTTTTCTATTTTGGAAGAGAGGCAGTTGTCCTCTGGCCCCAACTGAATAAGCCCATGACTCTACATACATATTGGAACCATGGACACTTCGCAGCATATACCTGTCCTCTCCCTGCCACACCCACTTTACAAACCCCTGATCTACTGTACAAATAAAAAGACATTTTAAATTCAATGTATAGTGTTTTATTTATTTATTTAAACCCAACCAATCACCACCGTACCAATCCCGGTAAGGGTTTAACCGGATGTGGTGACTGGGGAGAACAGAACAGTTCACGAGCGACACTCGCTAGAACGATTTTGATAAAGACTATATTTTCTTTTTTTGGACACACACAAGAAAGAAAAGATACACGCAGCTATGTTGTATAAATTGTGTAAAATTTTAATTATGAAATATTTAAATATTTTTTTGGATAATCTGAGTTTTCAGTGATCCAAGGTAGCATAAGCCCCAATTACCGCACATTTTCGAGACATTACTTTAACTATGATACTTAGATTTCGACATAAAATCTCTATTTGTCGAAGGCTTTCCTCCATTCAAATTATTATTCAGTGCTTCATCTCAACTTTCCGTAAGAATCCTTTAGTTGAAATTTGTAGCGGGAAGAATATTATTGAGACGAAAGTACTGTTGCTATTTTTATCCTTAAATATGAACGAGTAAAATTCTGGCTTTTGTTTCAAAGGCTTTTCCTTTAAGTGCAGGATTTTAAACATTTACTTTTTGATTATTTTTCCGCAATCTTTCACAAAAATTTTACAGATTTTTTTTGTTCAAGCCTGATTGTTGAACACGCCTTGCTTGACATAACTTTTATTTTCGAGGTAGACGTGCAAAGTCGGGCGACACAGCTAGTTTTACCTGAAAGCTTGAGTTTTTAAAATTCCCTCTTATCCATGAAATATGGGAAGAAATGTGATCTTATCTATTTTTTGGTATTAGAGTTGATTTCATTCATTGCTCATTTATACTAACAATTTTTGGAAAATTTGTATTTTAGTTAGAATGCAAATTTGCTTATTGGTTAGCATTTGCTATTAAAAATTGTTTTCAAGTTCTGATACTTTGAATCGTTTGATCAGCTAAGGTAGCATCTTCCATTATTTCTTCATCATTATCATTGGAAGTGGACATTAAATTCAATACTGGAATAATTCCTGATGTGTTGATACAATACATGCATTATCGACATCTGGAACATTTTCAAGAAGAGAGTCGGCAGCTCTGGTCATCAATAGGGAAGTTTTCGATTTTTCAATTTTATTTTTATATGATAGAGTAACATGTATGAACATCATAGGTGAAAAGTTTTTGCGATACGATAAGTAGTTTTTTTAAATTAATTTTTTAAGTTCAAGCGCTTGTGACGTCAAATTTCATAGGAAGTGACGTCATGCACTCTTCTGGTAGGGGAGAAACCGAAGGACGTGCATTCGACTTCGAAGACCAAACGTAAAGGCTTATCTCCTCGCATTTCTGGAACATTAAGCCTCTCATCCTCTCGGAAATATTCGAACATCATCATTGATGTTACTTGAGGAATATTATTTAGATTGTGCTTTAACGAATCTGGCCTCCATAGTGTGTTCAAAAAGATTATTGAATTTCTAAAAAGTAAAAATATCAGCGCGCTCAAAATGTCCCTAGCGAAGACAAGGGATCTGCGGCGGAAGGCTGCCCATTAGTGCCCTGTGACATAAGCTCGTGACGTTTCAGAAGAGCAGACTTTTGCGTGTGGATTTTTGAAAGTTCCTTAAAAATCAATCACGGTGTTTTAAAATTCGCCGATGGTGAATTTTTTAGTTTTGAGGGTCAATTTACAATATCCAAAACATGAACATTTAATAGGTTGCAACTTCCCTATTGTTGTGAAGGAAGATTATCTGTGAGAGGGCTGCCATCGATCCTTCAAAGGACAGTGAGGGCAAACAGAAAGAATTTCAGAATGGCTTTTTGACGGATATAAAACAACATTTTCTTCAAAAAAAAAAAGAAATAATGCTTGCTGCTTTAGTATCATCAGTGAAAAATTATTTTTATGTGTTTGAAGAAAAACATGTTAAGCAGAATTTTTAATAGGGTTATGCAAAATTCGGAATGTTTTAACATTATGAGTAATTTTCAGGGACCAGCCCAAAATTACGTTGGAAGCGAAATAATGTATGAAACGGACAACGTACAATCGAGGTTCCACTATAAACTGTTTGAAATTCTTGAACATCATCCAAGTTTACAGCTCTATAAAATCTGCTCGGAAAACAACTAAAACCAGAATTATTATGGCAAATTTTCGAATGGAAGACCTCCGGATCCCATGGTTCGTACCGGAGAATTTGTCCAAGTTCAGTAACTTTGGTTGGACTTTTAAGGCATAGTGTAGAAAAATCGAACTAGCACAATTAGCTTTCTGTCATTCGCTAAAAAAGTTCTTTTCCTTAAACTACAAAACAAAGATTTAGAAAAGGAAAACTTACAATTTTTTCCAAGTCAGCCCAAACGTATCAAAACAGTGAAAGTTTGTTATTCAGTCACCGAGATCAGCTAGTTTTAGCATATAATAGCAATGTGATCTTGAAATGCAAAAGAAATAAGATATGCTCCAGTTCGTCACTTAAACATAGTATAACAAACTATACTCCGCATTTAACCTACATTTAGGTACAATTTTAAACACGGGAGTTTATAAATATTCAGCAATAAGAACTCGACGATAAACAGAAACTAAGAAAGAACGCTGCCATTAAAACCTTCGGCTAGAGTGGGTTCTTCTTCTTCTTGAGCTGATTTACTTTTTCGGATATCAGAATAAAAAAACTTAAATAGTATTAAACAGAATATTGTTTTAAAAGTACTTATTTTAATATCCCAATCAACTTTGTGCGACTTTAAATAGCTTTCACAATCCAGATCCAACGATTAACCCTGCAAGGCAGAAACACTTTAGCATTTAATGTATGGCATCAAAAAGTTGTTTTCCCACTATTTACGCATGCGCTTCATCGAGTTCTTAAAGAGCGCATGAAATCTCGTGTAACTAGGAAGACGTTATACATCGCAATGCTGCGTATAAAATGAAGTAACCAAAAGCATCAGAACTTTTCAACGCGCAAAACCTGAGAACTTCAAGGAAGACTTCGCTGAAAGCTTCAGTTTGTTACTTTTGACATCGGACAGGTTTGGAGCCAGGTTCGAAAAAAGTTTAAATGGTAGTTTGATCTTTATTTTAATTAAAGATCCAATTTTCAATAAAATCCTTGAGTATGGTTGTGAATATTACTTGTTTTCCTTGTTGACACTGATAAATTGTTCCTGAACCCTTGGAATCTACAGTACACTTCCTGTGAACAACATTTCCGCGAATCCTATTAGTCTTCTTTTCCTCATTACTTTACTAAAAAATACCGTGACTGCGCCATCTACTGACAGTCTTGGGAACTATTTACGTCTTTCGTCTTTCACTTAGCAAATTCCCATAGCCTCCGGTGTATCTTTCAGGCACCTCTGTGGGCGGAATGCCAACTGCCTTCCCTCAGTGTTGTGTACTCATGCTACAATCTGGTTGGATAACAAAAGTATCCTGGATAACAATAATTATATGCATGGGCGACCAAGTTTTTAAACTGCTCCCCTCCCTCCCTGGAGCAAAAGGTCTAAAAGAAACACTGATCCCCGACTCGCCTGAACGCAGGTCATCTAAAAACCCTCAGACTATCCCATGGTAATAGGACTTTCCCAATTTGCACCAAATGTCATACTGAAGAGGCCACTGTGCACAACATCTGATTTTTTGTGTTGGTTTGGTACGTGAGGATCTACTGAAGAGACCTGCTTCTGTCTTGAAGTTGATTAAGGCGAACAACCCCAAGGATCTGATCTGATTCAGAACAGAGAGATAAGTAAGAAGAAGAGAAACACTGATAGCCTCACGAAAGCAAGGCACTATAACGAAAGCTTTGGGGGAGCATCAGAGATTGAAATATAGATCCTTTCCAGGGCCAGATTACAAAATAGGCAATGTAGGCAGTAGCTTAGGGGCCCCAGAGAAATATCCAAGTTGCAAATACAATATATATATATATATATATATATATATATATATATATATACATATATATATACATATATATATATACACACACACATATATATATATATATATATATATATATATATATATATATATATATATATATATATATATATATATATATATATATATATATATATTCTTCAAAAAAAGAGGGGGGGGTGCTCCTTCCTTCTTCATATTCAATAAAAATATACGTGCTTGCGCGTTGGGTGTGAAAAATTTAGACGCTACAGACCCCCGCCCCTGGCTTAAAAATCACACTGGCTTAGAATTTAAAGTTGAAAATCTAATTTTCTGATAGTTATATCCACTATTCATTTTTTACAATTTTTTTTTTTTTTTTGGTTGCAATCACTATTTTTTCATTATGGCTTGATCGCGGAGAGATAGCGGATGAAGTGGAAGCAAAATAGATTATTTATGTCACTCATAATAGGTAAATTCAGTGAGCTGTTCCAATCTATTACAAAATAATAACAAACAGCCTTTTACAAATCATACACATGGATTTTCCATTCGCCATCTCTCTTTGGTGAAACCTTAATCGTTTTCTGAAATGGAAACGAAACATTTTAAGTGAAAAATTATTATCGAGTGATAACTTGAAATTTTTTTTTTACTTAAAATGTACTTGCTTGCTTACCATTACTTGTATTACAGTAGTTACTTGTACCTTAATTATGTCACCTACCGTTTTCTTGTATGTTTGTTAAAAAATAAAAAAGACCATTTCCTGTTATTTGGGAGAAAGGGGGGGGGGACCTTAGAATCGTGAAACAGAAACTTGCCTAGGTATTAAAGAACTGTAACATAAGTGAATTGTGATATTTTACTTGTGGGGACTCCAGGTCAGTGGACTCCGGAACTCCTCTGACAGCTCCTCCTCTGTTTTACAGCTCCAGTTGATCAGCGTAATCAATAGCGAACACGCGCGCGCTACTCAACTCGGCTCAGGAGAGTTAACTCACGTGCGCTCCATCGAAGCGAGGTTGTTCCTGGAGAGCTTGCGACCAGGTGTTTCGCTCGACAGCGAACAGTTCAAATGTTACCTTTTACTGTTTAAAAGTTTTAATGTTTTAGTAGCCCTTTTGCTCAGTTTTTAATGTTCATGTAGATCTTTTATAAAAATAAATAGTTTTAAAGGATAAGCAACACAGCGTCCTTATACTCATGATCTACACAAACGAATTTATGTGTGAAGGTCTATTATTCTGGCACATCAGCAATTGATAATTTCTGCCTTTGGCCAATTTATCTATTTTTAAGCACATAAATATTATGTAGTAATATACGTTGAATATGGACGTAAAATATTTTTTACATATCAAGTGAATTAAATAAATTTTACCGAGATGCTATTAAATGAGAGGTTTTAATTGGGAACATTGTCATAATGATTATAACATGAGGACAAGGTTATTAAATAAACCTATAATATTTATTCATTTGGAGGGAAGGGGGACTGACCCCCCTATAAAACCTGCTGCTGATAACGATTATTAAAACTGCGCTACCCAGTGGCCATTAAACGAAGGCGTTGCTATGGCAATAGGGAAGTTGCAACCTATTAAATGTTCATATTTTGGCTATTGGATATTGTTAATTGATCCTCAAAACTAAAAAATTCACTATCGCCGAATTTTAAAACACCCTCATTGATTTTTAATGAATTTTTAAAAATCCACGCGCAAAAGTGCGCTCTTCTGAAACGTCACGAGCCTACGTCACAGGGCGCGAATGGGCCAGCCTTCCGCCGAAGATCCCTTGTTTTCGTACGGACATTTTGAGCGCGCTGATATTTTTATTTTTTAGAAATTTAATAATCCTTTTGAACACACTATGGAGGCCGAATTCGTTAAAGCACAATCTAAATAATCTTCCTCAAGTAACATCAATGATGATATTCGAATATTTCCGAGAGGATGAGAGATTTAATGTTCCAGAAACGCGAGAAGTTAAATGCGAGGAGATAAGCCTTTTACGTTTCGTCTTCGAAGCCAACTGCATGTCCTTCGGCTTCTCCCGTATCGGAAGAGCGCATGACGTCACTTCCTATGCCATTTGACGTCACAAGCACTTGAACTTTAAAAATTAATTTAAAAAAAACTACTTATCGTATCGCAAAAAATTTTTCACCTATGATGTTCATACATGTTACTCTATTATATAAAAATCAAATTGCAAAATCGAAAACTTCCCTACTGGTCAAACAATTAAAATAAACTTAAACTGCTAAATTCTCCCGATATTAGTTTTTAATTCCTTCCTTCGGTGACAGTAGCCTCCGTACAAATATTGACTAGTTTTCCTTTCCTTGCTTTGAGTTCCTTTGCGCGTTGAAAGTGAGAGGATTTCGGGACATTGCAAACATTTAATATTCGAAAACTATGAATTTAGTCCTTGTGTTTTCAAGTTTCAAAAGACATCGTCGCAACGATCAGTTGACGAGTAGAAAGCGAAAGTCGCGTTGTATTTATATGAGTATTTTCATTATAAATCAGTATCATCATGATTCTGGTTACGTTCCACGACATAATTGGACAGCTGTTCGTCGTTACCGTCGGTATATTTTGCGGGATGATAGATTACCGAACCGCGTCGGTTGAAACCTCGATGCAGCTGAATGTCACAACGACGCCGTCTAAGCCACGCAAAAGTGCTTTATATACATTGCGGCAAAACTCAATAAGTTAAAAAACTGGTGGATACGGTTGACGTGGTAGTAATTAGTGATGTGCCGGATCGTTAAAAAAGTAGATCCACGGATACGGATCATTAGTGCCAAGATCCGTGGATACGGATACGGATCTGAACTTTTTTTTTTCCATCCAATTCAACTATCTAAGTGTAAAATTTGTTACGGAAGGTATTCGGAACTCCAGCGCTCGAATACGCTACCTTGCGGTGATTTATAAAACTGCGAATGCAACTAAAACTTTGCCACGTTGCGTTCCATGTGTGTCTGTTGACGTAAACACAGGCAGTTTGTTCTGAGTATTTATTAACGCAATCGATGTGTCTTAGTTTGCTTTCAGCTACAGAAATTAATTCGTCCCTTAGTAGTATTCTCGAGCTCCTCAAAATAATGTTAATTTTCATTATTTCCTTAATAATAGGTGAAAGCGAAAATTCTGGATTAACAAACTTGGATAACGTTATACAAGGTAAAAAATTTTATTGTTTTGTATGAATTTGTAAGAATATGGAAGTTTTTTTAATCTTAAATTAATTAAACTTACCATATTTTACAGCAGCATTTAGTTGGAATGGACAGTATGCAAAATATTTTCTTGAATATATTATCGTAGAACAAAATGAATAACCGAGAAAGAATTTACTTTATTCCTTTTATTCTCAGCTGAAAGGTATCGCCAAATTTGTTTAGGGTTATAATTTTGGCATTGTGCGAGCAAAGTAGCCTTGGCGAGATTTCGCGTTTTTAGCTAAACCATTTTCAAATTTTATCATGAGTGGAATAAAATGGTAGTAAGATTACAGAATTCGATAAGTAAAAAGAAATAATTGTCAATCAACTGAAAAGAAAACTACCACCATATATCCGTGAGAATTTTGTTGATGATTTGCATAACATGACACAATTAAATCGTAACTCAGAAATTAGAAAAATCGAAACAGAAATTTTTTAAATTAACCGATTCGGGAATTCAAGAGAAATAACTCAGCTACAAATGGAAAACAAGCGCTAGCCAAAGCAAAGAAGTATCATCTTCTTTTGGTAATAATTTGTAATGTCATATTAAATTTTCTAGCATTAATTGTTATTCTTGTCAGGCCACAATTATTATTTAGTTTTATCAAGAATTGATAAATATCGAATTCAACATCGTGAAAATGGCTGCTTAGAACTACGAACTACGTACTTTGCATTAATGTTTGACGTTTAGTAATGCTTCTTGAATTCTCATTTCTTTCTACGTGGGTCAGAATATCAACAAGACTTTGAAAATTAATTTAAAAAGAATAAAGCGAAACAATCATACGTACGAACAAAAATCACAACACTTTTAGCATTTTCTTCGTTACCATGTGCGTTTGTTTTAGTTTTCAATTCCGCCATTAGACAGTGACTTCAGTGCCCCCTATAGTTCGTTGGAGTTGCGAATTCCCGTCAGAATAATGGCAGTTTCTTCAAAACATGTCAACTGAGGCATGGAAATTCCAAATCAATATCACATGCAGAAAACTTCGTTCTTTCAATGAGGGCCAATATTTTTGACGTAAGTTTTTACTACCATAATTGTGAAAAACGTTGAGTCGGTTTTTAAATCGCTTTTCATCCATAAGCTCATTACTTTTTGCATTGAAAAAGACGTTTTCTGTAACGTCAACACACGTGTCTGCAATAATCCGCAATTTGTGCTTTTTGACGTTGTTATTTCTTACTTCACTGATAGTATTCTTTTAACGGAAAGAGGCGATCTAGAAGAAAAAGTTCACTAATTCATTTGTTTGCTGTTGCTGCTACATCTGTCAAAAATCTAACAATTTTGCTATCAGTTTTGAATATTACCTTACCCGCTATGGTATGTAAAAAAAAATCTCTAATTAGAAGGAACGGGTATCGTCTCGAAAAACAGTTAGCCGAATACCGATAAATATTATGTGACTGCATATAAATATGGACGGCAGAGCAGAAATACTAAATGAGACGCAATGTAGATAACGTTCCTCGGGAGTACCTGAGGCGGGGCCTCGTACCTCCCATGTCGGTGATTGGGTGGGATTAACATGGGCTGTTTTTTAAACCAATAACGAGCTGGTATTCGTTGTGTGATATGGGTGCGTATTTAAATTTAAAAACAACTTAAAAAGGTTACATATATAAAAGCATTCACACATTCCACGTCGAGCGTCCGAGCTGATCGGACGTGTTTTTCTCCTGCTCGTTCGTACCGGATGTTCAAGCAACCACCGCGGAAGAAGAAGGCGGCCGCTCCCGGGGACAACGGCGTAGAGGCCCTTGTCAGGGCCGGCGGGGTTTTCCCCGTCAGCGAAACCGTCCCCCGGTCAAGCGTCCCCGCTTCTCCCAGCTCCCCTGCCTCCACGACCTCCTCTCGGAGCGACTCGTCAGGCAAAAAGAGATTGACTGCTGATCAAGTTCTCGAGAAACATGGATATGATTACAACGAAGCCAGAAAAGGTCTTGAAGCATGCACAGATCGAGCCGATTTTGAGGCAATTCTTAACTATGCCGGAGGCCTACTTAGCAGCCTGCACAGAACCGACCAAAGCTCCTGGACTGCAAGGCACAACAAGATCGTCATCGAACTTGCCGAAATCAAGGCCGAGGCTTATGCGGGGACCCTCCAAGCTCCCCCTCCCTCTTTCATGGACACCAAAGAAGTCGACCAACATCCTCAGCCTTCACCTCCTCCCGCTCCAGCTACTGACCTACCTTTAAGCAACAGGTTCTCCCCTCTTCAAGTGGACGGCAAAAGTACTAAAGATGATCACACCGAAGAAAGTGTAGCTCCCTCACTTCCCACTGCCAACCCCAGTACAGCAAGATCCAGACCTGCTCCCATCACGATCGCCGGTGCTCCCGATCCAGTTAAGCTACTTGCCGAACTCGACAAGCTCTGTGCAGGTTCCGTTCAAGGTAAAATCTCGGGTCCAGATCTCAAGGTCTACCTCTCCCACACTGATGACGTCGATCTTGTCGAGAGCTATCTCCGGGACCACAGAATGGAATTCCATGGCCGCATCCTCCCCTGCAAAAGGCCTCTCAAGGTTGTCATCAGGGGCCTCCCCTTGTCTTATCCAACCGAAGAAATTCTAGACGATCTCAAAGGACTTGGTTTTGAAGTGACCAAAGTACTCCAAATGAAGACCGGCCCCGAAAGGAAACCTCTCCCCCTCTACCTGACTGTCCTGAACAAGACGGAAAATGCCGAGGACATCTTTGGAGTCTCCCACATCGGGCACCTTCGTATCACCGTCGAACGCCTTCACCCCAAGTCCACCCCTGTACAGTGTTACAGGTGCCAACGCTTCGGACACACTGCCGTGAAGTGCTTTCGAGCCCCAAGATGCCTGAAGTGCGCCGGAGAGCACCGCTCGTTCGAGTGCACAAAGGATAAGTCATCTCCAGCAAGCTGCGCTCTCTGTGGAGGCCCCCATCCTGCCAATGCCCCGGTCTGCCCCGCTCGACCCCAGCCCCGCCAACAGAAGCTCCCCAGGACATTTCCTGCTCAAGTCGGCAACGCCTGGAGCCAGCGGACGTCACGCTCAGCACCAAAGACCACCACGGATTTTCTTCCCCGCCCAGTTGCCCTACAACAGCTCTCCACCCCTGACTCCAGCCAGATCCTTGCTCTACTCACCCAAGTCCTCTCTCAACTTCAAGCTCAACAACTGCAGATTGACGCCCTTCAAAGCGGCCTCGCAGCCCTAGCGAGGCCATAATGCTTTCTCCCCCCCCCCTTCTTCTTTTCTCATAGGTGCGCTCCGGCGCTTTATTCTGCTCCAACTTCTATAGATTTCAGGTAAAAGGGGGTTCCCCCCTCCGCCTGTTAGCTATTGCATGGCTTGGCATATATAAAGTAAAAAAAGAGATAAGTTACGAAAAACACAAGTTTTTTTTTCTTTTTTTTTTAAATGAAGGAAGCCATTGCAAATGTCTCAGTAAAAAAAAGCATAAGACAAAATGCGCCCAGGGCCCATGACTAGTTCGGGAAGGCAGTTGTCGCGTTTATGGCATGCAATCGCTCTTTTGGGATTAAATATTTATTCGACGACGGTGCTAATTATTAAGTTGGTGCTACAAACCCGGGCTGCGCACGTGGAGCGGAACGGACAGACACTGTCTTCTCTACCACCAGGACCGTCTCTAGCAGTTTTTCCGCCCCAGGTCTTTTGCTAAACAGAGCTCCAAATTCTGCTGTATAATGATAATTTTGCGAATCGTCAGTTAAAATTTTACGAAAATATTTCCGTCAGTTGAGTCCAATCTGATCAAAATTTCATGCACAGCGCAATTTGAACTTTGACATCTTGAATTCAAATTATGTTTTTCGCAATCACGAGTGTGTGTGTATGTAGGCGTGTGTGGGGGGGGGTATATTTGTGTGTGGGGCGGTTTATGTAGGTGTGTGCAGGCATGTGTGTGTGTGGGTAGTTGTGTGTACGTGTGTTTGTGTGTGGGGGGTATGTGTATGTGTAGGAGTGTGTATGTGTTTGTGTGTGTATGTATGCGTGTGTGTATGTTTTTGTGTGTAGGTGTATGTGTGTATGTAGATGTATGTGTGTGTAGATGTATGTGTGTGTAGGTGTATGTGTGTGTATGTGTAAGTGTGTGTATGTGTTTCTGTCTGTATGTATGCGTATGTGTAGGTGTATGTGTGTGTGTAGGTGTATGTGTGTGTGTAGGTGTATGTGTGTGTAGGTGTATGTGTGTGTGTAGGTGTAAGTGTAGGCAAGTAAGTGACGCAATCTGGAGACGGTTTCCGCTAGAGGAGCAGTATCGTGAGGCGTCCGGTTGGTCGACGGTGGTGCTGCTGAGGGTGCTGGCGGGAAAATAAAGTCATAGCACATCAAAACAGTCAAGTGAGAACAATAAGCAATCGTGATTGCTCGAAAAAAAATCGCACGAAAACAAATTGCCCAATAAAGATCACGCAAAACCAGATATGTGTGCAGGCCCGTCATTTGGGCAATCAGGGTCCCCTTCCGTCTGGATTTTAAAATATAATGTAACTCTGCTTTTCCCATGTATTTTGATGTTTATTACTTGAAATGATGTGCAAGTACAACTTCTACATGTTCTGCTATTGATTGAAAATTTATGGAGTCCTATGTCCTGTAATTAATGTTTTGAAATTATTTCATACGCATGCATACTATATTTTAAATTAAATCACATAGGAAACAAATATTTATTCTCAAATCCAAGACTTGTTTTAAACATAACTGCTGTTGCAGGAGCTTCTTGAGAAGACTACTCGCCAACAAAGCAAATAGGTACAAAACACTGAAGAACAGTAAAAGTAATTACTAGTTAAGTATAAAGTGCTCTTATGGAACTAAAAAGTTAGTTTTACTCATGATATACACTATTTCATTACATTTATAGATGAAATCAGTACGAAAATTAAAAATTATCGGCAACTGTTGGATAGGTACTAGTTAAATGCATCAGTTTCTTACTTTTAATTATTTTAGAAGTAAAAAACATTCTTACAAACCTTTGAAAATTCACTTGACCTCTTGCTGTGGCTTTTTCTAGACAATTGGTAATGCAACAATCAGACATACAGACTTTCAGCTTTATTGTTACTAAAGATTGTGGAGTTTGATTATGAATTCTTCTGATATTTCCTGCGTTGGTCCAATGTAATGGTTCATTTTAGGGATACATATTCCTCAATTATTTTTTAATATTTTTGTTTTGAATGTTTTTTTTTAATATCGTCTATTTAGGCGTGGTTCTTACAAAATTTGGCTTATGACTCCACATTTCCCATTCTTGTTTTGCTTCATATTTACCAACATGGGCCACTTGTTCTTAGGGGATTCAATTTTGGTGGTCGACCCCAGCACCAAATGAAAAAAAAAAAGACTTCTCTGAAAATTGTCTTTTCTTTTGTATAAATTATAAGAATTTTTTTTTTTTTTTTGGAGAGCTGCCGGGGGTGGGGGATGACATCAGAAATTACTGCCCTCGGTGACGCCCCGTACTTTGAAAATCATTGGCTTTTGTTTGAGGCTACAATAACAAATATTGCACCGGAAATAAAGGATGGTTATTTATAACAAATATTTGTGAATTACTATTGCGTATTATTTATCTGAAATAAAAAAAGCAATATATGCTACTCTAAATGTATGGGATATGTACAAGTGTTTTATAATAATAAATAATGATTAGTAGTTAGTATGGTCTATAATGAAGTCTATTTAATTATCAATGTAACGACAAATAAGTAATGTGATAGTCTAAATGAGATAAGAACCTGGGCTCCCTCACAAACAGAACCTTAGCTACGCCACTACAAATTATTGACAACAAACTGAGGGTTCCACGAAAAAAATGAGCATTTTTTAAATGCTCATTTTTTTCGTGGAACCCTTTTAGGGTTCCACTCATCAAAGAAATTAAGAAACGTTGATTTAGGGTTTCAACTTCGAACTTTGAAAATCCCCATATCATCCAATGTCTCCAAAAATAGCTTAAACTTTGGTTTTTGTAATTTATACTTCTTAAAAATTCTAAGATAGGACCCCACATGTGTACGAAATCACAAAACGTCATTACAGTCGACTCCAAATTTTGTTTTTAGAAATTTCTGAGGGAAGACCGCAAATCCTTTTTTTCTCAGTAGTTAAGAGTTTAAAATGAGCAACGCATTTCGAAAAAGATTTCGGGTAGGACCCCCCCCCCCCCCGAACTTTTTCTCATAACGTTGTCCGTCAAACAACGGATGAAGTCACGTTTTTAGGACATCATTTTCAGAAGGTTTCTAGGGGAGACGGAAAAAATATCTGACTTTCCAACATTTTTGGGAACTTATGCCGTCAAAGACGGCCCGCAGTTGCGTTTTTGAAACTTCGGCATCGAAAAACTTCCAGAGAGCTTCTGAACATTCCCTATTCTCTTTAACGTCATCAGAGATAGACTAGAATTGATTTTAAGTTTGAAAATACTTCGGGAGGAAAAGCCATTCTTTGTTGGAGTTAGGGGAGACCCTTACATCACTAGATAGGGCCACATTTACGTGTTTTTCAATTTTGTTGAAAAGCTTTCCGGACAGCGCCCCAAACCTTCCCCAATATCTTCAAGTATTCAAAAAGTAGCCTAAAATTGCTGTTTGAACACTTCAGTTTCGGAAAATTTAATTGAGAAGTCTCGACCCCCCCCTAAAAATGTATAAAACTAATTTTAATTTTGAAAAAAAAAATGGAGGGAGCTCCAAGCATCTTTTCTATAAGCGTTGCTCTGAATTACTTTTTTTTCTTCTGCAAGAAAAATAAGAAGGAAGAAAAAAAGGTTTATTTTCATGTTTTCTAAAATCTTATCAAAATACTTTTGACTCTTTAATGTGTCAACTATTTCCCATCAAAAAGGGTGGCAAATTGAGGAACATCAGCGGACGACAGAAAGTAGCTATGCCACTGCATTTAATAGACCATCATCTGCTTTACTGAAGTCGCTGGGCAGTTCGCTGTCTCCGACCGCCCCTCACTTACATTAGTACATAGATACAGATATCAGACAATATTGGCCAGAGCGAAGTTCTTTGCCAGGTATGAGAAATGGGACATGAGGGAATTGACATGTGTGAAGGGAGTGAGGAAATAAAAAAAGGAGTCGTTACAAGACCATCTTATTTTCAAATGTAACATGTGTGTGGGAATTATGATATTTATATGAATGTAATAATGAGAGCCGAACAAAATAGATACAAGAGTGAAATGATCAACACACTTTGGTTGGAGGAAATGGAACTTACTGGCAGGCCTACCTCTTCAGTAAGTGACAGTTCTCCACGCCTGGAAAAGTGGGAGTAGATCCATAATGCGGATCCTAGTATATTGAGAAATGCTGATCCTACATAATATTTAACTTTTGAAGGAAAAATAAGTACACAAAGCATGAGACGGTAAATTTTTACCACCTGCGTCGTACGTGAAATATATTTGTTCCTTAAGTGAGAGGATGATCATGGGTCTCCAAATTCGCAAAATAATTGGTGGCAGTTTCAATGCACAAGTGAGTCGGGTATGGAGCCCCAGAATCGTTGCACAAGTATGTAATGTATGCTACGCTCCTCTTTTATTTTTAACTAGTGGCACCCGCACGGCTTCGCCCGTAATGGAAAAATTAAAGGTCTTTTGGTTTGCCTGTATATTTACAAATAATGTATGGTGAATTTTCTCGCCAATTGGCTTGTACCGACGTTACAGTTCCACGTTATGATAATTTCGTATCTCGCCAATTGGCTTGTGCCCATGTTACGGTTCCACGTTATGATAATTTCGTAATTTATGATAGATTTTTTCTTAAAATTGGAATAAAAAAAGAACCACATCGAATTTCCGAAAAATCGCTTCGAGGTGCACATTCCCATGCTACAAACTAACTTTGTGCCAAATTTCATGAAAATCGGCCGAGCGGTCTAGGCGCTATGCGCGTCACAGACATCCAGACATCCAGACAGAGAGACTTTCAGCTTTATTATTAGTAAAGAAGAATAGCGCGGTTACGCAACTGAATTAGAATAGACTCTGGTTCTAGTTCAGGCTCTGATGTTTGCACAGGTCACGGGGCGAAGCCCACTTTGCCTGATGTCTATGGGAGGGTTAGGAAAAGTCTAATCAAATGACGTGATCTGGATCTAAAGAGAGAGGGAAAAAACACCACGGGAGGGGTGGAAAGAGGCAGCAAGTGTAAGAAGAAAAGGCCAAGGCAAGAGTCACTGGTGAGGGTCTATGCAGGTGACGTCACTTTTAACATCGAAAATCTCAGCAGAGCGTTTGCTCACACAATTACTCTTTGTTACACAGAAAAAATTATAACGGTAGTACATTAAATGGAGAATCAAAAGAAATGAAAATAATGCTAATGTTGCCAGTTTCAAAAATAGTGCTAAAAATCTAAGCAATAAAAAGATAAAAATTAACAACAAAACTACGCAGTACACCGCCTCCGCCAAGTACCTCGGAATCATTCTCGGTTTCAGGCTAGTTTTTCACCCGCACGGAGAAAAGGAATTGAAACACACTAAAGTTAAACTAAATATGCTCAGCCCTCTTCTTGGCAATGGCAGCAGCCTCAGTATCAAGAATAAAATCTTAGTTTACAGAATGATTATCAGACCGACGTTCCATTATGGTGCTGTCTCGTGGGGGAAAGCTGCGAAATCAACGATTACTAATATTCCAAGACTGCAGAACAGAGCCACTAGAAAAATGACAGATGCGGCGTGGTGAGAGAGAAATGTCGATCCGCATGACTACTTAGACATTAAATCACTCTCTGTTCACAACATTAAAAGTGCCATGAAATTTTCCTCCTTCCACGAAGCTCATCAAAATCAACAGATATTATCTCAAGCCAGCATGGATAGAGATGAAAAGTTTCTTTTTTCCGCCCACATCATGCACATAAATTACGATTTAGTCAACACTGAAAATCACCCCTAACCGAACCCACAGCTTGCCCTGCGCCAGCCGTACTGTTTCCTTTCACCGCGTAATAAGCATTCTATGCAGCGCGTATTTAATGAAGTTCTTCATTTTCCTCTTTTTTTATGTTTAACCTTATGAACTCCAGCCACAACGAAAACAACACACAACAAAACACACACGAAACGTCTACAAACGAAACCAAGTGGGCATTAGAGCGAACGAGAGTTACACTCTCTGAAACGCCGTCACTCATTCACCTCCCCCCTTCTCCAGTACCCCCCCCCCCCCCCCCGAAGGAGTCCGCATAAAATATCCACTTAGTTCCCTCGCTCAGTTTCACACCTGAAAAGAATGATAAAAGGTCCAATCCGGTCATGCAGGCCTACCCATATCGAATCCGATGTGACATAATTTAGAAAAATACTATTGATTTATCTACCAGTTTTGAAAAACCTTTTACTTGCTACTGTATATATAACAAAATATCTGAATTATTAGATGTAGGTATCGTCGTGAACATCAGCTTGTCGAGGTTCTGCCCGCAAAATGCGGCTAATTGTGTAGAGGACCGCAATGATAATTGACGGCAAATAATAGCTTATTTCTCTTGAAATAATGACAAATAAAGGCAGAAAAAATGCTCTTTCGAAAGTTTCAAAAATACAATACCCCAATTACTCACTGGCAGATTTAGTAGCGACGGTACCTTTTGAACGTTGACTCGATGTGGTAAAAATATTCTTGTAATTTTCGCGAGTATTGAGTAATCATCTTTTTTTTTTTTTTGAGCAATCACGATAGCTTATTGCTTTCATTTGACTGTTTTTGGCGTTCCTATGATTTTATTTTCCCACCAGCACCCTCTGCAGCACCACCGTCGACCGGCCACCTCACGATGCTGCTCCTCTAGCGAAAACCGTCTCCAGGTTGCGTCAATATCTTACACTTATACGCATGAATACCCGCACGTACGCACACACAAACACATACACACATGCATACATACAGACACGTACAGATACATACAGATACCTACACATACACACACACAACTACCCACACACTCATACCTGCACACAGACACAAACACACTTGCCTACACATATGCACATACCCCCTACTCATAAACACACATACCCCCCCCCCCACACACACACATAAACACACCACACGCCTACATACACACACACACACTCGTGATTGCGAAAAACATAATTTGAATTCAAATTATTATTTTTTTTTTTTTTTTAGAAAGAGATAGAGAGAAAAGGTGTTTCGCAGAGGCGCCAATCGGGGTCGGTAACCTTCCCCGAGTGATACACAAGATGAATTTCAGAACAAACAAAAAGTTTTAATGCTCTTTCTAAAATTCAACCAAAGCTCGAATCATATAAAATCTGTCGAATTTCATCAAAAACTGAGCACGGTATAGCGAGGTGGGGGGGATACATAGACGTCTTGAGAAAAAATTACGTAAAGCACATTTTTCTTGTATCTAGTCGCAGTTAGCTAATTTAAACTTTTCTTAATCTATATATATAAAAATGAATGTTTGTCTGTATGTCATCCATGAACTCAAAAACTACCCGGCAGATTTGGCTGAAACTTTCACCGTTTGTTATTTTTGGTACTGGGAATGTTTATAGACCAGTTCGAAAAAAATCCGATCGATAGTTCCTTTTTTATTCCAATTTAAGTCACAATCCATTGGATAAATACGAATAAAATTATCGGCTGCAGAAATTAATTCGCGAGAAAGATCTCATTGATAAGAAGTTAACTGTTGCCATTTTTCTTGAGTTTGAACAAATAAATTCTTTCTTTATTGTTTTATGGCTTTTCATGCAACGGGGGGATTTAAAACTTTTTCTATTTGATATTTTTAGCGATTGATTGATATTGCAAACTGCGTGAGTACAAAATTTGAGTATAGTCACGGCTTCACTTGATACGTGTTTCTATAAGACGCGATAAGACGCGTATCGAGTGAAGCCTAGGTATAGTAAGCTAATCGGGACTTTTAGAAACGCGATTTAGACACGTGTCATATGAATTTTGAAACAAAAAAGAAAAAAAAAAAAAAAAGGAAGGATATGTGCCATTTCGAGTCGAGAGTGAAGAATTTGTATAGATTGTGCGTATTTTTGACATTCAATATTTACAATATTGTGCGTATTTTTGACATTCCGAACGCATTTGCTGTACAGTTTTTTTTTTTTTTTTTTTGGTAGCATCGTATACCATCGGCGACTTGGCGACATCTTATAAATTCAAAAGCATCACGTCATCTATATATATAAAAATGAATGTTTGTCTGTATGTCATCGTTGAAGTCAAAAACTACTGGACCGATTATTATGAAAATTGCTATATATATGTATCTTTCCACGGAGAAGGTGCATAATATGCTCATTGAAGCCACTCGCCACCAGGTGGCACTGCAGAGTAGCAACTTCTGCCCCGTTCAACCGATTGTCATGAAAATCAGTATAATGATGTATTTTTTTGTTCGCGTAGCAACGCGCGTCGGGTACAGCTAGTTTAACATAAAAGTTCAAAAGGGCCGTAGCCGGGTTTCTATGTTAAATCTGCCTTTGCGGCCTTTTCATCTCGCACTTGGGGGATCATTTTGGTGTCCAATAAAAATAACTTAGCCAAATTTTCAGCTCTTTAACTCCACCAACCTTCGAGTTTTTTTTAAAAAAAAACCCTGATTTTCCTATTTTAATTTTTTATCATAGTAAAATTCAAAATTAATGAATGGTAATTTTTCCCCTTATTCTTAGGAATAAAATACATGAAAAGTTATATAGCCAAAATTTTTAAACTAAAAGCCGATTTTTGGCGACGAAAATAAAATTTAAATATTTTTTTTAATGCCTCTCTGAAAACTGTCACTCACCAAATTTTGTCAGAAAATGTCTTTTAGACTCTTTTACACTCAGGATTTTTTTTTTTTTCGAATTTTTTGAAGTGGTGGAACAAAACGAAAAAAATTAAAAAGTGATTTTTTTTCCCATCATTTTGCTTTTAAACAAATTGAAATATTTTTGATTGCCAAAAAAATTCATGTGAACTAAGTCAGTAAAAATCGTCTGCTAAGTGAAAAATAATAATAATAATAAAAAAACATCATAAAAACTAAGACATATTCTTCATGAAGTTGTTAGGAATGTAAAGAAAAAAAAAATTACGAGTTTTTAAATAAATATTATTCAATGCTAAATTGTACATAGAGACGATTATATAATTTGTCCACGCTATTTTAAAGATTTTTTCCGTCTGTATCCAAATAAAGATAAAAATTCTAAATAAACTGATAATCAAGAAAGCAACGATATGTTTTTGACTTAATACGTCGCGATCTCACTTCAAATTAAAAATATTAGGTGTGATTTTGACATTATGGAGCCATCATCTTCATTCATTATCTCATTTAAGTGTAATATATCTTGAGACATTTCATTTTGACACATATTTTCTGTCTCATGCTCGATATTTGGCAAAAATACGTAGTAAAGCCTGCTGAAATATTGAGTCGTCTGTTCATTGACGAAAAAGTCACCGTCTTTGTGATGAAGACAGTGACGAAGACTAACCTTACTTTAAAAAAAATCATTGTAAAATGTTGAAAATTATTATATTATCTAATGCAGGGTAGTCAACATTGGAGAAATAGTTTGAGGAGCATCTGTGGTGATTTTGAAGTTTAGCGAAGCAGCTCGATATTTTGCATAAATTCAATAAAAAATTTTAAAATCACATATTTAAAATTGTTTTTGAGCTTTGATAATCATTTTAAGCTTTGATAATCATTTTGAGCACTAGCATGAAAATAAAAAAACAGCCTTAAACACTTCGTCATGCTTGAAAGCGCACGGCAGGGGAATGCGGAGCAAAATAATTTTTTGCAGAACTGCGGAGTTTCACTAGTTTTGTGGAGCAACTCCGCAAAATGCGGAGCAGTAGGCAACCCTGCTAATGTCAGTTATTTAAAAAAACTATGTTAAAAGTTGTAAAAAAGTTACTTTAACATTCAAAGTTTTTGTCCTTATTGGATGCAGATTGAAAAATTATTCAAAATAGCGTGGACAAATTATGCAATCGTCTATATTCAGCATTTTTTACATTCTTAATAAGTTCATGAAGGATATATCTTAGTTTTTTATTGTATTTTTTTCTCTAATAAAATAGTATTTTCGAAGTTTCTTTTTTTTTTTATTTCCTTTTTTTACTTAGCAAATGATTTTTTAGACTTAGTTCAAATGAATTTTTTGCAAATCAAAAATTTAAATTTGTTTAAACACAAAATGATGAAAAAAAACATACGTTTTTAATTTTTTTCGTATTGTTCCACCATTTCAAAAATTCAAAAAAGAAAAAAAAAATCCTGAGTTTAGAAGGGTATAAAAGAAATTTTCTAACAAAATTTGGTAAGTGACACTTTTCAGAGAGGCATTGAAAAAAAGTATTTAAAATTTATTTCAGTCGCCAAAATTAGCTTTAGGTTCAAAAAAGATGACTAGAATAATTTTTCATGTATTTTATTCCTAAAATTTAGAGAAAAAAATACCATTCATTAATTTTAATTTTCCTATGAAAAAAAAATTAAAATCCAAAAAACAGGTGTTTTTTTTTTTTTAAAACTCGAAAGTTGATTAAGATTAGGAGCTGAAAATTTGGCTAAATCATTTTTATTCCACACTAAAATGATCCTCAAGTGCGAGCCGAAACAGCCGCAAGGGCAAATTTAACATAGAAACCCGCTACGGCTTTTCGCAGTTTTTCACAACGAGTGCAAGTTTTTGCCACCAGAATGGAATTCAACGCATGTAGAGAAACCTAAGCTCTATGCCCCTTCCCAACTATTATTCCAATAGAGAGCGCTGCAAGCGCTTATTGAATTAAGTAAGTTGATTATGGAAAAATTTAGTGGCAACTCTGACAGTGGAAGAGATGGATAGAATTCGAAACACGAAGCGCAAGCTCCGTGGAAGCGAGTAATTCGCTGTTTAGAATAAATGATTTGGTTTAATCATCAATGTAAATAATGTACATAGTCTTCAATAAAGATGTTAAGTTTTCTTCGAGTCGTGATAATTTGAACCTATCACTGAACCACCGGATCTACATAGAATTGCACATTTTTTCCCACATGGTGCATCGGCATCGGAAAGATGAACTATAACTTTTAGTAAGTGAATCTCATTTGGATAGCATTTTTATGCGAAGACTGCAAAAGGTAGGAACTTTTGAATCATTTACATTGTTGAAAATCATTGAAAATGGAACCAAAATCATTTATACAAAAAAGAACTGTTCTTCGCTCTTCTACTACGGTTATAGTAAAAAATGTTGATAAATACATAGAAGAAGAGCAAAATGAAGAACTAGAAAATTGTTTAGAACTGTTAAATAGCAAGGAGATAGAACTTGATAACTTAGATGAAAAAATACAAATTTTGATAGAAGACGAGAAGAAACTAGATTCTGATATAGAAACTTCCATGAATTATAAAGATAAAATAACTTTGACGAAATGTCGGATAAATCGTTATTTCAAGAAATTAGAGCAGCGAAATGAAAATAAAACGTCCATTAATAACGTATCAAATAATTCCTCTCTTATCGATGAAATTCGAAACCAAACACAAAGTAACGTACGGTTACCAAAAACTTCCATCCAAAAATTCAACGGTGATTACGGTGATTGGATAAATTTTTGGAATTCTTTCGAAGTAACTATTCACAAGAACACAACACTTTCAAAAGTCGAAAAATTCAACTATTTGAAAAGTTATTTGAGCGGAAATGCTGCTAGTGCTATAGAAGGTTTTTCGATTTCGGAAACAAACTATGATTCTGCGATAGACATTCTCAAAAATAGATTTGGTCAAAACGACTTGATAATTAACACGCACATTTCCAATCTCTTGAGTTTGACCCCGGTGCAAAGCTCAAATGAAGTTACGAAATTAAGGAAATTGTATGATAAAATTAACGTACAAATAAGAAGCCTTTCTTCACTCAATGTCCAACCCGAGAGTTACGCGAATATGTTAATTCCTGTTTTGATGAAAGTAATTCCTGCTGATATCGCTCTAGAATTTCACCGCAATAGAGAGAATTCAGCCAATATAGATTTGAATGCATTTCTAAACTTTCTCCGTTCGGAGATAGAATCTCGGGAAAAAATCGCTAGTGTAAAACTTCCGCCTTCGAATAGCAGTGAACAGATTAACACAAGTACTTTGAATAATAAGCAGTTCAGAAAGATCCCTTCCAGATCACAGCACTTTACAGAAAACAGATGTCCTTCAACACATGAGCTAATTGCTAAAACGTCAATAAATCTTGACAAGTGTCTATTTTGCTCAGAAGATCACGAGTCGGAAAAATGCGTAAATCTCAACGTGGATGAAAAAAGGAATGTATTGCGGGGGGATGGCAGGTGTTATTTATGCCTTAGAAAAAATCACAGAATATCTGCTTGCCACTTTAAGGCAACTAAGCGTTGCAAAATTTGCAAAGGAGCTCATTCCGAGGCGATTTGTTATAAATCTCACTCAAAGTTAAAATATAATGACACCGACAAAAAAGAAGCAAGTTCACTTTCGAGAAATAATGATAATCAATTTGAAAAAAATAAGGAAATCATTTCTGCCGTATCACATTCTAAATCCAATTCGATGCTTTTGCAAACTTGCTCGGTAAAAATCAAAACAAAACAAGGCATAAGCTATCCGCGTCTTCTTTTGGACAATGGAAGCATGAAGTCTTTCATTACACAAGAATTAGCTAATAAATTAGATCTTGAAGTAATTAGAAAAGAAAAATTATCGGTTTACACTTTTGGAATTACTGCGCCAATTCAAAAGACTTACGACGTCATTAGATTAGTACTTGAACATAGAAGTTCCCCTAATTCTAGAATAGAAGTTGAATTATTGGTAACCGATCACATATCAGGTTCGGACATTCCTCCACCAAAATCAAAAGAAATTAGACAAAATAAACTGCTACGAAATTTGATATTAGCGGATTCTCTTGACAGTCAACGACCTGTTGGCATTTTGATCGGAGCAGATTATTACTACAATATAGTAACGGGTCACATTAAACGTTTGAACAAAAATCTTGTCGCTGTAGAAACTATTTTTGGCTGGAGCCTACAAGGACGAGAAGGAGAAGATAACTTTACTTTATCATTTAATGTGATAGTAGAGGAAGATTTAATCTCGAAACAAATAGAAAAATTTTGGGATTTGGAAAATTCCGGACTCATATGCGAAAATCAAAATTATAATTCAACCGAAAATGAAATCCTCAAACAGTTCGAATCTGATGTAGTATACGAAGATTGTCGGTATAAAGTTAAATTACCATGGAAAAGTGACACATCAAGATTGGATGATAATAGAGAAATCGCGGAACAAAGGTTCAACCGACTTAGAAATCGATTCAAAAAAAATCCGCAACTATTTTCTGAATACCAAAACATAATACAAGATTACTTGAAACAGAATATAATTGAACCCGTCACAGACGAAACGGATAAAGAAAATGTCGTGTTTTATTTGCCTCATAGGGAAGTAATACGTGAAGATAGAACCACAAGCAAATTACGAATTGTTTTTGATGCGTCATCACATGACTCAAACTCCGCATCTTTAAATGACTGTCTCCACGTTGGCCCAAATTTGTATCCGGAGATATTCGAAATTCTGTTAAGATTTAGATATTATCCAGTAGCATTTACTGCAGATATAAAGCAAGCGTTCTTACAGATTCTCTTAGATAAAGAAGATCGAGACGTAACCAGGTTTTTCTTCACTGACTCCCCCACCAATGACAATATCCCGCCTCTTGTTTATCGTTTTTCAACAATTCTTTTCGGACTGAATAGCTCATCATTTTTACTATCAGCAACTCTCAAACATCACTTTAAAAAGTATAAACAACTCTACCCTGAAACAGTTAGTATTTTAGAAAATAATGTTTATGTAGATGATGTAATTTTAAGTCGAGACACAGTCAGAGAAGCCTTGACTACTTCTTTGGAAACAATCCAGATATTCAAGGAAGCGAGCATGCAACTGCACAAATGGCATACTAATTCGAGAGAATTACATGAACTTTGGGAAAAAGAAGGCATAATTTCAAATGCAAATTTTCAAATTTCTGATGTTGAAAACACCGCCTTAAAAGTTCTGGGCATGGCGTGGGATAATTCGAGGGATTTACTGTATTTTGATATTCGAAGCCTATTGTCATTTTTATCGAAGCCAATTGAGACAAAAAGGTTTATTCTGCAAGTGTTAGGACGAATTTTCGACCCAATAGGAATTTTGGGACCCTTCACTGTAAGAATCAAACTCTTAATTCAAAAGATTTGGGCATCACATATAGATTGGGACGATCCACTTCCCGAAGATTTGATCTCCCTATGGAGAAAATGGTGCGAAGAGTTGCATCAAATAAGTAAATTCAAAATCCCTCGACATTATTTTTTTGAAAGTTTGTGCTCAGACATTAGAAATTTCGAATTACATTGCTTCTCAGACGCTAGCACTGTGGCATATGGTACAGTTGCGTACTTACGTTTCAAGACGAATGATAAAGAAATTCGAACGACGTTCATTGCTTCCAAAAATAGGGTAGCGCCATTGAAAATACTCACCTTACCCAGATTAGAACTAATGGGGGCATTACTATCTGCCAAATTGGGAAATAATATAGTTAGAATTTTGAATTTAAATATTCCTTGTTATTTTTGGACCGATTCAAGCATAACGTATTTTTGGATCAAGAAACAGCCCGATGCATTTAAACCCTTTGTTAAGAATCGTGTTCAGGATATTCAGAAGTTGACGTCACCAAATAATTGGGGACACTGCAGAAGTTGTGATAATCCAGCGGACTTAGTCAGCCGTGGAGCAAAGATCTCAAAGTTGATTAACGAACCCCTTTGGACACAAGGTCCACCTTGGTTGAGACTTTCGCCTGACCATTGGCCAAAATTGATCCATGAGAAAATAGTAGAAGAATCTCAGCTAGAATATAGAAAAAAATTCTTGGAGACACATGAACTTGAATGTATAGTCGAAAATAGAGAAGACCCAGTTGATTCATCCAAATATAGTGACTTAGAAAAGTTGTTGAGGGTTACAGCATGGACAAAACGCTTTATCGCGAAATTGAGAAAATCTAGTAACATACAAGGAGCTCTAATTACAGAAGAGCTACAAGAAGCAGAAAATTTATTGATACGATGTGAACAAAAGAGACACTTTGGAGAAGAATTTAAATCTTTAAGTGAGGGTAATTCGGTTGAAAAGAATTCCCCGTTGTACAATTTCGCCCCCTACATCGATGAAAAGCAAGTCATGAGATTAGGAGGAAGATTGGAGTTCTCAGAGTTTTCTTTGGATAATAAACATCCAGTCATCTTGCCTACAAACTCTGCGCTAACAAGACTGATAGTACTTAAGGAGCATGAAAAAATAATGCACGGAGGTACATCTGCTACTCTAGCCAAAATTAGATCTCGCTTTTGGATCCCGAAGGGGCGCCAGCTAATTAAAAAGATCATCAAAAAATGCTTGATTTGCCAGAAGTATTTGGCCAAACCAGCAGATCAAATGACAGCACCCTTACCGAAAGATAGAATCCAAGAGTCACCACCATTTTCCATTTGCGGAATTGATTTTGCGGGACCTGTATATGTAAAAAACTCTAAAGAAATGCAAAAATCGTATATTGTTTTGTTCACCTGCGCAGTAACTCGTGCCGTACATCTTGAACTTGTGTCAAACATGTCGACACAAGCCTTTTTACTTGCATTCAGAAGATTCTTAAGTAGAAGAGGGAATTGCAAAATCATTTATTCCGATAATGCTAAGACGTTTAAGAAAGCTGAAGAAGAAATGAGAAAGTTTTCTAAAATATTGGAAGATGATACATTTAAAAATTTCATAGCTAAAGAAAGAACACAATGGAAATACATCATCGAAAGAGCCGCATGGTGGGGAGGATTCTATGAACGCCTTGTTAGATCGGTTAAGGAATGTTTGCGAAAAGTAATAGGAAAAGCCCTTCTGACGTTCGAGGAAATGACAACGCTTCTAACAGAAGTGGAAACAGTTTTGAACTCGCGCCCACTATCTTACACCTACAACGAGATAGATGAACCTGAAGCATTAACTCCCTTACATTTTTTAAATTATGCAAAGAATGACCACAGCTATCCAGTTCACTTCTCTGATCTCATCGCCAAAACTTCTCCTGACCAATTGAGAAGAAGAAAGGAGTATCAGACAAAACTGTTGAAGAACATTTGGCTGAAATGGAAAACCCAATATCTTCTAGATTTAAGAACTGGACATCGCTTGGATTGCAGTAAAGAAGGAAAATCTCTCAAGATAGGGGACGTGGTACTTCTCGAAGGAAGTAACAAAAATAAGTTCTTGTGGCCTTTAGGTATTATTACAGAACTCTTTAAAGGACGTGATGGACTTGTTCGTGCCTGCACAGTTAAGACAAAGGACGGACAATACAGGAGGCCGATACAGCTAGTGTATCCTTTGGAAATAATCAATGGACAGTGAAAAAAAAAACTTTTGGAACTTTCATTTTATTTCTTTTCTATATATTAGTCAAACAATTTGATAGTTTAGAACTTTAATTTCGTTATTTTGATTTTTGAATTTGTCTAATTATGTTTCATTTTGATATTCATCACTTATTGAAAAGCATAATAATATGAATATGGTATTACTTGTTTCTCTAAATACTTTTTTATATTGCTATATTCCTTTTTGTTGTGTAAAATTGTTATTGTTAAATTTCAATATATTTTGATTACAAAGAAAATGTAAACTCGAGGAGTTTAGGTGGGGAGTGTGTAGAGAAACCTAAGCTCTATGCCCCTTCCCAACTATTATTCCAATAGAGAGCGCTGCAAGCGCTTATTGAATTAAGTAAGTTGATTATGGAAAAATTTAGTGGCAACTCTGACAGTGGAAGAGATGGATAGAATTCGAAACACGAAGCGCAAGCTCCGTGGAAGCGAGTAATTCGCTGTTTAGAATAAATGATTTGGTTTAATCATCAATGTAAATAATGTACATAGTCTTCAATAAAGATGTTAAGTTTTCTTCGAGTCGTGATAATTTGAACCTATCACTGAACCACCGGATCTACATAGAATTGCACATTTTTTCCCACAACGCATAGTCAGGGCTGCAGGAAGCAACGATCGAGCGGACATCTTGAATCTGCTTTTGTTGCTCTTGGATATGGACGCGGACTTATTACTTAGGGTGTCACCCACGGTTCGCACGCCCCTCCAGTCAAGCGGAAACTTGACGAGTGGGCATCGCCCACAGAGGGAATTAGTGTCAATCAAACTGAGGGAGAGCAAGAAAAGGGTAGAATAGGGATTTTTCTTTTCCCTCTGAACGACACGTGTAGGGAATCTCTCTCTTGGTTGACCGTTTTTTTAGCTCCTTCAATTGCAAAATGGATTTCTCTTTTATTTCCTCAAAACGCGGAGGGAAATTGACAGTGAACAGTTACGAATTTAGGAATTAATTTACAAAAAAATTTAGAAGAGAACTCCCAAACACCTCACACCCCATATCAATGAAGATCATCAAACATTTAATTTTTGAAACCTCATCACATTCCTAACTCCAAACTCCTCACTACGCAAAAATTAATATTACAATCGTCTCAGTTTTCGTTTTTATGACAAATATCGAATTCCGGACTTCATTTCGGAAAATTTCTGAGGAAGAAGTTCTTCCCTCAGAACTACCGTTTTCTGAGGGACATCACCCCCGAAGGACGATAGATAAAATATTTCTATTGTTGTTGTGGGGAGAAGTATTACTTCCATTGTGCGTATGAGTGCATGCATCTAAGTTAAGTTATTGAAAAGACATTGAATACCCAACACGGCTGAAGTGATGTAGTGCACTCATTAGTATTTTTTTTTTAAATTTAATAGATAGATCAGCATTTATATTTAATCATGTTTTACGCTCTTAAAACAACGTCCCCTCATTTAAACAACTTATTGTAACAGAAATCAAATGCATATGAATTCAAATTTTTTTGATCAGATTTCATTCGAAATGTGTCTGGCAACCTTTCCCGAAACGAAATTCTGGTTAAGGTCCTGTTCTAATGTTACGAAATAAAACCTATTGTGTTCTTAATACTTAATTAAAAAAATATAAAAAACGGCGATCTAGAATTAAAATTTGCGAATAACAGTTTAAAAATAGCATAAAGCAATTCACAAAACCAGCTCTTCTGAAAATTGGTGAATTTAAAAACGGACCAAAACTATAGTGGAGAAATTCCTAAAGCTTTAACAGTAAAGGATATTTCTTAACAGTAAATAAGTAGTCCTAAATCTTAACTAGGGGTGAACCAATTAATCGGCCATAATGGTTATCGGTCACACTGCCAAATATTTAATTAATATCCAATTTTAGCTAATTAGCGAATGGATTTATTTTTTTAATTATAATTATCTAAAAATGCTTAGAACGAGGACATATGCAGGATGACTTTCTTAACAATACCCCAATACACAAATACAATTTTTTTATTGTTTAAAAGCAAAGTTGGTGGTTATGAAATGGTTATATGCATTTCTGTCTCAGTTTTCCACGCTTCTCTTTTGAGGGAATACTCTATTCGGAGAAAAAAAAAATCAATCTTCATATTCATCTTTTAAATACACTACGACATACGTTTTGCAAATTGTTTTAAAAACTGATACTTTTTGTCCTGTATAAATTGATTATTGAAACAATATTATTATTTTACAATATTTTTTCATTTAATTGTAGTACTACTCTATATGGAAATTAGTGTCACTTTGAACAAAAAAAAAAAAACGTTATCTTTTATAAATATCTATTTGCAATTATAATTAATCGGATCAAGTCACCGGCTGCCAATTAATCGGTAATCGACCAATTAGCTTATCAGTGCAAACTTAGTTTTAACAAAAGGATAGAACACGTAATTGAATGAATTGCTCTTATTAATCGTTTCTTCTAAAAATAAGTTAGTGTATAGGCTATTTTCGTATGTGTTTCAAAAAATTGAATTTTCATGCCTTAAAAAGTTTTTAAGTTTCCCAAAGCAAAAAACGCCTTAAAAAAATTTAAAATAAAGTATTTATACTTAAATTAAGAAAAATATTTAATAATTTCTATCAGAAACATATTTAGAATCTGTACTTAAGTAAAATTCAAAGTTTGAAGTATTCAACTTCACTAAAAAATGTAAAAATATTGGAAAAAAATCCTATACAAAAAACCACTCAATTCCGAAAAATTGCTGAATTATAATGTAGTAGCATAAATAATAATAACTGTATAATGAATGGAGAAGAAAAAAAGAAAAGAAAATTAATTTGAATTTTGAATTCAAATTATGTTTTTCGCAATCACGAACTGAGACAGGACCCTACTCATTGGAGTTATTCTTTCTAGAAACGGCTCCTGTCCCCCCCCCCCCCAAGCCTGCCTCTCCTCCTGGGCGGTTACGTGTGCATAGTTGTGTGTGTGCGTAGACCTGTGTGTATGCACGTAGGCGTGTGTGAGGGTATGTGTGTGAACGTGCGCGTGTGTAGGACATGGACGCCTCCGACCAGGAGACGCGGGTAGCTCAAAATCGGAGCAGCCGCGCCGCGCCGCCAGCAGAGGACGGTGGGCGGTGCTGCTGCATAGGCTTCTGGTCCAAGTTGAAAAAGGCACGGACACCGAAAACGGTCAAATGAGAACAATAAGCAATCGTGATTGCTCAAAACTCCAAAATGCTTTTTAGAAAAGTCATAAACTCAAAGACTTCTGGAACAAACTAATTGAATTTTCGAGATTATCAAAATTTAAATTTTATTTCTTTTTGTAATTTATTTCAGTTATTCTAATACATGAATGCAATCTGCATCGGCATAAAACAACTTATCCATCGCCCCTTTGGAACAAACTTCAGTAATTCAAGTTAAAATAGTAGAATATCCTGTGCGCCACAAAACCAAGTCCTGCGAAAAATACCTATTCCAAAATGTTTCCCCTCCCAATTTTCTCTAAATTCCCTCCAAACAGCAGGTGTTCAGTTTGCTCTTCCAGCAGCTATTGTCCACTCTTAATCCCCTACCCTTCCTATTCATGGTGACAGGTTAGGGGAGATTAGCCCGAGCGAACCGTGGGTAGAACCTTACTTAGCGCCTCCGTGCTTAGCGCTATCAGAACGTCGCGTCGGTTGCATAGTTTTGAATTTTCCGCTGAGCTTCTGGGCAACAACCGAGCGATTGAGAAATTCCGTGGGTCCATTATGGTTGTGTCAAAATGGACATTTGGGGTGCAGTGGCGAAGCGAAAGTATGATGGCACCCCGGAACGGAGGCCTAACTGTCCCCCCTCCCCCACACTCTTCATTAAAGTACCAAATGAAATTTGTCTCCCATTTTTATTATGTTATTTATTTATCTATTTATTTATTTATCTATTTATTTATTTATTTATTTTAAATAAGTCAGCAGGGTATTATGATTACTCGTCTGTAAAATTTGTATCTTTGAATGAAAACATACCAGCGAAGATTTATTAAACAAAGTTAATAGGAAATGAAGCATTTTTTTTTCTTTTTTCTTTTTTTTTCTTACTGTAATAGCTGCGTTGCGCGGTCTCTTCGAAAATAAAAGTTATGTCAAGCGCGTTCAGCAATCAGTGGTAAGTGGGAGAAAAGCAAACAATATTAAAAAATTTACAGTCGAAATATTGGTGATAGCGCTAAAAATTCCCATTCGGATGAGAAATAAGTTTAATAGAGTAAATAAGTTTACATTCCCCTAAACATGTAAATATCTGAATGAGTAAGGATAAACATAGATAAAATCATCATTTGAATAAAGGAAAGAGTCTTACAATAACATTAATAGAACCTCATTATAATAAGGACAACAGCCCTCCAAATCTCCACTACGATCTCAACATTAGTCCCTAAAAATCCTTTACTGAGTAAGGAAAATAGTCCTTAAAGATCCCTTTGAGAGCAAGAAGTACAACCCCGAAAAATTCCCACAAGTCCCCCAGACTCTCCCTTCAGAAAAGAAAAATATTCCTTAAAATTCTGTGTTATGATAAGGATATCTGTTTCTAAATATTCCTGTTAGAATACGTTAGGGTTACAGTTTTCAAATAACGTCAACGGTCCCTCTAAAAATATCTGAATAAGAGAAATATTTCTAAAAACTCCTTTCAGAATGAGAAAAAAGTTACAAAATAAGATCAACATTATCTCTTTAAATCCGCATAAGAATTGGAACAATAGCTTCAATAAATTTCTTTTTGAACAAATTCTCTAAAAATAGGAAGAAACTCCTCCGACTGTCGTGGAATGATTACCAAGATCTTTTCCATAAGCCGACAACCGGTAAAAATTGGAAGAGCCTTTTCAAACCATTTTCGGGTTCTGAGATTAAAACTCGACTGGTCCGGAACTGTTTTGGCTGTTATTTTGGGTGTTATTTTTGGCCATTTTAACGAAACTCGAAACTTTGCTGTGGTAACCCTGTTATTGCAAGAATATGAAAAATCCGATCAAAAATGGCCAATATTAAGCTTATGCGTCGGCCTATCTTTATAGTGGCTCTAAGTATAACTATTGAAAAAAGAAAGAGGGAGCTTTCTTTTTCTTTGAAGCGCATGCATATTTCATGCTTTTGAGAAGGCTTTAGTAGAAGCTTCATGTAAAAAGCACAATATAGTTTTTACTTTTGCTGCCATTTAAACGGCACTTTTCGCCACATGACCGAATAAACGTTAAGCCATCTCCATGCCATTAACACGTTTGTCTGTTTTTCTTCCCAACTTGGATTTTTTTTTTTTTTTTTTGTATATTTGCGGGTTTATTCTTTTCTTTCTTTTAACTTCCTTAAACAGTATCGAAGCTTTGCAGCTTAACTACCAGTAGCGATAGAAGTCAACTCTAAATGAGCCACTTTCGATTGAACAGTGGTTTTTATAGTTGTTATTCACCGCGAAGTTACGTAGTGCTTTTCCTTGCTGGTTGAAGGGCACCGATTCCGTAACAGAGAGCTTGAGTTTAAAGAAGCTCTCAAAGACAACGGGTGTGGTTCAAACAGCAAACCGTAGGTTCCAAGAGTTTCCAATCCGAGTGAGATGATAGAACTCACGTTAGACTACAATACACGTTAGCCTTCTTAATTTTATTTTTGACCTTCAAAAGGCTTCTAAAGGGTGTCCCAAAATTAACGCAAAATTTGAATTTGCCACAATTTTTGCTGTAAATTGTTGGCAGCCACGGAAAAAGAACAATTTGACAGCTGGGAGTTTAGGGTTAGTAAAAATGGAGTGTTATGCTATTATACAGCCAGCGAAACAATTCAATCACTGCATAAGGAATTTCCTGTTCGTGTACTCTCTCGTTTCGGTGATACGAACTGTACCCTAGATCGTGTGATTTTACATCATTAGACTTCTTCCTATGGGGTTATTTGAAGTCAAACGTCTATGTCAGCAATCCCACAAAAACCCGCGCATTACCTGATTGCGATATCGAGCGCCAATAACAGTAAACCGCTTGACCCGCCCAAACTTTCATTATTTTTCAAATAATTGTTCGATAATAAAAACGCATTATAGAATCGAAAACGCTCCATTTGTAATAACCCTAGCCCTCAGCTGCCAAATTGTTCTTTTTTCAAGATTGCTCACAATTTATTGCAAAAATGGCGGCAAATTCAAATCTTGCGTTAATTTTGGGACACCCTTTATATATCTCGGTTTTTACGAGCAGACATCGCGGTCCCTTCGCTCTCGTTACAGCCGAGAAGGACTAATAATATTAGGACGATTCTCGAAAAATATATTCCGTGCGGAACGCTAGGTTTTTTATTTTATTCAAGTCACTATTTATTTAACACGGGATTAACTGCTATGCTTTGATAGAAAATTAAATTATGTATTATTCCCCAACAGCAATATCTTTTGAAGACTTTGGTTATCTGGAAAAAATTAAAAACTTTGTGTTATGCACGGCACATTTTGTCGAGAATCGCCCATTAGACGAACTGAGTTGGAGCTTCCTAGGCAAGGTGTTAAAATATCGGAGTAAAACTATTCGAATCATTTTTGTATCGAAGATAACAAAATGTGCAGAAGTGAAATTGAACCGAAAGCACTGATAGCATTCTGCGAATGAAAGAGACGGTCTAGAAGAAAGAGTTCACTAACTCATTTGTTTGCTGTTGCTGCTACATCTATCGAAAATCTAACAGTTTTGCTATCAGTTTTGAATATTTATCTTACCTGCTGTGGTATTCATAAAAAACCTCTAATTAGGAGAACGGGTATCGTCTCGAAAGCCGAAGTTACATCAGCGAATGCCGGAAAATATTATGTGACCGCATATAAAAATGGACGGCAAAGCAGAAATACTAAACGAAGGGAGCGATTGCAAATTTTTCAATAAGAAAAGCGTGAAACAAAATGTGCCCAGGTCTCATGACTTGTTTGGGAGAGTAGTGGTCGCGTTTTGGCACGCACTCGCTCCTTTGGGATTAAAAATTCATTACACGACGGTGCTAATAATAATGGAGTCCGTGCTACAAACCAGTGCTGCGGATTAAGAGCTCAAATGACAAACGGTGTCTACGTCCAGGGCCGGCCGGCTCTAGAAATTTTACCGCCCTATGCTATGTTGACAAGTACAACCAGAATATAATTGGGTAAATTGAGTCCTAATCCGATTAAGATTTCATATACTGTGCAAAAAAAAAAAAAAAAAAATGCCCAATAAAGACCACGCAAAAACAGATATGTGTACAGGCCCGTCATTTGGGCAATCCCCTCTTTCTGGATTTTAAAATGTAATGCAACTCTGCATTCCCCATGCATTTTGATGTTTATTACTTAAATTATGTGCAAGTATAAATACTTTATGTTCTGTTATTGATTGAAAATTTATGGAGTCCTATGTCCTGTAATTGATGTTTTGAAATTGTTTCATACGCATGCATACTAGTTTTTAAATGAAATCACAAAGACAACAATTATTTATTCCCAAATCCAAGAATTGTTCTAAACGTATCTGCTGATTGCAGGAGCTTCGAGAGATGCCTCCTCGCCAGCAAAGCAAATAGGCACAAAATACTCAAGAGCAGTAAAAATAATTACGTACTAGTTAAGTAAAAAACGCCCTATGGAACTAAATAGTTAGTTGTACTCATGAGATACCATATTTCATTTCATTTATAGGTGAAATCAGTACGAAAATTAAAAATTATAGGCAACTGTGGGATATGTACTAGTTAAATGCATCAGTTTCTTACTTTTAATTATTTTAGAAGTAAAAAACATTAGTACATACCATTGAAAAATCACTCGACCTCCTGCTGTGGCTTTTTTTCTTTTTTTGACAATTGGTAATGCAACAACCAGACATACAGACTTTCAGCTTTATTATTACTAAATTGGGGAGTTTGATTATGAATTTTTCTGATATTTCCTTCGTTGGTCCAATGTAATGGTTCACAATTTAGGGATACATATTCCTTATTTAAACTTTAACATTTTTGTTTTGAATGTTTTCTTAATCTCCTCTATTTAGGCGTGATTCTAACAAAATTTGGCTTATGACTCCATATTTCCCATTTTTGTTTTGCTTCATATTTACCAACATGCGCCACTTGTTCTTAGAGGATTCAGTTTTGGTGGTCTACCCCCACATCAAATGAAAAAAAAAAAAAAAAGACTTCTCTCTGAAAATTGTCTTTGTGTTTGCATAACCTATTTAAAAGGTTTTCTTTTTTTTTTTGAAAAGCTTTCGGGGGGGGGGGATGACATCAGAAATTACTGCCCTCGGTGACGCCCGTGCTTGGAAAACCACTGGCTTTTGTTTCAGGCTACAATACAAATATTGCTGCGGAAATAAAAGATAGTTATTTATAACTAATATTTGTGAATTGCTATTGCATATTATTTTCCTGATATAAAAAAAGCAATATATGCTACTCTAACTCTCGGGCGGAATTTAACTGTAAAGTTTTCTGTTGCCGATGAAAATAAAAAAGGTTTTAAAGCTAATTTTAAAAAGATAAAGGTGCTTTTAACCTACAGTTTAAAATACAACAAAAGAGAAAACATGCAGATTCTGGTAACGTTAAACGACGATGTTCTAGAAAAGCAAAATGGTATAATCTGTTGATGGGAGGGGTACTCCTGGGGATACACTCTGCGCCCCCCCCCAGGTCAAATCTTAGATCTCTCACTAGTCTGAGGATCAGATAAAGTGTCAGCAATTCAAACATATAACCGTCAGGGGGCTTGAAATGCTGTCATTGGGCAAGAATTATCATTTGCTATCAGCGGGTTAACTGTCTTCCAGGAAATCCTAACTACCAGGCGTTTTAATGACAACATGTAATATATACATAAGAACTTCTAACAGGTTATTTTATTCAAAAACTCCTTTGAAATTTCTTTGTAAAAAGGTGTAGTGCTTAATGCTCTGTGCCGTTAAAGCTAAGGTAAGGTTTTCTATAACGTAGTGAAAAGGATCACACTGATCCGATAGTAACGAGCAGTAAATACAATTTTTAGCGTACACGTTTTCAGGCTTGACGTAAAAAATGCTTAGTTTCATTCGGCCTAGGACTACACAGTGAAAACAAATTAAATAAAATACAGATGAAAATCTTCAGAGCTCCAGGGTTTGTTTCAAGCAAAACATAGCATAACAATTCTGTGTCTTATACCTGACTGACTCGATCATTGAAACTGCCACCAGTTTTTAAATTGGAGCCCATGACAATCCACTGATTAAGGACCAAAGCGAAATTTCGCTCACAACACAGCAGGCACGTAGACAGGATTTTGTTAAGGGGGGGGGGGGATCCAAGGTTGCACGAACTTTAAAAATGGAAGCATGCCAAATCAGAAGCATTAACTGTTAATTGTATAAATTAATACTATTCCAATCAAAACTGCAATTAATAAGTATGATAATTAGCTTAATTAAGTAATGATATAATATAAGTATGATAATTAAAGCTTTGCAATATATTTGCTTGCAAAAAAAAAAAAAGTTCATATTTATTTTTACTACATTATCAACTGTCTAACTCAATAAATGCTCCATAATTCCACACTCCTCACTGCTTCGAATTGGATTTTGGACTGCATTGCATTTGATGCTTCTATGGACGAAAATATCGCCAAGGCTCATTAAAGAGAAGCTCGAAATGTTTCTTAATTCATTTAAATTTTTAGAATTCATTCAACGATAAGAAATGGATTGATACTTCTAATCTTCATCTTTTTTTATAGTATTTTCATATAAAAGTTTAGGAAAGCATTAATAAATCTGTTAAATCAGCTAAAATACATCGAAAGTGTCGTTGCTCGTTAATAAGTATTTTCTTGTGATGTATTGCTAAAAAAGATATCTAAGGATCAGTTATGATATTTACGATGAATTAAGTTAAACAATAAAATTTTGAAGAAAATTTGAATGATAATTTGTTTTTAAATACTATTTTTAGGACATCAAACATATTAAACATTTTTCTTGGACATTTTGTCTTTAAGGAGTTTCGCATGCAGGATCATTTAAGGGTTATAAGAGGAAGTATTACTTTTAGAACTTAGGAAAATGAATGAATACACTTAAGAACACGTTCCATATACACAGTATTTTTATGTATAGTCTTTACCCTTCTTCAGGAAAACAAATAAACCAAATCAAATCCGTAGTTCTGTTCATTATGCTGATTCAAAACAACTTCTGTGCAAAATGTTCCATTCCAAATTTAAAATTGCAATTTAAACAACTGTAGGGGAAATGACCGATAGTAACAGTAATGAATCATCACAACAAAATTTGACACTCTAAACCTAGTTATTTTACCAACAATATGGAAATATAAAAATGTTTAATTTCTACATTTGGCGGTAGTCATCCGTTTTCGATCCTTTCGGAGGTAATCTTTGCCCTACTTGTGACAATACGGCAGCACCAAAATTAGATATACTGTAAAAAGCTAATAATCTTTCGGTGACAAATATAAAAGGTTTATAGGTAGTTTGAAGCCTCAATTAGCAAACATTTTGCTCTAAGTCATCAGATGTTGTAATCTAAAGGTTTAAAAAAAGACAAATCTCTTGTAAAAACTCTAAGAAAATTTGTAAATAAAAAATTTAGATACGATTTAAATTGATATTTTGAAATTATATAACAACTAGAAAATCGCCTATCAAGATATATACTCTTGGCTTGCTTAAGAGGTTTTCCATCTCCAGCTCAGTCACTTTCCTATGCCGGGCTGATGAGTGCTAATAAGCACGAAACTGCAGTCCTCGGCTGGAAATGACTGAGCTGGCGGTGTATTTCACGTATTCAATGTAAGGGTTGTTTAAATGCAACCCTGCCCCCTTCTCCAGCACCCCCCCCCTTCCCCCAAGGAGTCTGCATAAAATATACACTTAGTTCCCTCGCTCAGTTTCACACCTGAAAAGAATGGTAAAAGGTCTAACCTGGTTATGCAAGCCTACCCATATTGAATACGATACTATCGAGCAATACTATACATTTAGAAAAATACTATTGATTAATCTACCAGTTTTAAAATCCTTTTACTTGCTACTGTATATATAAAAATTAACTGTTACGAGCAGTAGGTACTGTCGTGAATATCAGCTTGTCGAGGTTCTGCCCGCAAAATGCGGCAAGTTGTAGATGACCGCAATAATGATTGACGGCAACTAAAAGGTATTTGACTTTAAATATTACAAGTAAAGGCAGAAAAAATGCTCTTTCGAAAGTTTCAAAAATACATTTCCGCAATAACTCACTGGCAGATTTAGTAGCGAAGTTACCTTTTGAACGTTGACTCGTTGAGGTAAAAATATTGTAATTTTCTCGAGTATTGAGTAATCATTTTATTATTTTTTTTTAGAAAGAGAGAGAGAAAAGGTGTTTAGCAGAGGCACCAATCGAGGTCGGTAGCCTTCCCCGAGTGACACACAAGATGAATTTCAGAATTAAAAAAAAGTTTTTCCTGAAATTAAACAAAAGTTCAAATTATATAAAATCTGTCAAATTTCATCGAAAATGAAGCGCGATATAGTGGGTGGGGGGTGGAGGGGGATCTCGAAAGAAAACGTCTCTAGAAAATTAAAATGTCTAAATTAAAGGTCTGTCTGTATATTTACAAATAATGAATTAAGAATTTTAATACCTCCTTCCCCTATTTCATTATTTCCCCTTATCCATACCATTTCCCCTATTCGCCAACTACATGGTGTCCTGAAAAAAAACTTTTGCAGAAAATTTATGTGGTGAACCGTAAGTTTCATCCCCCAAAGTTCCAAAATATAGTTCAAAAATTTTCCAATAGATGGCACTGCAGAGTGTAAAACCGTAAATCAAAGAAAGACAGAAAATTACATCATAGTTTATCGCTTACTATTTTCATTTAACAAAGTTACGCAACAATATTTTCAAAAGGCTTGCCGTCGGCTGCAACCATATGTCGCAATCAGAAGAAAATCGGCGAATTCTAATAATTATTTTTTGAATTATGAGTTTACTATCAGTAGCGTCATCTATTGAGATAATTTTGAACTAAAATTTGGAACTCAAGGAGACGAAACTTACGGCACACCACATGAATTTTCTGCATAGGTTATATTTTTATCATTAACCATTTTCCTGTTATAAATTTTTGAAAACAGTCAGTCTTTTTCAGGACACCCTGTACATCAGTTATAGATTTTTACACAGAAATAAATGAGTGAATATCTCACATTAACTGTGATCAGTGACACTCAAATTTTGCACATTATAGGACTTCCAAGTGATATTGATGGATGAGCTCTTTGTAATAATAATAGAATATGAATTATCTAAAGCAATTTGGAAAAAAGTAACATAAGTTTTTATTATGTGCTTTGTAAAACATTTTGAATTTTTATCTGCCAGTAATATTTAAGACAACGGTTGATATAATTCAAATAACTTTTTTCCATTAATTGTGGCATATATCTGTGTAAACTTGTCAAGTTTCACGTCCGTCGTTGACGGGTGTGTTTGTATTGATGTTGGCGAAGGTGCAAGCTCTTTCGGGGCCGGTGTACCGGTAGCGAATTTAGAAACACGACTGCGTACGCAGGTCGTACAGATGGCGCTACGAGCGCATTTCATTTGGCGCGGTTCGACTCCTCGCGTAAATGCGCCAAGAAAGCGATTTCGCTTTTGAGGTACTTGCGCGTGAGTAATGATGTGATGTCTGTTTTTTTTTTTTACCTTTGTTGCTGGTATTTCGTTGATTATGTGATATGAATGGGTGTGTGGTCAAAATCGGTTTTTTTGTTACAAACTTTGATGTTTTTTAACCTACGACCAAAACTTTATTGACATTGTATTTCTGAAATATTCTTTTGTGAATTTATTCTTTGCATGTGAAAGTTCTGTATTGGACTGTCGTTGAGATGAAACTTAAGAGTGTTTCAATTTGTTCGACTGAAAATTACGAAACATTAGAAATTAAAATTCTTTAAAACCACATTTGAATGGATGTGGTGTCAAAATGAGTTATTTTGCTACAAACATTTGCTTTTTTTTTTTTTGACCTGCGGACATATCTTTATTGACATTGTAATATTCTTCCGGGAATTTCTTCTTTGCATCGGAAAGTTCTGGGTTGGATTGCCGTTGCGATGAAAATCAAGAATGTTTCAGTTTTTAAACTGGAAATTGCTTAACATTAGAAATTAATTCTTCAAAACCACGTTTTAAACTGCATGTATGCAATAAATAATTATTTGGAGATATTTCATTAATTTAATTTCTAATTCTTGATTGGTTATCAAAAGTAGTGATTTTAAACGTTTAAAGTGTCAACTGAAAGTAGAATTTTCAGCAATTGAAGTATAATTGAGGTGTCAACAAAAAAAAAGAAAATCTTGATCTAGTTTGTAGACATACTTCATTAGTATTTAAAGGTACTCATCAACTTGTTATGTATATCGTATACATTTCAGCAACAGCCTCAAATGATTGAATTAAAACCCTTAGTTGTATTTTTAACTGCTTTCATTTTTTTTTACTGTTTTTTAAGTAAAGTCAAATCTCGATAAATCGAAGTCTCAAGGGACCGGTAGAAAGCTTCGAGTTATTGGTAGCTCAAGTTATAAGAGGTTCCTACAGTGTTCTCAAGATTTTGGGGCCCAGTGAAAAGTTTGAGGTGAAGGTTATATTCAGGGGTGCCCATCCCCTAAGAGCAAGGGCGCACTCCCCCTAAATATCGGGAAGACCCCCTCCCCAAAAAAAGTTAAAAATACCCCTCAAAACAGCACCCACCCCCTAAAAATTTTAATGTCGCACTCTGCGCCATGACTACCTCCACCCCCCGCCTAGGTAGGCACCCCTGGTGTATTCGAGTAATAACTCTGCGAATTATCGAGACTCGACTGTGAGTAACTTCGATAGGACAATGACCAAACACAGTGACAGTAAATAAAATTAAAATCATCACCAAAGTTAGAAATGGGCTGTAAGAATATCATATAGTCTCGATAACTCGAAACTTATTACTCGAATATTTTTTTTATCTCGAAGTTTTGAATGAAGTGTGAAGGGAAAAAAGGGGGCGCTTGAAACAAGCACTGAGAACACTGCACAATAAAAAGCATGTTGCAAGGACAAATGTTTCAAGGGAGCGGCGATTGATTTCATTACGTATCCTTTACTACATATCTTGACCTGTTAGCATCAAAGATAGCCTAAAAAGGACTTTCTTGAACTTTTTTGAATATTAAAAATTTACCAGTGGGGATGTACCTCTCCCTTGTATTTTTCTGTGGTGTGCTGAGACAGGCTGAAAGTTGTAGAGGGTACTTTGCTGGGTAGTCGAAGAAATATACTGATAAGCTGTCTGCATCGAGATTTTACAAAGCACATAGTGCTATAATACTGCTAAAGAAATGCAGAACATGTTGTTTATGCTGATGCAGATTGCATTCTATTGAACAGTAATGAGATGTTTATACTATAGTACAGCATGCTCTATGAATCCCCACCAACAAAAAGCCTTCGTGTTTTAACTGTCCTACACAATGTCGCCCGCTGCCTCTTTCATATCGCATATCTGGACTGTGATGCTGTTATATATGCCCTTCTGACCCTTTTCAAAGCTTTTCCATATTCTTTGGTCACCTTGTTTGTCGTATATCTTGTATCGTAACTTCACACCTCAGAGCCAGACTAACATGAGTTCAAAAATTTGGAATCCTCACTTTATTACTGCATTGAATGTAGAATATCATTCTGTGTCAACATATGAGATCCTAATTCTATGAAAGATATTCCTTCACAAATATTTAGCTGCATTTAAAGAGCGCAAGTTCCATCCTTTCTATGCCTCAGACAAACGTTTTCGCTCTCTCTTGAAAAGTAGCAAAAATGGACTAACGATAGTCTAGCTCAGAGGTACAGGTACTATAACCCTAAATTTAATTTGGGTGCATCGATACATAAATATCAAAACATTTTATTATTTTAGCATAAGCAGAACAGGTCACCAAATTAATTTTGTGTTCATTGTCTTTGGAAATCATAGTCGAGGGTGTACACACACAAATATCATTAGCAGTTAACCTTGAACAAAATTAGCAAGTTGTTTCTTGCATCCTATGATATGAGGATCCCATTCTTTCCTTCTGTGCATCTAAGATAAAATAGTTCTTTTTTTTTTTTAAACTTATCTACTCTCAAATAATAGATATCAATTAGAAACCTACATCTAGTAGAATTTACACTTAAAACAATATTCCTTTTATCTCATACAAGATGGTTCTAAGAGAGAAAGGAAAAATAACTGTCTTAGAATGTATTAAAAATGAAGTGATTATTTAATTAGAGGGAGAAATGTATTGTTTAATTTATTATGCTAATTTTATAATTCCATTGAATTTTTAATTGAAATCCATGTAATAATTGCACATAAAAGATTTAAATGCTGCATATATCTTGCAAGATTATTAAAAAGTGCTTTTAGAAATTGTTAATTATGATTTAGAAAATTCTTACAGTGCTTGCCTTTTGTATCTAATATATTTGTTTACGTTTTAAGTCATAACACATGTATATTTTTGTTTTTATTATGATCTGTAGTTCTAAATGGGAAAAAATGTTCTTTCCGGTGCACAAGCTAGAGTTTTGCAAAATTACTAAAAAGGAGAAACAAATAATTGTATTACTACATGCTTTTATTTAATAATAATAATAATAATAATACTACCTCTATTAAAATTTATTTTTTGAGTTAGATTACGATTTCTTTTGGCTTTATATTGTGCTTTGCACTTAAAGGGTCCTCCTGCGGGAATTCTGTTTGACCCTTTAGGCATTCCTTTCTTGAAATAGATGTCGGTTTAAGTTTTATTTTTCTACCTTTCCGTCTGGGTGAAAAAATTTTACTTATTAAATTTAATTTTTGATTCAATTATGTGCCCGTTATGATATTGATCAAATAGCCAACTTTGTTAATTTTGTTTTGTCAATATTTTCATATGACTCGAGTCTTTTTAATTCGTGTACAAATAACTGCTTATCTTCAGCTGAAGCATTAATAATTTGAGAACTAATAGAGGGAGCCTGTATTTCGTTTTTGATTTCTTTATAGTCAAGAGTGTCACTGCTTTCATTGACTTCACTGTCTAATATGACATTTTTAAGTTCCATCTCAGAGATGATGTTTCAGTTAAGTCAAGGAAAAAAATTAGGAGCTGGACATTTGGGACCTAAAGCAATTTTAGCTGATTCATGCCTATCGATAGAATTAAGTTTGGTACTATTGGGCAATGTAAGTCCATTTTTATCCTGCAGCAAACATTCCTGCGGCAATCGCGACTTGCGCGTGCGACTCGAAGGTTGGCGATGAATCCCTTCCCGAACATTTCTCCTCGCCAATCGATCGTAGCGCCATCTGTACGACCTGCGTACGCGGTTGTGTTTCTAAATTCGCGTACCGGTATGGAAAACTACTTCGTCGAAATAATTAAACAAGAAAATTCCTGAAGAGCGTCACCTAGTGAAGGAAAGTTTTACTATTCTAATACGGTTTTAGACAATAACGATTTTAAAAAAACCATCACGATTGCTATAATTGTTTTCATTTGACCGTCCTTGATGTTTGGTTCCTCTTTCAACCCCACCGTCCTCTGCAGGCGCGACTGCTCCCGGTAGCGACTGCCCCTGGACGGTGGCGTCCATGTCAATTATACACGCACGCTCATACACACTGACACACATCCACACACGCGCCTTTAGACACATACACACGCCAACGTGCATACACACAGGTCTACGCACACACAAGCCTACACATACACAACAATGCACGCGTTACCACCCAAGAGGAGGGACAGAAACTGTTTCTAGAAACAAGCTAGTGGGATAGCAATCAATGAGTAGGGTCCTGTCGCAACTCGTGATTGCGAAAAACATAATTTGAATTCAAAATTCAAATTAATTTTTAAACTTCGGATTATTTTTTTTCTTTGTTCGCTTTGCATGTTCCATATTTCGGAGATAGAGTGTAATCCTCTAATATTCTCAAGTGCTGTTATTACGTTACGAAAAACGTCTTGTTTTCGCAATACCTTCGAGTATAGCGAAACATAGTTATTGCTGCTTTTACGATTAATTTATGTACATAGAAAAATTCATTTTTGTTCATGTCAAATTTTTCTGCCTTCCAAATGAAATACGAAATTTAATGAAACAACTAAAACGCTCTCTTTTTTTTTTTTTTTTCTAATCATTTTTCTTAGAGATATCCTTTATTTGGAGTCAAAAATTGATGTTTTTAAGGATTATCTCTTTGACTTTGCGTTCCTTTGTAATATTCGCCCGGTTAGGTTAACTGATATTTCTTCTTTTCAAACTGCTCCAGGACCATTGTTTAATGAATAGGGTTGATTTTCTGGTATTTAGTGCTTTCGTATAATTCCATATGGCGATGCAGTCCACTCAAATAAATCAAGTGGAAAATCTACATTTCTGACTAACGCATCACAATTGTTTTCCAAAGTTGTTATTTTCTCCCAAAATATCATTAATTTATTCGTTCTTTTTTTTTTTTTTTTTTGACTCGATATTCTTTTTTACCTTCATCAGATGGCGCGACAGCAATGCATATGAATGTATACGTGTTCACAATTGCTCCCAAGAATTATTTTCTTTTCCCAAAATAATATTTATGTTCAATTTTTCCAGCCCATTGCAATCTTCATTTACTTTTAACAGTTGGCGCTACAATACGTTTTGAGTGTTTAAAATATTCTTTGGTTCCAGTATCAAGGTAACCATAAAAGGGTCCAACCATGGGCCATTTTTCGATGTTTTCAAACAAAATTCCGTGTACATATTTGTTTCAGAAATTTGAGAACTTTAGCAACGGTAGCAATACATTTCGTCTTTCGAATGAAATTTGAAAAAAAAAAAAAAAAAATCTAAGTTGGAAAGAAGAGGAGGGGGAATTTTTCCCCGTTGCCCATAGTTGAACCCCAACGAGGTCCAACTATGAGCCACCTCATTTTAACCTGGAAAACACATTCAAAACTTGATCTGGGCTATTGTTGTGCGAGACTACAAGTTGTCCTATGCTTGAAACTATATAAAACATTTTAGTCCATCATTTAACTTTTTTTTTTTTTTTTTCAAATTTTTAAGACTTAATCATCACTTGTCGTCTCGGGTGATTAATTTGGTTCAACATGGTAAATGTAGGTAACGTTCTTTATTATCTGCCTAAGTTTTGACATAGAAACATTTGAAAACTAGAAAAATCTCGCCAATTAAAGGCTAGGTACCTATACTTTGGTCTCAGAAAATACGTACTAGGTCTGAAAAATTTTAAACGAGATCAAAAAAAAAAATTTTTTGAAAACTAAAATGCGAAATCACATTTATTTTTCTAAATCTCAGCAAAATGAATATTCTTTAAAATCCGTCTCAGTTTGTATTTGGTCCGGATTTCAATCAGCACCTTCTTCAAAAACTCCTATGTGTACTGGCCATAGGGCGACCCCAAGCTTTCTTCTGTCTTTTCTTGCCATTATTTACAATAAATAACAAAATATGACGAAAGCATGCCTACAGAGAATAAAATGAAGCTCCAAGTCACTAAAAACCGTGAAAAATAGGTGGCCCATTGGTGTACCCCAACATTCCAATTTTCGATAAATGTTGACAGCTTGTGAAAACTATGACACATTTTAAGTCAACAAGCGACTTAATTCATAACTGACAAAATAGTAAAGCAAATCTGAACTTACCAGATTTTGGAAAACAGTATAAGTGGTTTTCCAAAAGGAGCCTTTTAACTCTTCCAGGAGTGAGTCGAATCGGGCGCTAAGAACGACGAATTATATACAGTAAATCCTGTAAAGTTGACCACCCTTGTACGTTGATTACCTGTCCATGTTGACCACCAATATGCACCAAATTTGTCTGAGAGAATATAACAAACCCTTTGTAATTTGACCACCTGTCTAAGTTGACCACTAAAGTATACTGCACCGCAAGTCGGCAACTTACACAGGTTTCACTGTATAAGGTATATAAAAGCAATGGCAATATCTGCAGCATCTTTAACTACTAAATGGTCACACTACCTGGTGATTTTTTTTTTTTTTTTGGAGCTCGTAAGTTCGAAAAAGAGGCCACTAGAGAGCAATGTCATCACCATGGCAACAGTGGCCCATTGTTGCACCTCTGGCAAAGTTGTACCAGTTTACGGTAATGATTCTGAGTAATGCATTCATGTCATACATCCTCTTACTTATTTTGAAGAATATCCTCATATAAATAATAGCCGATGATCGAGTAACCCGCGTGTTTCAACAATGAAATTCGTGCAACGGCATGATAATTTGATAATGTGTTTTGGTAATATTTAACATGCAGAGAAAGGCTTTATTGTGACAAGGCTGAACTCGATCCGGTAACTTTACTGTTTTACTGGTAAAACTGTCATTTCAGGGAAGTAACGAAAAAAAGGTCAACAATAAGCGCTACCTACCGGAGTTTAGGATTTAACCACTGGAGTGAAGGTTACAATTTCAACTATTAATATGACACCAAACAGGCAATAGGGAAGTTTTCAATTTTTCAATTTTATTTTTATATGATAGAGTAACATGTATGAACATCATAGGAGAAAAATGTTTTGCGATACGATAAGTATTTTTTTTTTAATTAATTTTTAAAGGTTAAGCGCTTGTGACGTCAAATGGCATAGGAAGTGACGTCATGCGCTCTTCCGATAGGGAGAAACCGAAGGACGTGCATTCGACTTCGAAGACGAAACGTAAAAGGCTTATCTCCTCGCATTTAACTCCTCGCGTTTCTGGAACATTAAACCTCTCATCCTCTCGGAAATATTCGAATATAATCATTGATGTTACTTGAGGAAGATTATTTAGATTGTGCTTTAACGAATCCGGCCTCCATAATGTGTTCAAAAGGATTATTGAATTTCTAAAAAATAAAAACATCAGCGCGCTCAAAATGTTCCTAGCGAAAGCAAGGGATCTTCGGCGGAAGGCTGCCTATTAATGCCCTGTGACGTAAGCTCGTGACGCTTCAGAGGAGCGCATTTTTGCGCTTGGATTTTTAAAAATTCATTAAAAATCCATCACGGTGTTTTAAAATTCGGCGATGGTGATTTTTTTAGTTTTGAGGGTCAATTTACAATATCCAATAGCCAAAATATGAACATTTAATAGGTTGCAACGTCCCTATTGCTCCGTTAAAATGTAGAAGCGAAGCAATGTTCACCCGAAATACCTTGATGGGCGACTTTCTAGTACTCCCAATTATTATCGATGCACAATTTTTTTTGTTGCGAATTTTAAGTTATTCAATTCCTTTCCCTTCAGAAATTTTTTAAATTAATTCAAAATACTTTGCATATACATTTCCAAGTACTTGAATCATTATTTTGTTACATTTCCCTTGTTTAAGCAAGCACTATATAATGTACGTTTAAACAAACAAAATATGAAAACTAAAAAGTGAATGCATTACGACATCAAAATACGTGATTTAACAACCTGATGGCATTGTTTTTTTGCAGAGAAAAAGACATATATCAGGTGTTATAAAGGGGCAGAGGAGAGGGGTCATGGCATAAACTATGACACTGATTTTCGGATGTGGGCCTAAAGGGATCCGAAAATCAAAGGAATGCTGTGTCCGGACAAGAAACAATAGATGACTAGGGCGAACGAAAAGTTTACTATTAAAAAACAAGATTACTTTTTTACACTGTTAGTGGCATGAGAGAAAGAGGCATTCATAAGAAACTCTTGACGGATTAGAAGTAAAGAAATACCTTTGTGTAGCAAGAACTTGTGATTGTATTGCTATGTACACCCAAACCTGTTTGTGCAGTCTTTTTTGTGCGATTTTTTTTTTTTTTGGGGGGGGGGAGAATTTTTTTTTCTGCGATGTATGAAAATTATTTATAAAGCGATCAGAATTTATTAAAAAACGAGTGCGAGGTAGTATCTTCAAGTGACGACAGGGGCATCCTAATGGGAAGTCACTGTGACCTCCCAAAAATTTTCTCATTCGGGAAATTTTGCGGGAGACGGTAAAATTATCATCACTTGGACTATTTTGATTTCGTTTTAGGATAACTTTTTGGGTTATTTTCTACGTAAGAATTTTCTTATGCGGTTCCTATCCGCCGCATAAAAAAGTATTTTTTAACTGTGTTGCGAAAACAACTTTTTACAGCTACTCGTGAAGTTTCGAATAATTTTGTTATGCGATTATTTTATGCGGTCCCTATCCACCTCATAAAAGCAGGTTTGGGTGTATACGCAAAGTTCCAGTTGTCTTCAAATTTGTGCAGAGTTGGGGAGACTGTTGTACCTTGACCATGGTGTACGTTGCGCCATGCACTCTAATCAGCTAGCGCTTTTACCTAGTGAGGGATGACGATACTATGTCAGCCATGACAGTCTCTCCACCTGCCAGAGTATGAGTTGTAGGTTGAAACTCCATCTTTTATGTGGACAGCGATTGTTTTGTTATTTGTGCAAACAAAAGTAAATAATTCCAGTGTTACTAAAATGAAATTGGACTTTTAAAGACTAGTGTTACCCAACTGATTGACCATTATATCTATTGCCTATCTCTCGTTAAGTGTATTCAACATTTAGTCTTTACGTTTTACGTAGCTGTTAGATTAGGATAGCCACTTTTGTATTAACATGCACCCTCGTGTACCTTGAAACCAAGCTCCACCTTGTACCTTGAACCACTGGATCAAGGTACAATAGGTACAATAGTTTGTAGTGGCTGTTTTTTTTTCTAGATGGGATTTCATTATGTCTCGAAGTAAAACTGGAATCAAGAGGGATCCAGTAGATGTTGATGCATTGGAAAATGCTATCAAATCAATAAGAAGTAATGATCCTGACAAAAAAAAAATGAATTTTAGAGAGGCCGAAAAAGTATTCAAAGTGAGCAGGTCAACCATGACTAGGCATTTAAGAAAGTTGAATGAAATTGGGTCCAATAAAACTTGAATACAACGTAAGTTATGCAGTTAAGCAAGTACAAGAGGTCTGTCTCAAGGTACACGAGCATCACGTACCATGGTCCAAATTACATGAAATTTATGAAAAATATACAAAAATAGAAAAATATTTTTTTATAATCCGAAGTATTTTTTTTTATGCAAAAAGGCTTGAAGTTAAGTTTTAATAACTACAAACCATAAAAATCACATTTTTTTTTTTTTGAAAACCAAAAAGTTTTAGAAGTGGTCCAAGGTACAATAGTCTCCCCTTGTAATATTTTCTTTCACCACAGATGATTACTGCTTACGCCATTCGAGATGCGCCCCAGTTTCTTCTGCTAGCAGGGATTTCCAACATGTGGTTCGGTAGTCCTAGTGAAGTCATGAAGCGCTTCTTATGGGGTCGTGACCTTATTCCTACCTTTTAAAGTTTTATATTACATAGATTTAAAGTCATTGCAGAAAGGGGAAAATATCATGTCTATTTTCCTTTGTAGAGATGGTATACTTGCGGTTCGTTTTGTATAAAAAGGAAGTTTAAACTTGGTTCGAAAAAATATCTTTGAGGTTTTTTTGCCGTATAAGTTAATTGCATTGTTTGTTACTTTTCATAAGTTTCATAAACTGATTCGTACTAGACACAAATATACGGGAAAATCAAAAATCAGTTGAGTGCAAGATTTTTGAAAAAGTCAAAATATGATCATTACCCAAAGTGGGGACAAAAAAACGTTCGTCATTAAATATAAAGTATTGAAATTATATAGCAAGAAAAACCACACATAAAAATATGTACCTTACAGGAAAAAAAATCATTAAAAAATTATTTAACAAGTATTTATTTTTTATTATCGCTTCTTCTTAAAAAATAAGTATTGATAATCAGACTTACTTTCTCAAAAATATTTTTTGGTTGAACAATGTAGCTACCAAACATATTCGGAAATGTAAAACATTTAAAAAGTTACATTTTTACTACTAAAGCATTCCAATGAGTTCTGCAACGTTAAAAACAACAAATACAAAGAAAGAAAAAAAAGAACATCATTCCAAGTCTCCATTAAGAGACCGCTGATAACTTTAACTAAACATTCATTCATACTTTTCGAATTATTATTATTTTGCCAACTAATACCAGAGTTGTTTTGCAACGATCAGCTAGTCTACGAACGCTGTTAGAACTAAAGGAAATTTCCCGCTGATCGCCTGTGGGAAGTCACCTGACATCAATTGTGCAGTACAGTACGTAGACATAACTCTATAATCGCCATCTGTTGGTTGTAAATAGAACTATTTTTCCCGCTGCCAAACAAACCCGGCTTCTTTTCCATCCTTTTAAAGCAAACCGCATCTTTCTACCTTTATTCGTTTTCGAATTATTTATTTTTAATGTTCGCTCTGATTTTTGGATCACAGGGTACATAATGATGCCCATTTTTAGAACTCTTACATGAGAAAACAAATAGTATTGTTGGTATTTTTCCACAAAAGCGATCTTAATTATGATTAATTTAAGCACTAAAAGTGCAGTTTTTAAAAAGTGTCTTAAAATTGTCCTTGAGCTCTTATTTCTATAATATTCATTGTAATATTTGCTAATTTTTGTAAATTTACAAAATTTAACATTTAATTGTTTGTATTGACCGCAAATGTACGGTAGATCGTAATGTTTCTTCAATCAATATTTGAGTGCGAGAATTTAGAAAATATCAAAACAGATATTAAAAATTATAGTCCGTGCCATTTTTTAATTTCTACATTTTATTGTGTGTTACATGAGTTAATTTACAAAAGTAACACCTTGAGTATTCATGTAAAACACACGCAATGTGTGTTTAATAACAATGTATGCAATGTGATACAATTTGCTAATTAGCTTCGCGATGTGAAAAAGGTTGGAAACCACCGTTCTAAAGTGTGATTGCGCGTTCGGAATTTCAGAATCAGCGACACAGATGAAAACAGTGTTCCCGATCTTAGTATGCTTTAGAGACAAAAAAAAAAAAGAAAAGAAAAAAGACTCATGAAAACTCTATTCTTTTAAGAAAATATTTGTTTTCCCACTGCGTCCATCATTAGCAACTTCGTTTTCTTTCTCCAAAAAAAGAAAAAATAATATTACAACCAGCCAGAAAATGTGTCAAAAGACGTATTACTATAAAATAATCGATTAATCGTTACACTTTTCCGACTTGGACATACGCTATCGTGAATGCGCACCGCCCGTTGAGGTGTGAACGCAAGGTATCTCAGCGCAGCTCCTTCGAAATCGTATACAACGATCGCATTTCCTTCACTAAGCATATTTCGCTCTATGCATGCAGCAACCTCGGGTATGCTGGACAGCGCTGTCTAGCGTCAATTTGAGATCGAAAGTAGGGTTTCTTAACGGTTGATACGGGAGTAATTACGAAATTAGGGGAGCCATGGGTCCTTCAAATTAGGAAAATTTTTCAAGTGAGGATTAAATGTTCCACCAATTTAGTCTATTAATGGAAAATGACGAAACATTGTTCAACATTATCTTAGCACAAAACTGGCATCAGTTCTTTCTTCTAAAACATGTTTCTTTTTTTTTTTCTTTTTTAATACATTAAAATGAGATAAAAATTCCTAGACATATGATTTGGAAATCAGAATACACATTGTGCGCAAAAGTGTCTTGTAATTAGTACTTAAAGAGGCACGTCATTTCAAAAAATTTCGGGGGGGGGGGGGGGAGTTTATGGAGGAAAATACATGCAAAATGCGCATTTTCATTTCGTTTCTTAAATTCAAGAGGTGTCAATTTAGACCCAACCCCTCCCAATGGCCCAAGTGGCGGGCCTGCCCTTAAAGAGTTAATTTTCACTTGCTATGGCTAAAATTCTTCCTGAATGCAGGGAATAATGAATCATGAATGTTTCCCTGAAATAGAGAAAGTACAGCAAAATGATCAAAATAAGAATTTTAGTTGTTTCTTCCAGAAGAACATGCAGATACAGTTTGTCTTTTTTTTTTCTTCGTTACTTACTGCATTATTTTTTGCAATATTTGCCCAAATTAAATATTTGGAATTTTATCTGACATAATTTTTGAATTTCAAAAGTGCTTTGCGTGTAAATTTTTCTTTCGCCAAGAATATGAAAGAAGGCTTAATATCCCATAAAAAATATCGCTAAAACTAAAAATAAACCAGGAAATAAAGTTTAGTTAAATGAATGCGTACAAAAATTTTGAAAGTAGGCTTGGGTGAAATGAGAAGATTTTCTCTGCATACACCTTGATGCATTCAGAAGAAAAAGTCTAATTCAAGGATTTTTTTCCTCGAAAATAATTCCTCACCATTTTCCAAGCTTAATTTTTTTTCTTAGAGTTTATCGTGCAATTTTCAAGTTTAGGGGTGCCCCTCCCCAAGTTCAATGGCGCAAATCCCCCAAAACTTTTCTCAACTCTTTCCCTTTTTTATTTTTTATACATTTTAGCTCTCTTTTTTAATTTATTTTTCTTTTTAAAAATATTTTTATTTATTTATTTAATTTTTTTTTTTTTTTTTTTGCTTTTTAGTTCTCTATTTTATTTTATTTACTTTTTTAAATATTTTTATTTGTTTATTTATTTAATTTTAATTATTATTATTGTTACTATTTTATTAGAAACGTTCTCTGCTACGGCAATGACATATACACACAAACTAAATAAATAAATGAAATGAAATATAAACAGAATAAAATATAATAAAAAAATCTCAATTAAAAATAAATCAAGAAACACATTTAAATAAATAAATTGAAAAAATCCCCCCCCCTAAAAAATGTTGATGGCGCAACTTGCGCCGTAACCCCCCCCCCCCCCCGTGGGCACCCCTGTTAAGTTTAAAGGAAACTTGACACGAAACTCCGTAAGGATATTGCTGAATCTCGCACAAATCCACATCTAAGTATGTAATAGTTTAATTATATCTTTGAAAATGAACTTTAAATGTAGAACTTTCAATATTTAACAGGGGTGAAGCTGTGTAGTGTACACATAAGATTTCTTCCCTTCATTTAATACATACGTTGTTTATTTGCTTTGCTCGTATCAATACCCCCAAAGCAGCATCCCTCATTTAAGCAACCTATTGGATCAAAAATCGATACAATACAGTGGACGCCGGTTAATTGAATCAGTGGTTGATTGAATCAACAGCTTTAATGAATCAAATACAGTAGAACCTCTCAATAAGGGACACGAAGGGGACCGGACAGTTTGCCTCTTAAATAGAGGTGTCCCTTCTTCGGAGGTAGAAGAGTTCATGCATGCTCTGTAAACCCGGAATAATTTCAAAATAAACGTAAACTAATAACATTTAAGATGAATTATTGAAGATATTTCTTATATAGATACTAAATAAAATGCAAAATAATTCAAACTGAAAAAAAAAGAAAAATTAATTTGAATTTTGACATCTTGAATTCAAATTATATGTTTTTCGCAGTCACGAGTGTGTGTTTGTAGGCGTTTGTGTTTGTGTGTTGGGGGGGGGGGGGTAAGTGTTTTTGTGTGTAGGGGGTATGTGTATGTGTGTAGGCATATGTGTTTGTGTCTGTGTGCAGGCATGAATGTGTGGGTAGTTGTGTGTATGTGTGTGTGTGTGTATGCGTAGGTGTCTGTATGTATGCGTGTCTAGGTGTATGTGTGTGTATGTGTTGTGTGTGCGTGTGTGTAGTTTTGTATGTATGTGCGTGTCTGTAGAACATGGATGCAACCTAGAGATGGCTTTCGCTAGAGGAGCAGCGTCGTGAGGAGCCGGTCGACGGTGGTGCTGCAGAGGGTGCTGCCGGGAAAATAAAATGATAGCACAGCAAAACAGTCAAGTGAGAACAATGAGCGATCGTGATTGCTCAAAAAAAAAAGAACATTAAAATTGTATCAATAATTTTGTCGTATCACAGTTTTGTAACTGATTTTCATTAATTAGTTTTGAATTAATCTCTTACGTGGATTTGATTTATGTCATGTAATTTACAATGCGAAAAGAAGTGTGATCATATTTCAAGTGCGCAACGCACTATCTGTTTGTGTTTAGCTCATTGTAAAAAAAAAAAAATGATGAGAGAGAAAAGCATGAATGTTGGTCTTAAAAATGCGCTCCGAACAAAAATTTTCGGGAGAAAGCCTGCAAACACTCCTTCCTTTGCGCGAATATTAAACAAAACACAATCAACAAACAAATCCAAAACTATCTTCAAATTTTATTTACAAATGCAATTTTAGTATTTCATTATGTTCGGTACGTAAACTGGTAAAAAGAGATGCCATTTTGTTGCTGCAACCTTTCTTTTATAAGGAAAAAAAACAATTGAGGACCTGAATAACAACTGAAAAAACTTCACGAGTTTTCAAACGAATCAAAAGTTATAAGGTTTAATTTAGATAATTAGAAACTCTTTTTTCAGTTTTTTTATTCTTGTGTGTGTGATACTCGAAACACTTATAACATTCATTCAAACTCTTTGAGCGAAGCACATTACACATTATTCGGGGGAAAAAAAAAACATGCTACAAATTTTTAACTTTTTAAAAAATTTTATTTTCATTAGTCCACCCTCCCCTCCCCCCTTAATGAATTAAGCAATCGCCCCTCTCAACAGGATCGTCTGGATCCGCCACTGATCGCTCCTCTAAAATGATCGTCTATATCCTTTCCGCGATCCCCCCCCCCCCCTCATTGGCATGCGCCTTCAGAAAAATTGGGGTATGCGCCTTTTTGAGGACCCAGTCCGAACCTGGTGCTTAATGCTCTATGCCGTTTCAGCTTAGGTAAGGTTTTTTATAACGTAGTGAAATGGATCACACTGATCCGATAGTAACGAACAGTAAATACAATTTTTAGCGTACACGTTTTCAGGCATGACGTAAAAAATGCTTAGTTTCATTAGGCCTAGGACTACACAGTGAAAACAAATTATAAATAAAATACAGATGAAAATCTTTAGAGCTCCAGGGTTTGTTTCAAGTAAAACATTGCATAACAATTCTGGGTCTTATACCTGACTGACTCGATCATTGAAATTGCCACCAGTTTTTAAATTGGAGCCCATGACAATCCACTTATTAAGCACCAAGTGCATTTCGCTCACAACACAGCAGGCACGTAGATAGGATTTTGTTAAGGGGGGGGGGGGATCCAAGGTTGCAGGAACTTTAAAAATCGAAGCATGCCAAATCAGAAGCGTTAACTGTTAATAGTATAAATTAATACTATTCCAATCAAAACTGCAATTAATAAGTATGATAATTAGCTTAATTAAGTAATGATATAATATAAGTATGATAATTAGAGCTTTGCAAGATATTTGCTTGCAAAAAAAAAGTTCATATTTATTTTAACTACATTATCAACTGTCTAACTCAATAAATGCTCCATATAATTCCACACTCCTCACTGCTTCGAATTGGATTTTGGACTGCATTGCATTTGATGATTCTACGGACGAAAATATCACCAAGGCTCATTAAAGAGAAGCTCGAAATGTTTCTTAATTCATTTAAATTTTTAGAATTCATTCAACGATAAGAAATTGATTGATACTTCTAATCTTCATCTTTTTTATAGTTTTTTCATATAAAAGTTTAGGAAAGCATTAATAAATCTGTTAAAACAGCTAAAATACATCGAAAGTGTCGTTGCTCGTTATAGTAGAGGGGCATACTACATTCCGTGGGAAATTTCGTGAGGAAATTGTGAGACCAACTTTAATATATTCCTTATGGTCTGTGTAACTATGCCTCACCGGGTGTTTTGCTTGAATTTGTGTCAGACGGCCTGTATGACGTCATCAATCCAAGATGGCGGCTTTAATGAGTTTTTGCAATTATGAGTTTATTTTTGGGTATTTTGTGATAATTTTCTGCTGAATTTACTTGATTAATATTCTATTAATCTTCTTATTATGAATTAAAAACAAAATATTTAATTTTTTTGTTTATTAACTCATTTAAAAAAAAGTTCTGATAAATCTTTTTTTTTTCACTTTGGCTCTCAGAATTAGCTGTTTTAAACGTACCTCGGGTGAACTTTTGCAGTTAAAAATACTTTTAATTTTCAGGTTAAGATCACTTCACATTAGTACAGTCGAGCCTCGTTAATTCGAACGCGATTATAACGAACTACTGCTAAAGCGAACTACATTTGCGATCCCCGTCTTTCTGTTGAAAACCACTTAACACACCTAACACTATTGTTTTTCGGATAAAACGAGCTACTGTTGAAACAAATTCACTTTGAAGGTCCCTTTGAGTTCGTTTTAACGAGGTTTGACAGTATAATCGTTTGACAGAATTCTAATAACCTGTATACCCCCTGACCCTCTAAATTCTTTGACCGAATATGAATATCGTACATTGGGGGTGCTCTTAATTAATTTGTAGGGAGAGTAGAAGAGAAAACTTCTGCGTAGAGAAAATATTGTTTGTCGTTTCGTTGGTGAATAATCTGCAAATCTTCAAGTACGGTTATTTTTCCTTAACTTATCACTGCTATTTTATTCATGATGTCTTCTCTCCTAAAAACTCATTTACAAGTTTTTTTGCCTCCATCTTCGAAAAAAGCAAGGCTACAAATTAATTATAAACTATGTATTTTTTGTCAGATTAAGAGTGCCCATTAGTTAAACCCATTGGTTATGATAAAGTGTTAGAATGTATCAAGAAGAGAGTAGAATATGAAATGAAAAAGAGTATATACATTACTTACTGAACGATTAACGAATGTGAATTGAAAAATGAAAACCGCATCATGGCATGCAGGATGCTAATAGAAGTGCACTCATAAAGCAAGCATGGACAGAAGTAAGAGATTTCACGAAATGGATAAGAATAAACTATATTGTTCTACTTCCATGCATGAAGACAATGTTGTAGACTACACACAACGAGACCCAAAATTGTCGTTGGTGACAAAAATTAGTGGTTTTTCTGCCTCGGGAAAAGGCGGTGTAAGAAAACCATTAGTGGCGATAAAAACAGATTCTGCAGGTCAGCTATTAAAAAAAGCCATTGAAATTTCCCAAAATGAAACTTTCAAAATCAAACTCAGTGATTGTACAGATCCAGGAGACCCTCATGCAAAGAACATTTTACATCCTAAATATTGCTGGGCAAAACATGTATTTAATGTTTTACGAAGAAATTGCGATCCTGATGTAATAACAATGTCACAAGATTTTATTTCTAATAAAGCAACAGACGTAGAATTCCTGTGCTTATTAAATGAGTTTCTTGCTCAGGGAAATGTTACTACAATAGCAGACCTTGAAATGAATTATTAGTCAATTGCAAATAAAAATTTAGGAAAAAATAAAACGCGAAAAGAAATTAAAAATCTCATTCAAGAAGAAATTGATGACGCTATATTTAGTAATCCAAAAAGTGCAAATGAGTCGCAACGCTTATCTTTAAAGGAAACTGCAGATATTACCCTATCTAATGCAGAAGATTATTTTATAGACATTGGGAAAAACATAAATATCCTTAAAGCTGCAAACATTTTACGCAAAGCAGTTTTATTTGATCAGAAATGGACATTTACAGGATATTTTGAAAAGAATCAGATAGTTGACGCCGTTCCAATCGAAGTTGATCAGTTTTTTAAATGGTGCTGCAACGGAAAATTCGAAATTAATTCTATTTCTGCGGTGCAGGACAATATCGTGCTGAATAAAGCTAAAAGACTGTCACACATATTCATGTATAAAATACTGTCTCCGTACTAAGCTTCGAAAGAAACTGTTCATCGACACGCCCGAGATATGCCTTTGCAAGTTGGTGTTGGCCTTACTACGTACTCTGTTACCCGAAGCAAATATATAGTAATTGATTTTTTACATAAATTAGGTGTTTCGATTGATTATGCTAAAGTTCTACGTTTGGAAACATAGATAGCAAATGGGTTAATAAGGCGCATGGATGATAGTGACGAGATGTATACTTCTCCTGAATTGAAAAAGGCAAGATTTTTATTTTGTGCTGCAGATAACATTGATTTCCTTGAAAACACATCTTATGGGAAGGGTACTTTGCACGGCATTGTAATGGTACTTCATCAACAGAAAAAAAGACTCAGATAAACAAATTCCACTTTCTCTTACCATACCTTCAGCATCGCGTTCCCTTTCGACAGTACCTCAGTCCCTGACTGAAATAACGTCCTATAAAATTGCAAAGACAAGTCAACCCAAATGTTCAGCATATGGGGAAGCATTAAAAGATAAGAAAACACAAAGAGAGATATTAAAAGCATTATGACAGCATTAGGACCAGAAAAAATTCAAGGAATATTAGGACTCCATGCTCTATCAGAATGTGATACAACAAGTTCACTTGCTAAGAAGGGAAACCATCTTTTTGAAAAATTATAAGACGGCAGACAAAAATACTCTTGATACTCTGATTCATCTGGGGTCAACCGAAGAATTTAATGCAAATAATAAAGTTGCTATTGAAGGACTTATTTGCTCCTTGTATATGCCGCTGACCAAGATTTCAGATATTGGAGAACTTCGTTGGTTCATGTTTTCCAAGCAGTAGGCTCAAAATGTAATTTTGCCTCCTATAAGAGCATCTTTGTCCCCATGTATTTTAAGAGCGCATTATCAGGTATTAGAGTGGCGTCTTACTGACCAGCACACCCGAATTTACCATCACCGTTAGACTTCGGATGGGAAAAGAAAGACAACTTCTATGCTCCAGTTATGTGTACTTCCTTGTGCACCTGAATCCATCTTGAAATTAGTTCGATGCAGCAGCGTAAAGGGCAAATGCATTGTTTCATGCAAATGCAAATCTTAAAACATTGCATGCACTGAACTTTGTATGTGTGGAGGTGATGAGGACTTATGTGAAAAGCACAGTCAACAAAATATTGATGACACTTTAAATAAGACCTGTTTGTTTACTTTTAAATGTATATTTTTGAATTAAAATAAGAGTTTAAATTATTTATTTATTACTTAGAGCACAAAAAATGCAAATAATAAAATTCTCATTGCTTCCGATATTAAGTAACGGAAGTTTTAAATTTTTTCTACATTTAAAAAAAATGCTTCTTATAACCCCAAAAATACGTGTATGCAAATAATTTTACAGGTTTTTGGAATAATAAATTTGATTTTTATCGCACAAGCTTTCCAAAATATTTTTAACTGCTATTGTTACTAAAAAAGTTCATAAAATCTGTATCGAAAATCAAAAAAACCAAAATAAATAATTTATGTTATACAGATAATTTGTTTTTAAATTTGAAATATAATAGTGTTAAAATATTAAATGTATAATAAAAGTTGAAAACATTTCATAATATGCCTTAAAATGAGTCAAAACCGAAAATTTTCATCAATATCTAGTGCAGCTGCCATCTTGGATTAATGACGTCACACAGGTCGTCTGACACAAATTCAAGCAAAACACCCGGTGAGGCATAGTTATATAGGCCATAAGGAATACATTAGAATTGGTCTCACAATTTCCTCACGAAATTTCCCACGGAGGGTCTTTTACCCTAAGTATGCAACTGGACTATTAATAAGTATTTTCTTGTGATGTATTGCTAAAATAGATATCTAAGGATCAGTTATGATATTTACGATGAATTAAGTTAAACAATAAAATTTTGAAGAAAATTTGAATGATAATTTGTTTTTAAATACTATTTTTTAGGACATCAAACATATTAAACATTTTTCTTGGACATTTTGTCTTTAAGGAGTTTCGCATGCAGGATCATTTAAGGGTTATAAGAGGAAGTATTACTTTTAGAACTTAAGAAAATGAATGAATACACTTAAGAACACGTTCCATATACACAGTATTTTTATGTATAGTCTTTACCCTCCTTCAGGAAAACAAATAAACCAAATCAAATCCGTAGTTCTGTTCATTATGCTGATTCAAAACAACTTCTGTGCAAAATGTTCCATTCCAAATTTAAAATTGCAATTTAAACAACTGTAGGGGAAAAGACCGATAGTAACAGTAATGAATCATCAAAACAAAATTTGACACTCTAAACCTAGTTATTTTACCAACAATATGGAAATATAAAAATGTTTAATTTCTACATTTGGCGGTAGTCATCCGATTTCGATCCTTTCGGAGGTAATCTTTGCCCTACTTGTGACAATACGGCAGCACCAAAATTAGATATACTGAAGGTTTATAGGTAGTTAGAAGCCTCAATTAGCAAACATTTTACTCTAAGTCATCAGATGTTATAATCTAAAGGTTTAAAAAAAAAAAAAAAAATCTCTTGTAAAAACTCTAAGAAAATTTGTAAAATAAAAATCTAGATACGATTTAAATTGATATTTTGAAATAATATAACAACTAGAAAATCGCCTATCAAGATATATAATGGATGAAAATTGATTTCACATTTGAACGAAGCAATTGCCCGATTGGTGACATTTTGATAGTTGACATTTTAAACCCTGACTCCAGTGGATTAACCCTAAGCTTCAGTAGATAACGTTCATTGTTGACCACTTTATCGTTTCTTTAGTACCCTGAAATGACACAGTCTTACCTGTAAAACAGTTAAGTTAGTAGATTCAGTTCAGTCTTGTTACAATAAAGCCTTTCCGTGCATTTTAAACATTACCAAAACATGTTATCAAATTATCATGGCGTGGAGCGAGTTTCAGTATTGATGAGGTCAAGAGCGTTACTCGATCATTGGCTATTATATATATGAGGATAAGAACAACAACTATTATTTTTGCATTAGGAGTCTACTGTGCTTTTTAACTATGAATAAACAGATACTTATTAAATAATTCTTGAATACAAAGAAGTCAGTAAATAGCTATCAAAAAATTTGCTAAATGAAGCATATGCACGAATATTATATAGTATTTTATTCGAAAAATGGAACTAGAAGATAGAAGAAAATATACATTTTCAGTTAAACTAATTAATAACTTTGCCTTTTGACCTCGTGAACACAATTCAGTTAGTATTTTAAAATAATGATTTAAAATAATTTCATTGTGAAATATGTACAGTGGCTCCCAAAAGTGTTCGTACACCTACGGCTTTCAATGAAATAGGCCCCTATGCATTAGTTCGAATTAATATTTCGGAATAGTTATTTAATTATAAGATCTATGATTTACTTTTCACAAAAATACACGAAAATTTTTAATAAAACATTAAAACTTAATTTTTTAAAAATCAAAAACCAAAAAGTGCCCGAAATTTTATGTCACAAAAGTCTTCGTGCACTTTGAAAAATGTCAAAAAATTAGTAAACTTTGTTCAAAATTATTATTTAGTAGAATATCATGCAGTATCAACAACAGCTTTTAAACGTCTAAAAATAGGTTTCATTCTTTTTACCTTCTTTTCTTATATGCAATTTTTGTGTTCAGCCACACTTCGAGTCTTACTGTTTTTAGTTCGGAAAAATAGAGGAAAATATTTAACATTGCAACTGACTTATAAAGTTCTTTAATGCGAATGAACTAATAAAGGTTCAAGTTGAAAGAATTGTCATTACTATGATTACTTTGTCCCTCCAAAAGTTGCCGTATTCGTAACTTAATCTTGAATGCAACTCAGATTATAGAAGATTAAAATAGAATAGAACAAAAAAGTGTGACAATGCAATTGTTTTACTCTAAATAGAAGTAAAAGTTAGATAAATATGAATAGCCTAAAGTCTATGAATAAAATCAGTAAAATATTACTCATAGCTGTTAAAAAAATTTCGCACAAAAAGAAATTTTAAAAATTTCTGCCGAGTAAACAAAATTAATGTTTCAATGATTATCATTCATTTTTTTTTTTTTTTTTTCGCAGAATGTGTTTCCAGTTTTACTTAAATGCATTTTTAAAATTTTCACTTATCAGATACATAGATAAATGGCAGCACTGTTGAATGAATAAATAAATTGGTAATTTTATCAAATTTTCCGTAACCAATATTTATTAGAATTTAAAAACAAAGAAAAAATTAGTACTTACGAACACATATTTCTCTTTCCCTGAGGAACTGAAGACCTTGAATTCCATTTCGTATTTGCCTGAAGTCCCAATTCTTTCACCCATTTATTGCACTGCTTCACATTTTTTATGTTGCTGTGTATAGTAACACTTCCTATTTACAATACAGTAACTAAAAGAAGGGGGAAGTTTCATTTCCAAACAAGATTCGGTAGCCATTATTCAAAATTGAAAAAGAAAATGTATACATTCAAGAGTGAATTAAATGAAAAAGAAATTTGTTCATACGCGTTGGACGAAAGAAAAAACATGGCCGCCGTATGTAAGAGCTAGTCATTTCGCTTTAGCCAATCAGAGGCCTCAAAACTTTTACATAGTCCCCTGACAATGTAAGGGTTGTTTAAATGCAACCCTGCCCCCTTCTCCAGCACCCCCCCTTCCCCCAAGGAGTCTGCATAAAATATACACTTAGTTCCCTCGCTCAGTTTCACACCTGAAAAGAATGGTGAAAGGTCTAACCTGGTTATGCAAGCCTGCCCATATTGAATACGATACTATCGAGCAATACTATACATTTAGAAAAATACTATTGATTAATCTACCAGTTTTGAAAATCCTTTTACTTGCTACTGTATATATAACAAATTAACTGTTTCGAAAAGTAGGTACTGTCGTGAATATCAGCTAGTCGAGGTTCTGCCCGCAAAATGCGGCAAGTTGTAGATGACCGCAATAATGATTGACGGCAACTAAAAGGTATTTGACTTTAAATATTACAAGTAAAGGCAGAAAAAATGCTCTTTCGAAAGCTTCAAAAATACATTTCCGCAATTACTCACTGGCAGATTTAGTAGCGACGTTACCTTTTGAACGTTGACTCGTTGAGGTAAAAATAGTGTAATTTTCTCGAGTATTGAGTAATCATTTTATTATTTTTTTTTAGAAAGAGAGAGAGAAAAGGTGTTTAGCAGAGGCACCAATCGAGGTCGGTAGCCTTCCCCGAGTGACACACAAGATGAATTTCAGAATTAAAAAAAAGTTTTTCCTGAAATTAAACGAAAGTTCAAATTATATAAAATTTGTCAAATTTCATCGAAAATGAAGCGCGATATAGTGGGTGGGGGGTGGAGGGGGATCTCGAAAGAAAACGTCTCTAGGAAATTAAAATGTCTAAATTTAAGGTCTGTCTGTATATTTACAAATAATGGATTAAGAATTTTAATACCTCCTTCCCCTATTTCATTATTTCCCCTTATCCATACCATTTCCCCTATTCGCCAACTACATGGTGTCCTGAAAAAGACTGACTGTTTTCAAAAATTTATAACAATAAAATGGCTAAAGATAAAAAAAAAAAGAAATTAAAAATTAATTTGAATTTTGGCATCTGGAATTCAAATTATGTTTTTCGCAATCACGAGTGTGTGTATGTATGCGTGTGTGTAGGTGTTTGAGTGTGTAGGTGTATGTGTGTATAGGTGTATGTGTGCTTGTGTGTGTGTGTATGCGCGTGTGTGTAGGACATGGATGGAGACGGCTTTCGCTATAGGTGCAGCATCGTGAGGAGCCCGCCTGTCCACGGTGATGGTGCAGAGGGTGGCGGTGGGAAAAATCAAAGGAACGTCAAAAACAGTCAAATGAAAGCAATAAGCAATCGTGATTGCTCAAAGAAAAAACTTTTGCAGAAAATTTATGTGGTGAACCGTAAGTTTCATCCCCCAAAGTTCCAAAATATAGTTCAAGAATTTTCCAATAGATGGCACTGCAGAGTGTAAAACCGTAAATCAAAGACAGAAAATTACATCATAGTTTATCGAAAACTATTTTCATTAAACAAAGTTACGCAACAATATTTTCAAAAGGCTTGCCGTCGGCTGCAACCATATGTCGCAATCAGAAGAAAATCGGCGAATTCTAATAATTATTTTTTGAATTATGAGTTTACTATCAGTAGCGTCATCTATTGAGATAATTTTGAACTAAAATTTGGAACTGAAGGAGACGAAACTTACGGCACACCACATGAAGTTTCTGCATAGGTTATATTTTTATCATTAACCATTTTCCTGTTATAAATTTTTGAAAACAGTCAGTCGTTTTCAGGACACCCTTTACATCAGTTATAGATTTTTATACAGGAATTAATGAGTGAATATCTCACATTAACTGTGATCAGTGACACTCAAATTTTGTACATTATAGGGCTTCCAAGTGATATTGATGGATGAGCTCTTTGTAATAATAATAGAATATGAATTATCTAAAGCAATTTGAAAAAAAGTAACATAAGTTTTGATTAAGTGCCTTGTAAAACATTTTTAATTTTTATCTGCCAGTTATATTTAAGACAAACGTTTATATAATTAAAATAACTTTTCACTGTTAATCGTGGCATATAACTGTGTAAACCTCTCAAGATTCACGTCCGTCCTTGACGGGTGTGTCGGTATTCAAATTGGCGAAGCTTTTCTCGGGGCTGGTGTTCCGGTACGGAAAACTGTGTCGTCTAAATAATTGAACAATACATATCCTGAGGAGCGTCACCTCGTGAAGGAAAGCGTTACTATTCTTATGCGGTTTTATATAATAGCGATTTTTGAGCAATCACGATTGCTATAATTGTTTTCATTTGACCGTCTTTGATGTTTGGTTCCTTTTTCAACAACACTGCCCTCTGCAGGCGCGACTCCTCCCGGTAGCCGCTGCTCCTGGTCGGTGGCGTCCATGTCAATTACACTCGCACGCTCATACACACTCACACTCATCCACACACGCGCCTTTACACACATACACACGCCAACGTACATACACACAGGTCTACGCACACACAAGCCTACACATACACAACAATGCAAGCGGAGGGACAGAAACTTTCTAGAAACAAGCTAGTGGGATAGCAATCAATGAGTAGGGTCCTGTCGCAACTCGTGATTGCGAAAAACATAATTTGAATTCAAAATTCAAATTAATTTTTAAAATTCGGATTTTTTTTTTTTCTTTGTTCGCTTTGCATGTTCCATATTTCGGAAATAGAGTGTAATCCTCTAATATTCTCAAGTGCTGTTATTACGTTACGAAAAACGTCTTGTTTTCGCAATACCTTCGAGTATAGCGAAAAATAGTTATTGCTGCTTTTACGATTAATTTATGTACATAGAAAAATTCATTTTTGTTCATGTCAAATTTTTCTGCCTTCCAAATGAAATACAAAATTTAATGAAACAACTAAAACGCTCTCTTTTTTTTTTTTTTTTTTCTAATCATTTTTCTTAGAGATATCCTTTATTTGGAGCCAAAAATTGATGTTTTTAAGGATTATCTCTTTGACTTTGCGTTCCTTTGTAATATTCGCCCGGTTAGGTTAACTGATATTTCTTCTTTTCAAACTGCTCCAGGATCATTGTTTAATGAATAGGGTTGATTTTCTGGTATTTAGTGCTTTCGTATAATTCCATATGGCGATGCAGTCCACTCAAATAAATCAAGTGGAAAATCTACATTTCTGACTAACGCATCACAATTGTTTTCCAAAGTTGTTATTTTCTCCCAAAATATCATTAATTTATTCGTTCTTTTTTTTTTTTTTTTTTTTTTGACTCGATATTCTTTTTTACCTTCATCAGATGGCGCGACAGCAATGCATATGAATGTATACGTGTTCACAATTGCTCCCAAGAATTATTTTCTTTTCCCAAAATAATATTTATGTTCAATTTTTCCAGCCCATTGCAATCTTCATTTACTTTTAACAGTTGGCGCTACAATACGTTTTGAGTGTTTAAAATATTCTTTGGTTCCAGTATCAAGGTAACCATAAAAGGGTCCAACCATGGGCCATTTTTCGATGTTTTCAAACAAAATTCCGTGTACATATTTGTTTCAGAAATTTGAGAACTTTAGCAACGGTAGCTATACATCTCGTCTTTCGAATGAAATTTGAAAAAAAAAAAAAAATCTAAGTTGGAAAGAAGAGGAGGGGGAATTTTTCCCCGTTGCCCATAGTTGAACCCCAACGAGGTCCAACTATGAGCCACCTCATTTTAACCTGGAAAACACATTCAAAACTTGATCTGGGCTATTGTTGTGCGAGACTACAAGTTGTCCTATGCTTGAAACTATATAAAAAACCTTAGTCTATCATTTAACTTTTTTTTTTTTTTTCAAATTTTTAAGACTTAATCATCACTTGTCGTCTCGAGTGATTAATTTGGTTCAACATGGTAAATGTAGGTAACGTTCTTTATTATCTGCCTAAGTTTTGACATAGAAACATTTGAAAACTAGAAAAATCTCGCCAATTAAAGGCTAGGTACCTATACTTTGGTCTCAGAAAATACGTACTAGGTCTGAAAAATTTTAAACGAGATCAAAAAAAAAATTTTTTGAAAACTAAAATGCGAAATCATATTTATTTTTCTAAATCTCAGCAAAATGAATATTCTTTAAAATCCGTCTCAGTTTGTATTTGGTCCGGATTTCAATCAGCCCCTTCTTCAAAAACTCCTATGTGTACTGGCCATAGGGCGACCCCAAGCTTTCTTCTGTCTTTTATTGCCATTATTTACAATAAATAACACAAAATATGAAGAAAGCATCCCTACAGAGAATAAATTGAAGCTCCAAGTCACTAAAAACCGTGAAAAATAGGTGGTCCATTGGTGTACCCCAACATTCCTATTTTCGATAAATGTTGACAGCTTGTGAAAACTATGACACATTTTAAGTCAACAAGCGACTTAATTCATAACTGACAAAATAGTAAAGCAAATCTGAACTTACCAGATTTTGGAAAACAGTATAAGTGGTTTTCCAAAAGGAGCCTTTTAACTCTTCCAGGAGTGAGTCGAATCGGGCGCTAAGAACGACGAATTATATACAGTAAAACCTGCAAAGTTGACCACCCTTGTACGTTGATTACCTGTCCATGTTGACCACCAATATGCACCAAATTTGTCTGAGAGCATATAACAAACCCTTTGTAATTTGACCACCTGTCTAAGTTGACCACTAAAGTATACTGCACCGCAAGTCGGCAACTTACACAGGTTTCACTGTATAAGGTATATAAAAGCAATGGCAATATCTGCAGCATCTTTAACTACTAAATGGTCACACTACCTGGTGATTTTTTTTTTTTTTTTTTGGAGCTCGTAAGTTCGAAAAAGAGGCCACTAGAGAGCAATGTCATCACCATGGCAACAGTGGCCCATTGTTGCACCTCTGGCAAAGTTGTACCAGTTTACGGTAATGATTCTGAGTAATGCATTCATGTCATACATCCTCTTACTTATTTTGAAGAATATCCTCATATAAATAATAGCCGATGATCGAGTAACCCGCGTGTTTCAACAATGAAATTCGTTCAACGGCATGATAATTTGATAATGTGTTTTGGTAATATTTAACATGCAGAGAAAGGCTTTATTGTGACAAGGCTGAACTCGATCCGGTAACTTTACTGTTTTACTGGTAAAACTCTCATTTCAGGGAAGTAACGAAAAAAAGGTCAACAATAAGCGCTACCTACCGGAGTTTAGGATTTAACCACTGGAGTGAAGGTTACAATTTCAACTATTAATATGACACCAAACAGGCAATAGGGAAGTTTTCAATTTTTCAATTTTATTTTTATATGATAGAGTAACATGTATGAACATCATAGGAGAAAAAATTTTTGCGATACGATACGTATTTTTTTTTAAATTAATTCTTAAAGGTTAAGCGCTTGTGACGTCAAATGGCATAGGAAGTGACGTCATGCGCTCTTCCGATAGGGAGAAACCGAAGGACGTGCATTCGACTTCGAAGACGAAACGTAAAAGGCTTATCTCCTCGCATTTAACTCCTCGCGTTTCTGGAACATTAAACCTCTCATCCTCTCGGAAATATTCGAATATAATCATTGATGTTACTTGAGGAAGATTATTTAGATTGTACTTTAACGAATCCGGCCTCCATAATGTGTTCAAAAGGATTATTGAATTTCTAAAAAATAAAAACATCAGCGCGCTCAAAATGTTCCTAGCGAAAGCAAGGGATCTTCGGCGGAAGGCTACCCATTAATGCCCTGTGACGTAAGCTCGTGACGCTTCAGAGGAACGCATTTTTGCGCGTGGATTTTTAAAAATTCGTTAAAAATCCATCACGGTGTTTTAAAATTCGGCGATGGTGAATTTTTTAGTTTTGAGGGTCAATTTACAATATCCAATAGCCAAAATATGAACATTTAATAGGTTGCAACGTCCCTATTACTCCGTTAAAATGTGGAAGCGAAGCAATGTTCACCCGTAATACCTTGATGGGCGACTTTCTAATACTCCCAATTATTATCGATGCACAATTGTTTTTGTGGCGAATTTTAAGTTATTCAATTCCTTTCCCTTTAGGAAATTTTGAAATTAATTCAAAATACTTTGCATTTATATTTCCAAGTACTTGAATCATTATTTTGTTACATTTCCCTTGTTTAAGCAAACACTATATAATGTACGTTTAAACAAACAAAATATGAAACTAAAAAGTGAATGCATTACGACATCAAAATACGTGATTTAACAACCTGATGGCATTGTTTTTTTGCAGAGAAAAAGACATATATCAGGTGTTATAAGGGGGCAGAGGAGAGGGGTCATGGCATAAACTATGACACTGATTTTCGGATGTGGGCCTAAAGGGATCCGAAAATCAAAGGAATGCTGTGTCCGGACAAGAAACAATAGATGACTAGGGCGAACGAAAAGTCTACTATTAAAAAACAAGATTACTTTTTTACACTGTTAGTGGCATGAGAGAAAGAGGCATTCATAAGAAACTTTTGACGGATTAGAAGTAAAGAAATACCTTTGTGTAGCAAGAACTTGTGATTGTATTGCTATGTACACCCAAACCTGTTTGTGCAGTCCTTTTTGTGCGGTTTTTTTTGGGGGGAAGGAGGGGGTGAATTTTTTTCTGCGATGTATAAAAATTATTTATAAAACTATCAGAAATTATTAAAAAACGAGTGCGAGGTAGTATCTTCAAGTGACGACAGGGACATCCTAACGGGAAATCTCTGTGACCTCCCAAAAATTTTCTTATTCGGGAAATTTTGCGGGAGACGGCAAAATTATCATCACTTGGATTATTTTGAGTTCGTTTTAGGATAACTTTTTGGGTTATTTTCTACGTAAGAATTTTCTTATGCGGTTCCTATCCGCCGCATAAAAAAGTATTTTTTAACTGTGTTTCGAAAACAACTTTTTACAGCTACTCGTGAAGTTTGAATAACTTTTTTATGCGATTATTTTATGCGGTCCCTATCCACCTCATAAAAGCAGGTTTGGGTGTATACGCAAGGTTCCAGTTGTCTGCAAATTTGTGCAGAGTTCGGGAGACTGCTGTACCTTGACCATGGTGTATCTTGCGCCATGCACGCTAATCATCAAGCACTTTTACCTAGTGAGGGATGACGATACTATGTCAGCCATGACAGTCTCTCCACCTGCCAGAGTGAGTTGTTGGTTGAAACTTCAGCTTTTATGTGGACAGTGATTGTTTCGTGATTTGTGCAAACAAAAGTAAATAATTCCAGTGGTACTAAAATGAAATTGGACTTTTAAAGACCAATGTTACCCAACTGATTTACCATTATATCTATTGCCTATCTCTCGGTAAATGTATTCAACATTTAGTCTTTACTTTTTACGTAGCTGTTAGGTTAGGGTAGCTACTTTTGTATAAACATGCACCCTCGTGTACCTTGAAACCAAGCTCCACCTTGTACCTTGAACCACTGGATCAAGGTAAAATAGGTACAATAGTTTGTAGTGATTGTTTTTTTTTTTTTTTTTTTCTAGGTGGGATTTCATTATGTCTCGAAGTAAAACTGGAATCAAGAGGGATCCAATAGATTTTGAGGCATTGCAAAATGCTATTGAAGAAGTAAAAAGTAATGATCCTGACAAAAAAAAAAAGAATTTTAGAGAGGCTGAAAAAGTATTCAAAGTGAGCAGGTCAACCATTACTAGGCATTTAAGAAAGTTGAATGAAATTGGGTCCAATAAACTTGAATACAACGTAAGTTATGCAGTTAAGCAAGTATAAGAGGTCTGTCTCAAGGAACACGAGCATCACGTACGATGGACCAAATTACATAAAATTTGAAAAATACACAAAAATAAGAAAATATTTTTTTTATAATCCGAAATATTTTTTTACTTATGCAAAAAGGCTTGAAGTTAAGTTTTAATAACTAAAAACCATAAAAATCACTTTTTTTTTTTTTTTTTGAAAACTAAAAATTTTTGGAAGTGGTCCAAGGTACAATAGTCTTGTAATATTTTCTTTCACCACAGATGATAACTGCATACGCCATTCGAGATGCCCCCCAGTTTGTTCTGCTAGCAGGGATTTCCTACATGTGGTTCGTGACTCCAAGTAAAGTCAAGAAGCGCTTCTTATGGCTCGTGACATTATTCCTACCTTTTAAAGTTTTATATTACATAGATTTAAAGTCATTGCAGAAAGGGAAAAATATCTTGTCTATTTTCCTTTGTAGAGATGGTATACTTGCGGTTCGTTTTGTATAAAAAAGAAGTTTAAACTTGGTTCGAAAAAATATCTTTGACGTTTTTTTGCCGTATAAGTTAATTCTATTGTTTGTTACTTTTCATAAGTTAAAAAAAAAAAAAACTGATTCGTACTAGACACAAATATACGGGAAAATCAAAAATCAGTTGAGTGCAAGATTTTTGAAAAAGTCAAAATATGATCATTACCCAAAGTGGGGACAAAAAAACGTTCGTCATTAAATATAAAGTATTGAAAATATATAGCAAGAAAAACCACGCATAAAAATATGTACCTTACAGGAAAAAAAATCATTAAAAAATTGTTTAACAAGTATTTATTTTTTATTATCGCTTCTTCTTAAAAAATAAGTATTGATAATCAGACTTACTTTCTCAAAAATATTTTTTGGTTGAACAATGTAGCTACCAAACATATTCGGAAATGTAAAACATTTAAAAAGTTACATTTTTACTACTAAAGCATTCCAACGAGTTCTGCAACGTTAAACACAACAAATACAAAGAAAGAAAAAAAAGAACATCATTCCAAGTCTCCATTAAGAGACCGCTGATAACTTTAACTAAACATTCATTTATACTTTTCGAATTATTATTACTTTGCCAACTAATACCAGAGTTGTTTTGCAACGATCAGCTAGTCTACGAACGCTGTTAGAACTAAAGGAAATTTCCCGCTGATCGCCTGTGGGAAGTCACCTGACATCAATTGTGCAGTACAGTACGTAGACATTACTCTATAATCGTCATCTGTTGGTTGTAAATAGAACTATTTTTCCCGCTGCCAAACAAACCCGGCTTCTTTTCTATCCTTTTAAAGCAAACCGCATCTTTCTACCTTTATTCGTTTTCGAATTATTTATTTTTAATGTTCGCTCTGATTTTTGGATCACAGGGTACATAATGATGCCCATTTTTAGAACTCTTACATGAGAAAACAAATAGTATTGTTGGTATTTTTCCACAAAAGCGATCTTAATTATGATTAATTTAAGCACTAAAAGTGCAGTTTTTAAAAAGTGTCTTAAAATTGTCCTTGAGCTCTTATTTCTATAATATTCATTGTAATATTTGCTAATTTTTGTAAATTTACAAAATTAAACATTTAATTGTTTGTATTGACCGCAAATGTACGGTAGATCGTAATGTTTCTTCAATCAATATTTGAGTGCGAGAATTTAGAAAATATCAAAATAGATATTAAAAATTATAGTCCGTGCCATTTTTTAATTTCTACATTTTATTGTGTGTTACATGAGTTAATTTGCAAAAGTAACACCTTGAGTATTCATGTAAAACACACGCAATGTGTGTTTAATAACAATGTATGCAATGTGATACAATTTGCTAATTAGCTTCGCGATGTGAAAAAGGTTGGAAACCACCGTTCTAAAGTGTGATTGAGCGTTCGGAATTTCAGAATCAGCGACACACATGTTAAAACAGTGTTCCCGATCTTAGTATGCTTTAGAGACAAAAAAAAAAAAAAGACTCATGAAAACTCTATTCTTTTAAGAAAATATTTGTTTTCCCACTGCGTCCATCATTAGCAACTTCGTTTTCTTTCTCCAAAAAAAGAAAAAATAATATTACAACCAGCCAGAAAATGTGTCAAAAGACGTATTACTATAAAATAATCGATTAATCGTTACACTTTTCCGACTTGGACATACGCTATCGTGAATGCGCACCGCCCGTTAAGGTGTGTACGCAAGGTATCTCAGCGCAGCTCCTTCGAAAGCGTGTATAACGATCGCATTTCCTTCACTAAGGAAATTTCGGTCTATGCATGCATCAACCTTGGGTATGCTGGACAGCGCTGCCTAGCGTCAATTTGAGATCGAAAGTAGGGTTTTTTAACGGTTGATACGGGAGTAATTACGAAATTAGGGGAGCCATGGGTCCTTCAAATTAGGAAAATTTTTCAAGTGAGGATTAAATGTTCCGCCAATTTAGTCTATTAATGGAAAATGACGAAACATTGTTCAACATTATCTTAGCACAAACCACAAAACTGGCATCAGTTCTTTCTTCTAAAACATGTTTCTTTTTTTTTTTTAATACATTAAAATGAGATAAAAATTCCTAGACATATGATTTGGAAATCAGAATACACATTGTGCGCAAAAGTGTCTTGTAATTAGTACTTAAAGAGACACATCATTTCAAAAAATTTCGGGGGGGGGGAGTTTATGGAGGAAAATACATGTAAAATGCGCATTTTCATTTCGTTTCTTAAATCCAAGGAGTGTCAATTTAGACCCAACCCCTCCCAATGGCCCAAGTGACCTTAAAGAGTTAATTTTCACTTGCTATGGCTAAAATTCTTCCTGAATGCAGGGAATAATGAATCATGAATGTTTCCCTGAAATAGAGAAAGTACAGCAAAATGATCAAAATAAGAATTTTAGTTGTTTCTTCCAGAAGAACATGCAGATACAGTTTGTCTTTTTTTTTTCTTCGTTACTTACTGCATTATTTTTTGCAATATTTGCCCAAATTAAATATTTGAAATTTTATCTGACATAATTTTTGAATTTGAAAAGTGCTTTGCGTGTAAATTTTTCTTTCGCCAAGAATATGAAAGAAGGCTTAATATCCCATAAAAAATATCGCTAAAACTAAAAATAAACCAGGAAATAAAGTTTAGTTAAATAAATGCGTACAAAAATTTTGAAAGTAGGCTTGGGTGAAATGAGAAGATTTTCTCTGCATACACCTTGATGCATTCAGAAGAAAAAGTCTAATTCAAGGATTTTTTTCCTCGAAAATAATTCCTCATCATTTTCCAAGCTTAATTTTTTTTCTAAGAGTTTATCGTGCAATTTTCAAGTTTAGGGGTGCCCCTCCCCAAGTTCAATGGCGCAAATCCCCCCAAAACTTTTCTCAACTCTTTCCCTTTTTTATTTTTTATACATTTTAGCTCTCTTTTTTAATTTATTTTTCTTTTTAAAAATATTTTTATTTATTTATTTATTTTTTTTTTTTGCTTTTTAGTACTCTATTTTATTTTATTTACTTTTTTAAATATTTTTTATTTGTTTATTTATTTAATTTTAATTATTATTATTATTATTATTTTATTAGAAAAGTTCTCTGCTACGGCAATGAGATATGCACACACAAACTAAATAAATAAATGAAATGAAATATAAACAGGATAAAATATAATAAATAATCTAAATTAAAAATAAATGAAGAAATACATTTAAATAAATAAATTGACAAAATCCCCCCCCCTAAAAATGTTGATGGCGCAGCTTGCGCCGTAACACCCCCCCCCCCCCCCCCCCAGCGGGCACCTCTGTTCAAGTTTAAAGGAAACTTGACACGAAACTCCGTAAGGATATTGCTGAATCGCGCACAAATCCACATCTAAGTATGTAATAGTTTGATTATATCTTTGAAAATGAACTTTAAATGTAGAATTTTCAATATTTAACAGGGGTGAAGCTGTGTAGTGTACACATAAGATTTCTTCCCTTCATTTGATACATACGTTGTTTATTTCCTTTGCTCGTATCAATGCCCCCAAAGCAGCATCCCTCATTTAAGTAACCTATTGGATCAAAAAGAGATACAATACAGTGGACGCCGGTTAATTGAATCAGTGGTTGATTGAATCAACCGCTTTAATGAATCAAATACAGTAGAACCTCTCAATAAGGGACACGAAGGGGACCGGACAGTTTGCCTCTTAAATAGAGGTGTCCCTTCTTCGGAGGTAGAAGAGTTCATGCATGCTCTGTAAACCCGGAATAATTTCAAAATAAACGTAAACTAATAACATTTAAGATGAATTATTGAAGATATTTCTTATATAGATACTAAATAAAATGCAAAATAATTCAAACTGAAAAAAAAAAGAAAAATTAATTTGAATTTTGACATCTTGAATTCAAATTATATATGTTTTTCGCAGTCACGAGTGTGTGTTTGTAGGCGTGTGTGTTTGTGTGTGGGGGGGGGGATATGTGTGTTTGTGTGTAGGGGGTATGTGTATGTGTGTGCAGGCATGAATGTGTGGGTAGTTGTGTGTATGTGTGTGTGTGTGTGTGTGTATGCGTAGGTGTCTGTATGTATGCGTGTCTAGGTGTATGTGTGTGTATGCGTTGTGTGTGTGTGTGTGTGTGTGTGTGTAGTTTTGTATGTATGCGCGTGTCTGTAGAACATGGATGCAACCTGGAGATGGCTTTCGCTAGAGGAGCAGCATCGTGAGGAGCCGGTCGACGGTGGTGCTGCAGAGGGTGCTGCCGGGAAAATAAAATGATAGCACATCAAAACAGTCAAGTGAGAACAATAAGCGATCGTGATTGCTCAAAAAAAAAAAAAAAAAGAATATTAAAATTGTATCAATAATTTTGTCGTATCACAGTTTTGTAACTGATTTTCATTAATTAGTTTTGAATTAATCTCTTACGTGGATTTGATTTATGTCATGTAATTTACAATGCGAAAAGAAGTGTGATCATATTTCAAGTGCGCAACGCACTATCTGTTTGTGTTTAGCTCATTGTAAAAAAAAAAAAAAAAATGATGAGAGAGAAAAGCATGAATGTTGGTCTTAGCAAGAATTTCAGAATACTTATTTGTTTATTTGCCTTTTAATGTTAAGAAAAACTTTTACCAGTTAATTTTTGGACAAAAAAGGCACCTTGAATTCTAATAATTTCGATACTTTTAATGCATTTATACATAAGTTTTGTGTAAATTTTCTCTGTGACTGTAAGTTAAATAGTGTGTCCCTTAATGAGAGGCAAATGCATGGATGTACCGATTCAAAGGGACTGGGACCAGAAAAAGTATCCTTTAAATAGAGGTGTAACCTTAATGAGAGGCAAATGCATGGAGGTCCCGATTCAAAGGGACTGGGACCAGAAAAAGTGTCCCTTAAATAGAGGTGTCCCTTAATGAGAGGCAAATGCATGGAGGTCCCAATTCAAAGGGACTGGGAACAGAAAAAGTGTCCCTTAAATAGAGGTGTCCCTTAATGAGAGGCAAATGCTTGGAGGTCCCGATTCAAAGGGTCTGGGACCAGAAAAAGTGTCCCTTAAATAGAGGTGTCCCTTAATGAGAGGCAAATGCAAGGAGGTCCCAATTCAAAGGGACTGGGAACAGAAAAAGTGTCCCTTAAATAGAGGTGTCCCTTAATGAGAGGCAAATGCTTGGAGGTCCCGATTCAAAGGGTCTGGGACCAGAAAAAATGTCCCTTAAATAGAGGTGTCCCTTAATGAGAGGCAAATGCATGGAGGTCCCAATTCAAAGGGACTGGGAACAGAAAAAGTGTCCCTTAAATAGAGGTGTCCCTTAATGAGAGGCAAATGCTTGGAGGTCCCGATTCAAAGGGTCTGGGACCAGAAAAAGTGTCCCTTAAATAGAGGTGTCCCTTAATGAGAGGCATATGCAAGGAGGTCCCAATTCAAAGGGACTGGGAGCAGAAAAAGTGTCCCTTAAATAGAGGTGTCCCTTAATGAGAGGCAAATGCTTGGAGGTCCCGATTCAAAGGGTCTCGGACCAGAAAAAGTGTCCCTTAAATAGAGGTGTCCCTTAATGAGAGGCAAATGCATGGAGGTCCCAATTCAAAGGGACTGGGAACAGAAAAAGTGTCCCTTAAATAGAGGTGTCCCTTAATGAGAGGCAAATGCATGGAGGTCCCAATTCAAAGGGACTGGGAACAGAAAAAGTGTCCCTTAAATAGAGGTGTCCCTTAATGAGAGGCAAATGCTTGGAGGTCCCGATTCAAAGGGTCTGGGACCAGAAAAAGTGTCCCTTAAATAGAGGTGTCCCTTAATGAGAGGCAAATGCAAGGAGGTCCCAATTCAAAGGGACTGGGAACAGAAAAAGTGTCCCTTAAATAGAGGTGTCTCTTAATGAGAGGCAAATGCTTGGAGGTCCCGATTCAAAGGGTCTGGGACCAGAAAAAGTGTCCCTTAGATAGAGGTGTCCCTTAATGAGAGGCAAATGCATGGAGGTCCCAATTCAAAGGGACTGGGAACAGAAAAAGTGTCCCTTAAATAGAGGTGTCCCTTAATGAGAGGCAAATGCTTGGAGGTCCCGATTCAAAGGGTCTGGGACCAGAAAAAGTGTCCCTTAACTCTTTAGGACCGGGAAGGGGAGAATTTCTTGCTACAGTTAAGTCCTGACTTTTTCGACCAAGCTATTCTGGAAATGGAATCGTCCACTCTGAGACCCCCTATCGGCAGCATCTTGTCAGTTCTTGTGTGCACTAATTACAGGAGGCGTGGTAAACTGTCACCTTAATCGCTGTCGCGTTTCCGGCGCACAACCTTTTTCGCTATTTCCCTAGTCTAGTGTTTATCGCGTATGTTGGTTCAGCTGTCTGCGATCTATAGACACATGGGAAACATGGGAATAAAACATCTGAACCACAAAAAAATATTAAAAAATCAAAAGCAACTTCGGAATGAAGAATTTCAAAGGGAAAAAAATAGAACAAGTCGCGTGAATGAAAAAGAATGAATATCAAAGTTTCTTCATTTCCCCTTCCTCCCGAAAAGCGGGCATCTTCACAAGTTATTAGCTATCAATCCTTGTAGTTATATTGCCATTGGGAATTGCACATCACTGTCACTTGTCCCATCAGTTGAAAATACTTCGGTCGGAAGAAAGGATCTTTGAGGTGGTCTCACAGCGTGACTTTCCATCAGTTCCTACCCATATTGCTGATTAGTTCGTTTTTTTTTTTTTTTTTTTTGGATATCATGTTCAGCCTACAGCGCAAAATGCCTAAGCTTTCTCGCAGCTTTAGGTTTTGGAAACATTTCCCCCGATTTCGACTGATTATAAAAGTTTGAGCACAGCCAATAACTTTTATTCTTCTGCAGAATAAATAAATTACAAAACATATAGTTCTTTTTAATACATGTTTTCCTTTTTTATAAAGTTATTGAAAAAGGTTATAATAAAATTATAAAACATTCTTTTTTTTTTAGAAATATACATTTTTTTTTTTAAAATTTTTAAGAGACATATTTTAGAATTACAGAAAATCAGAAAATATATATATAACAGGGGCGTGGCGAGAGAAGGTGAGCCGTTTTAATTCCCAAATCCCTTAACTTTCGCATATTGATTGTAAATCTTAATATATGTTATACACATATATTAGCCGCCTTCAACGCGTAGATGATTCGCCTTTTTGCACAATTCGCTTTTTATGCCATTCGCTTTCTTCTCCAAAAATGTTGCCTTCGCTGACTGCTAAAGAAAGTGTGATGGTTCCTAAGAATCATTTCCAAAGTCTCATGTGATACTTTGCGGCGCATGAGGAGTTTTGAATTTCTTAATTAATAATAATATTATTAAAAATCTATATCTCTGTACATGTGTTTAAGTCTATTAATGTCTGTATCCATCTATCTATCTATATCTCTATATTTTTCTGATTTCTTTAAGAAAAGGTAAACATTGCCAACGTCGTAGCTCAACTTATTACAGCCAACACACTACAATCTTTTACACAACAATCTTTTTTTTTTTATTAAATCTCATCCTTAACTGAACTTTTCCTAAAATTTCCATTGTTAGAGATTTCTAACGATTGTCGCAAGGCAGACAAACACATAACTTCTTATTTCATTATTTTAATATATATATAAAGATAGATATCTATGCATTAAAAACATTGCTTTGAGCGTGAGTGACATGTTGTTCAGAAGAAAATTAGAAAATGCTGTTTTATGATTACATTTTTAGAAGTGCAAATTTTTAATATATTAGTAGTAAGTATAACTTTACTTACACTTCTGAACTCAAAAGGAAAAGTGATCCTTCGCTAGATTAAATATTTTATAATATGGTAACATAATTCTTGTTTTCTTTCCCATTCTGGGAGAATAGTTGCCAAGGCATTTTTTTTAGTCACAAGAGCGACCTGAACCTTGGTATGACCTCGTATCTCGTTTTTTGTGGCGCTACTGTTTGGGTAACAGTTGTGTGTAGGGGGGGGGGACGCAGTTTATTTTCAAGGGCTCATTCAAGCTCTTAACAGATCTGTTTAGATGCCTTTTTAGCTCTGATTTGCTAGGCGTTGCTTTTGAGATTCTAAAACCGGAAAGAAATAAGAACTTCGAGGCTGAAAATAAAAACAATGAAAAAAAAGGTAACAGATGGCAAAATTTTGCAAATAGTAGTTGCATACACGTGTTTCGAAGTTCCTTTTAACCCCAAGGCATGTATATGCAATTATTTGCAAATTGTGGGCTTTATCAATATTGTTTTGTATTATTTTAAGCTACAAAGCCGTTTTCGGGCGGACTCGGTCTTATTGAGTTAATCACTCACGCTTCGGGCGCGCGGACTTCTTCACTTTTGCTCTAATGGTATCTTTGATGGCATTCAAACTTATGTCGAGATGCATAACAGTCATCTTTTTTTTTTTTTGAGTAGGTAAACAAAGAAAAAAATATATTAATCATAAATAAGAACATTACAGTTCAAGCACAAGCTTAAGATTTATTATGCAATAATTTAAATTTTCCAATTTCAATCAATTAAATTTGCACAACCTGATGAGAATAATTATTGAAAGAATGTTTTTGAAAATATTTTCAAATATTTGGAAGAAATCCCGTATCTCCTCTTTTCCATTTCTGAGTATACTACGAACAAGTAATAAAAGCTATCCCAGTCAGGAGAAAAAAAAAGGAAAGTTAAAAGAAAATAATAGAAAGATAATTTTTCAAGAGTAATAAGGAAAAAAAAATTCTTTTCCTCAAAAAACGGGGGGTTAAGAGAGTGGTTAGTGGGGAAACCACGAAATCTTATTTCCCCCCCCTTTTTTTTCTTTTTTAAAATAAAACTAGCCTATGTAATTGGATTTTGACATTACTTATTAAATGACAGATAAAAATGGAGTTTGGTGTCAAAATTTGGGATGAATAGCCACCGTAGACTAACTCTTCCAGGGCCGGATTTAGGGGAGGGCAGGCGGGGCTACTGCCCCGGGGCCTCCACAATAAAGGGACCTCCACAATAAAATTTTTACAAAAGATCCTAGCTTTCACGGGTCGAAAATATCGGATATATACATATATATCAATATATTTGGATATACAGTAGAAGACCATTATAACGCACACCTTGGGACCAGAGCTTTTGCGTTATACAGGTTTTTGCGTTATATAGATCATTTCACAAATTTTGAAACTAATGTTCAGAATATGTCTCTATATTAGCACTTCAGAATGAGTTTTATCTGCAATGAGTATTAAAGCACCAACATTACAATTAGTTATTCACAAATAAATATGTTTCACAATAAAAAAAAAAGTGCATTATCCTGCACTTCTGCTAGCTTCTTGGTTTGCATAACAGCTGCATTTGCAAGAGTCATCTGGTATTTTCTGTTTACTGTAAGGGGGGGGGGGGTACTAATTTCCATTTAAAAGCTTTGGATAAAATGGAAAGATGAAAAACTGTTTTAAAATAACAATTTTTATGTTTGCATAACAAAACAGAATTTTTTAAACTTCAAAACCTATTGTTTACTTCTGGAAAGTTGTACGGTTTATAGAGAATTGCGTTATACAGGTCGGCGTTCTAATGGTCTTCTACTGTATATCAAGTATCGGATATTTTCGAAAATATGATGATCTTTTCGAACCCTGATTAGGGGCCTCCACTCCTTCGTTTGCCCCGGGGCCTCCACACTTCCAAATCCGGCCATGAACTCTTCCAATTATAATCTTCATTCCAATGAAATAACATAAGAAAAATTCAGTTTTTTTTTTTTTTTTGGAGTTTTTTGGTTTTATTCCCGCAAAATAAATTAATCCGTAAAATCAATCCGAGTAGAAATAATTTTTCAGTCGATCTTTAATTTTTAACTCTGAAAAGTGAGAGGGCAAGGCCCCTTTACTTTTAAAAGTAAGGTAAAATTGCCCCTCTCCCCAACCCACAAACACACAAGTTGCTATGGTTATCGTATCTAACTTGCTAATCGAATATGATAAAGATGAGAACATACAACTTTTTAACATAGAAATGCAAGTTAGAGAAATCTGTAAGGAACGAAAGTTTTCTTGTTTTGATGCAACTCTGAAATCGCTTAATTATTATTGACAACAATTTCATATTGGGGGAAGGAGGTGACATTTGTTTTCTCTTAAAAAGTCAATTAATTCTAAATTAGTGCTAAAAGTGTAAATGCAACAGATGTAGAAGCACAGATTTAGATTTTCTTTATATTTATCAGTAAGTAAAATGCTGTATGACATGATTTAAAAAAAATATTCCCTACAATTTATTCTGATGATGTTTTCCTGAATAATGCCATTTATACAGAAGTAAATATGTACTTTAATTTGTTTGAAGAATTGAACAATTAATTTATATTTTCAAGGAAACAAAGTAGTGGGATGTGCTACTGAAAGCAAGAGATAATGTCTTTATAAATTAATTAAATGAATTTAGGAAAGAATTAAATCCGATTTTTTGGTGTTTGTTACACTACAATCGTTAAAGGAATATTACAATGTGACTTAGCGCCATTAGAAATTTCTGTTTATCCCACTTCAGAGACAACTGTTTTTGAAGATTTAAGCAGATTGTCATTTTTCACCTTTTTTTTTTTTTTTGTAAATCATGGTTCTGAATTTACATGTCGACAAACTGACTGAATTTCCCAAATTAATGAATAACATGTTGTTCAGAAGAAAATTAGAAAATGCTATTTTGTGATTAAATTTTTATAAGTGCAAATATATATTATATTGCTAGCAAGTATCACTTTACTCAAAATTTTGAACTGTAAAGGTAAAGTGGATAATACGGTAGTTTGTAAATTGTATAATATCGTAACAAAATTCTTTTCTTTCGACCATTCTGAGAGAACTAGTATCTAAGGCATTTTCTTTAGTCACCCGTGCGACCTGAATGGGTTGGTTGACCCATGCATACATTTTTACATATTATGTGTGTTTTAAGTCCTTATGGAATTATGACCTCCCATCTCACTTTTTGTGGGGCGCTACTGTTTGGGTAACAGTTGTGTGGTGGGGTGCAGTATATTTTCACGAGCAAGTTAAAGCTCTGGGCAGATTTGTTTTGTTTAGATGCCTTCCAAGCTCTGATTTGCTGAGTAGTACTTTTAAGTTTCTAAAACTGGAAAGAAATAATTACATTTGGGTTGAAAATAAAAATAATGAAAATAGAAAAGGTTAATAGATGGCGAAATATTGCAAGTAGTAATTGCACACACGTGTTTCGAGGTTCCTTGTAACCCTGAAGCATGTATATGCAGTTATTTGCAAAGTTTGTGCTTTAATGTTGTACGAATTATCATAAAAATTATACAAAACATTAATTTATAAATCCTAGGATAGAATTTATTTTTAAAAAAGTGGTACAAAAAGTGAGGATTAGAAGTAGAGGAAATTGAAACGAAATCGTACAACGCATTCATCTTTTCTCATTTTCTGAGGAAGCCAAGCGACATCAAGTCATTAGCGGCACCCCATTCATGCAGTTGTCGCTATCACTTGCTAAATAGCTATCGGCTAGAAGAAAGGGTCTTCTTCGGGGAGGTCTCGCAGTAGGGTGTCTTCTTCTACCCACCACCCCTGAATTCGCAGAACTCGGCCGGATAGGGGCGGACTCGGATCTAAGCTACAAAGCCGTATACGGCCGGTCTCGGTCTTAAGGGTGCTCTTCACTGAGAGTCTGAAAGATTCGGATCTAATGTTAACCTACGGGGAAAGTTGGAGCTTGTTTTACAAAATTCCTTTGAAGTTTTCGGGTCAATTTTTTTTCTGAGTATTTTTCAAGCCTATGTCAGTGTATTTTAGTTTTTATTTTTTTGATACGTCCATTCTTCGATTTTTTAAAATTCGAGTAAAAATGAATTTCTTCGAAAACGAGGTACTGTTGGACCTTTCGCTCTGTAAAAAAGCTGCAAATCGTGCTATCGAAATTTTAAGAACGCCCCAACACGCAAAATATTTCCACCTCTCTTTTGAGACTAAGTTTGAAATGATGCGACCATTTCTAAAAAAATATCGGAGTTCCAACCATCTGAAATATTTTCGAAAAAGCTCAATTTCTCTACTAAGCCACGCCTCTCACCAGTTCGTCCTTTCTTGGGGGGAAAAACCGGGTGAGGTGTATAAGATTTACAATCATTAGCGCAAACGACCGTTTCCATTTACTACTCCCCTCTTTTCCGGAGGCATTTTTCAATGAAGGAATGAATGAGTGCTTTTGAAAGTGAATCCACATGCTTGGAAACATCTTCACGACTTGATTTGTGTTTAGAAAGGATATAGTTTTTAAAGAGTGCTTCTGGGAGATAATTCTTGTGAATTCTTGTGCTAAATGACCTCCTGAATCCAAATATGACCACCTTCTTCCATTCACACGTCCCGCTTTTTTGGAAATGTCGCCCGAAATTTTTTTCAGTTTTTGACAGTTTCATAGCCAGTATTTTTATCTGGAGGGAAATGGATCGTTATATTATACATTAATACTTTTCTGAGGGGCTAGAGAGGTGCTAAGTTTGTACGCAAGAACATATGGAGGAAATTGGTTAACTCATGGGGGGTATTACCACTTATTATATTTTTAAAATCATCAAAACCCATCCTTTTTTCTAGGGGTTTGTTTTACAATTTTCCCCCCCCCTTTTTTTGGCATAAAACCAGAGTATAGGACTAACACCTATAAACCCTATATCCGAAAAAAAAAAGATTCACGTTGTAAATTTTAAAAAAAGGAAGTATCGCATTTTGCGTAAAGTTGCATCGCAGACCTTCAGTGAAGAACCTTTCCGTGTTACTCAAATTAATTCACGGATATAATTAAGATTAAAATGATCTTAAGTATGCTTGTAATATAGCATTAATGAATATTTCTATTTCTGGGGATGCACTACTCCCATTACTTTTCACTATATCAAGAAAGCATAAACAATGGAGCTGGTGCATTCAAAGAAAGATAAATATGTATATTAATGCTATTTTATAAGCAAATTTAAGGGTGCTTTTCGCTGAGAGTCTGAAAGCGTACGGATCTAATGTTAACCTATGGGGAAAGTTGGATGAAGGTTTTACAAATTCCTTTGAAGTTTTCATGTAAATTTTTTTCCGAGTATTTTTCAAGCCTCTGTCTGTGTCGTGTACTTTTTGCTTTTTTGAAATATCCATTCTTTGATTGCTTAAAATTCGAAAAAATAAATGAATTTCGTTGAAAAAGGTGGTAGGTACTGTTCGACATTTTGCTCCATAAAAGATCTGGCAAAATATTTCCAGCACTCTTTTGAGACTTTGTTCGAAATAATGCGACCATTTCTAAAAAAAAAAAAAACCGGGGTTCCAAAACCGTATTCCAGATACTTACTAAATATTTGGAATCTATTTTTGTCTACATTATACTATGTTACTACAAATGTAAACGCATAAAATGCTTTCCACAGCTCAACAAACATTTTTAAAAATAATTTCTCGAACCAAACTCGAAAAAAATTCTTTACAAGGTATGTACACATTGATCATGTAATTCATAATACAGTGAAATCCAGTAACAATGAACTTCAAAATCGTGACTGAAAACTTATTTGGTTGAAACGGGTATTTCCTTATACCGATATTCGTTGTAACAGGATTTTACTGAATTTTTCTTTTGAAAATTTTCTAAGGAGAAAAATTATACATACCTGCATTTCTTTAAAGCATGAATGAGTATAAAAAAATTGTTTTAAAGCAGGGGTGGGTTCCCAGGGTCGTGACCCCAAATGGGGTCGTGTAGCGTTTCTTATTCGGTCGAAACATTATTCCTACCAGAGTATAGTTAGGGGTGAATCGAATCTAACATAGCAGTTTTGTAATCTGATCTAACGTAGCTTTCACAATGTTGCCAGGTTAGGTCCACACCTAGCGATACTTTACTAACATGTAGGCTACGGGATCACAGGTCCTTTACTTGGTCAAAAAAGGGTCGCAACGTGCAAAAGATTGGGAACCACTGGTTTAAATTTACAGATAATTAGAGAACTGATGGGGGAAGGGGGAGAACACTGACCATTTTGTTTTAGACTGGATGAATACACAATGTTCTAAGAATCTTTCGGTAGTCGTGTTACACTGAAATTTTCATAAGCTCAGACAAATAATTTGTCTGACGTCTAAAACATTTCCCTGAAACCTAAGGTTTTTCAATTTTAGCCGGTCTTTATCTATATATATATATTTCTGTGTATGCATTGTGCAGTCGCACCTGTTCATAGAGAAATCTAAGGAACAAAATAACAATTTCGTTTATAGCCTCAATTTCGCTATAAAAGGTAAACAACAAGAAGGGAACTGAACCATAAATACAATATATACGGCTTGAATATTAGTACGAAAAACCAAATTTCTAGTTGAATTTTAATTCAAAATGTCAAAGGTGAAAGTTTTTTAATATCCTGGATAAAAAAACAAATACAAAGCCACAAGTTTTCAATCAAGCAATGCATTTTCTACACTTATAATTTGTAGTTCAACAAAAGAATTGTTTCAGATGGGTGGAAAAACTTTTTGTCTATAAGTAAATTCAATCCGTTCGTATAGGAATGCATTGAAAAAAATAAAAAATAAGTGAATAAAAAATAAATCATTAAAAATCTTGTTATCGAGTTACATTTCGTGTCGAAATGTAAGGCAAAGAATATTCATTTCAGCCTTTCACGCTTTCACATTTACATAAATGAATTTGTTACTCTATCTATTAGCTACTTCATGTACATTAACATTGTTTACATATTATTGACTGTTGATCAGGTACTCATAACCAGTAAGTGTCTTCACACTTCTCAGTTATACTCAAGAATCGCTTCTCGTTACTACTCCGGAAATCGCTTTTTTTCGAAATGGACTTCACTATAACTTACTTACGTACTACTTATTACACATGCATTTTCTAGCCGCTTCAACGTAAAGTACTTCCTTCGCTCGTATGGTTGCCATTTTGAGGCGCTCATTACTTCTTTAGTCTCCTGTATTCATTTGGTGTACTATACGTTGTTCCAGTTGGAAGCGTGGTCGTCTGTGAGCTTACATTTTTCTGGGAACCGGACGAAGCTCGCAAATGAATTATCGGCATAGAAGAAATAACGTAAATGCTCGTCTCAAACTTTATGCGAAAAGAAAGAAAAATAGCGGAAAGAACTTGGCAATTTGGAGAGAAAAGTAAGCATTTCATTTATTTACTTATTTTACCCAATTTATTAGTTAATTATCAAGTAAAATATAATGCATAGAAGCAAAACCATAAAAAAGCATTACATACATATATATATTTTTTTTTTCTTTTTCATATTTCAGAAAAAAACAGAACTGCCAAAGCAACAATCCTGAGGGTGACATAGGAATTTCATCAGAAAAAAAGAATGAAGACCTAATGAATGGTAGGCGAATAGTTGACATTCGATTTTTCATCAAATCTCTTCAAGAACTAAATGCACATAGCTCTCTTGGTTGCACGTTTTCAGACATGGATATTGTCTCAGAAAAAAGATGCGGTCTGAGAAGTGGCATTAAATTTAAATGTAAAATGTGTAATTTCACAAAATTGGTATGGACAGAGAAATCTCCACACGATAAAATGAGTATTAATGCAGCTGCCGTAACGGGAGTAATAGCAATAGGTGCAGGGCATTCAAATTTGGAAGAATTTCTTTCTGTAATTGAAATCCCAACGATATCCATCAATACGTTTCTCAAAGAGTATGACATTATATCAAAAGCTTGGGAATCAACTGCTTTGAAAGAAATGGAACTCGCTGGAATTGAAGAAAAAGAAATAGCAATCCGTGATGGAAAAGTAGACGCTGATGAAGTTCCATGTATAACAGTGATAGCAGATGGCAGCTGGGCAAAACGGTCATACAGATCAAACTATTCATCTTTATCAGGAGTGGTAAGTTATTTTTTTTTCCTGTATATATTTTATGCATTCTTCATTTTAGAAATTTCTTTTTCATAAATAATTCTAAAAATTAGTTCTAGAATCAAAAACAAAACAAAAAAAAAAAAAAACGCCTAAAATACTAAATATACAAGATGTATATGTTTTTATACTCACAATTTTTAATTGATCAAAACGAAAATGAAAATTTTAATCATTAAATTGCATATGAATTGATAAATAGCTATCATTTCATTTAGTTTTAATCAGCTTATTTTGTTAAATTGAAATGGAGGATCTCAAAATTTAATTTCTGTCTATCCACACATATATTGCTAAATCTATTCTTGAAGCTGTGACATTGATAAGTACATATTTGCGTTTTGATTTAGGTATTCTAACTTTTGCCTTTAAATTTCTGTGTATCTGAATATAAGTAACTTTTATGAATCTTAATTTAATCAACCTTCTAAAATTTAGCACTTTTGCAGATGTGATGTTTTGCGTAACACTCGCTACATGGACTATTTATTATTTTTAAATACAAAAACGTTTTTAAAGAAAGTTCGTACTTTATGGCATAAGAAAAAAAAATGAGATTTTTTTGCTGTTTAATTTTAATTGAATTTTAATTAGATTGATCCTGAGCATATTGATGTAGTTTCAGAGAAAACATTTTTAATTTTTAAATCAATGAAAAATTGTCACCAAAGTATACCCCATGACGGGGTAAAATGAGTCATCATACAAAAATGAGATGAATTTAATTTTGAGGTAGACCTGATTCTAAGTATATTGGCATGTTTACTGAACTTGTTAGCTACAATAAACATGCACGAAAGTGTCCTATCAAGCAATTTAATCTTCACACTTTAAAATGACGTAGCTCTAAGCTCTCTCCCTTTCCCAGATTAAAGTTTGCTCGTTTGAACAGCTTGCACACACTAAGTGAAATTACTGAAATTTCGTACTAAACTACTGCTTTGCACCTTTTACATTTCATAGAGCATATAATTTTAAATCATGTATCTATTTTTAACTCAAATTTCATGTAAAAAAAAGTGAAAGTTGACGAAAAAAATAGGTTAATTTGAAAATATTTTAATATTTATTATATGAAATATTATCGAAATTCTTTTGTCTAAAACGTAACTATTTAAGAAGGAAACATTTACCAATGTTCAGAAACAAATTTTGTCAGTTACATTTTGATTAAAAAAAAGGAATAATAAGAAAAGAAAAAACACTCTATGTAATCTCAAAATGTATTATGTAGTGATACGTTTTGCAATTTGTGCTTACAAACCATAAGGATATGATTAAAATAAAGAGGGCAGCTTGCTTACACCATAAACATGAATAACATCAAGTATATTTTTTTATTCATTGACTCGAGAAGTTAGAAATAAAGATTTGACCAGTTTAAAAATTAGTAATTAATAAGTGACATAATTTACATTGCATATAATAACACATAGACATGTTAAAATATTTAGATATGGCTACAGTTCATGGAATATGGTGCTTTCATGACATAGATAGGCTAATTTCATATGATTACTATAGTCTCACTTTGTCACTTGGCAATTCCGTGTTTTCTGCTCTGGACAGGTAAAGGGCAGTAAATGTTTTTTTTTTTTTTGTATAATTTTGTCATCTGTTGTAAGTTGGCTTTATTGTACAAGACTGCTTATTTGGTTTTCACTGAAAAAAAAGTTGAATTTCAACATTTCTCTAATGTTAGTATTGAATCCAAAACGGCTTTCTTCAAATATCTCGAAAGCTCATTTCTGCAGATACTGCCGTTTACCAGCACACGGAAGTACAGTTTATCGAAGCATTTTTCCCAAAGATGCAAAAAAAAAAAAAAAAAAAAATTGACCTCTTGAATTCAAATTATGATTTTCGCAATCACGAGTGTGTGTGTATGTAGGCGTGTGTATTTATGTGTGTGTAGTGGGTATGTGTGTTTGTGTGTAGGGGTATGTGTGTTTGTGTGTAGGGGGTATGTGTGTTTGTGTGTAGGGGTATATGTATGTGTGTGTAGGCGTGTGTTTGGGTCTGTGTGCAGGTATGAGTGTGTGGGTAGTTGTGTGTAGGTGTATGTGTAGGTATCTGTATGTATGTGTACGTTCTGTATGTATGCGTGTGCGTATGTGTTTGAGTATGTGTATGTGTTGTGTGTATGTATGTGTGTGTTGTATGTGTATGTTTGTGTGTGTGTGTACGTGCGTGTATGCATGCGTGTAAGTGTAGGATATTGACCTGAAAATAAAATGATAGCACACCAAAACAGTCAAATGAAAGCAATAAGCAATCGTGATTGCTCAAAAACGTATTGCACATTTTTTGGTCACCTATAATTATTTGAAAAAATAAAGTAATTGTGAAATCCATTGAAACGCTTTAATTTGAACAAAGAAAGGAAGGCGGCAATTTC